>NC_139721.1:48393577-48686077 GCF_964211835.1 Anser anser | reverse complement strand
CTGTCAGTCAAACAAGTGTCACTGCGTATCACCCTGCGCTAAGAAAACACACTTTGTGATTGAAGAACGGCGTTGTGTTTGGACATGCATTTTACAAGTAACAAAATCCATTTAATTGACATGAAAAACACGGCTGCTGCTGGTAACTCGGGGGTAGGGTCCTGCTCACGGCCATAAAAATAACTCCGGAGAGAACAAAGCGCTTCAGTCCGGAGGGCTGGCTGTTTAGGTAGCAGTGTGGGTGCCATGCTTGCACATAATGATTGTGTTTATACATGACAGGAAGCATCTGTAATCCACAGCTGCGGGTGCTCCAGCCCAAAGTCCTGATAAAATCTACACCTATGCTGCTGCATGAATGAAAACAGACTTCTGGACCAGAGCGAAAAGGCAGCCTGCGTCCCTAAAGTTTGTAGCAGTCGGTGGCTGCTGGCCCTCTTCTCTCTCATTTTCTGCTCGCCCGTGTCTCCTCTGCTCGCATCTCTATCACTTTCGCTCCTCTCGCACTTTTTGTGCTCAAAGTTTTTCCCCAGTGCAAGAGCACTGGCATTGCATGGTTTTCCCCTCTCTGCCTCTGCCCCTGCTCCGTCCCCATCGCAGAGAGGCACAAACCCGCCAGCCGCTCGCAGGCTGCGTGACTCCTTGGAGCTTTGGCCGCTTGGCCAAAGGGAGAAACTTTTTCCCTGAAGTTACCTTCAGTTGCACTGAAGACAACAGTGTACCAAGTCCTCTCCCAGCCAGCCTCACTGGTGACTCCCCTCCACTCACCCTGCTGTGCCACACCACTGGAGCAGGCAGCATTCACTGCTCTTAAAATGTTTTTAGACCATCTCAGCTGTCCTTTCTCGTTCCCTCTGTGGAAGAATCTTGCAGCACTTTAAGTTGGGACTGGGTGAAATGAAGTTGCAGTTGCACAGGACCCATAATGCCTTTGCAGAGGTGACTTGGGGCATGGGCTCTGCCAGATTTCACGGTTAGAGCAGCACAAATGACAACCCGAGGCTTCCAGATGCTGGTGGCATCTGATTTTTGCATGTCTGCTGCTTAACCATAGAGCCATCCTTTAAGAAATCATACTCCAACTTCTGACATAGATCCTGCTTTTTGTTCCCGCTGCTGCGTGTGGATGCACTGACACACAAGACTGCTAAGCAGGAACTGTGTAAATATATGACTATATGATCTTCTTCATTTCTTTGTTTTGGGGAAGACTGGTTTAGAACAGTGGTAAAGGAACACAACTGTCTTAAATTAATCATTTTCCTAATTTGAAAAATACCCTCCGTTTTCCCAGTAATTAATTTCAGTTCAAGAATTCAAAAATTCAGCTGCAGTGAAGTTTAATCCATCTCTATAAACACACAAGAATGGAAAAACATGCAGCTGTTCAGAGGCTTCCAGCAATACCCAGAAATATGTGTATAAATTTCCAAAAAGCAAAGCAGATTTAAAAAGCCCACATAGAAGAGAAGAAAAAAAAATCTTGAATTAAAACTCTCCATTTGTTATTGGTGCGTGATTTATGTAGGATCAGTTGTCACTCACTTTCGCTTGCCCCAGTATAACAGCATATGCAAGTGGGAGATATTAGGTACATAGTGAAAATGTGATGTGATGCAACTCCCCAGCAGTTTCAGGATGGGTCTCTTTACAATGAATAAAATGATTTCTGTATTTGTATTTTTCAGATGTTCAAACAACACAAAATCTTGCCACAGTAGATTAAACAGAAAAATAACAGTTTCTGAAACACGACCTCCAGAAAACTAATTGCAGAAGAAATATTCATTCTCAGTCCAATAAATCCTTAATTTTAAATGTCAGCTGCAAAGCATAAATCCCCTTAATAGATTTCAAACTGCGGTGACAAAGTTGTAATTGTAGGGTCCAGCCCACTCAAAAATAAACCAATGCTCTTGCTCTGCATTAGCCAGTCTTCTGCTGTTTTTCTGTTTGTTTGGTTGGTTTGTTGTTGTTATTTCGATTTGTTTGGTGGTTTTTTTTTTTTTTGGTTGGTTTGTTTGACAGTTTTTTGTTTTTTCTTTTTTTGCTGTTTTTTGTTGTTGTTGCATTTTAATCTCATCTCTTATCTTTTAGGAATTTTCCACTGCATTCCTGAGCCTGGTTCTGGATTACTTTCATCTCAGATTGAATTGAACCTTGTTGCCATTCCCCAGTAGATGTCTGAAGTGCAAAATCTACTTGATCATAACTTTCTGTGTGGTTTACTGCAGGGTAGCATGCATGTAAAAACCCTGAAGTCATGTGAAATAGGAGCCTTGACCTCAAGACACAATAAAGTCGGCTGGTTAGGTTGTAGCTCAAAAGGTCACTTTTTCTGGGACTGCCTCTGAGGGCTGTTTTAAACTAATTATTACCTTTGATTTTAACTTACCATTTGTTAAAAAAAAAAAAAAAAAAAGAAAAGAAAAAAAGTGAGAGAGAGAAAAATAATTCAAAAAAAGAAAAGGAAAAAAAAAGGAAAAAAAAACAACTCTCAGTTATTATTATTTAAACAGTTTGACTGGCATGTATATAACATCACGGACATATGAAAAGACAAGCCTGAAGAGCTTATAGTGTAAAATAGGCAGAAAGCACCGCGCATAATAAAAGCAGACAGAGGAGAGTTATGTATGTGTATGTGGGAAGAGTGGGGAGGTGCATAGAGAAATATGCAGAGTTGGGAAATATTCTACCAACTGACACTGATTATGATATTTTTCTTTCTTGCTCTATTTTCATGTAAGTATGGTAATAGCTTTGTTTTTCTCTATTTGCTTGTTTGTCAGTGAGATATTCTATTGTGGAAGCTTGTCTTCTGATTTCTTTTCCTGTTCTAGGTTCCAGTACTATAGGTAATACAAGTACATCTTTATTCTTCTACTCAGCCATAGCAAACAACACTGAAATCCAAAAAAATGTTATATATGCTTCCCTTGGCAGCTTTTCCACAGCAATCCACAGTGACTCACTACTGCAAAGTACGATTCACAATTAACAGAAAATATAAAAGAACTTGCAATTCTGGGCTTCTGACGCTATCATCCCCTTACAAATACCTGACACATCTTTAGTTTGTTTTTAGTAAAGAGTTTATAAACAAACAAAAAGATATTTGCTGTCGATCCCTTTTTCCTTATGATCAGCTGCATTAGACAATTAAAAATGCAAAAAGAAGGGGAAAAAAAAGAGAGCTAAATAGCTTCTTCCCAGTGTTCTTTAACAAAGAAGATGAGTACTACATAGGCTTTATTCTTTTTAGGTGTTGAAAGTGAGACACTATCAGAAATAAGAGTATCAGAAAAGGTGATGGAACAAGCCGAGAAATTAAACTGCAATCAATCAGCCGGACCAGATGGTATTCATCCGAGAGTTCTGACGGAACCGAAGACCAGCACAAGTGAGCTGCTAACAAAAATATGTAATTTATCATTAAAAACAGCTACCGTACCAGAGGACTGGAGAATGGCCAAGGTTGTACCCATCTCTTAAAAAGGTGCTAATGATGATCCTGGGAATTATAAAGCAGAAACTCTTACTTTAGTACTAGGAAACTATTCAGAGAATCACTAAAAATAATATGCCCAGGCACACAGATAGCAAGGAAAAGCTGCAGTGCTCCTACCTAAATCCTCTCAGCTCTCTTAGAACTACAGGAAAGAGTTAATTAACCAGACGATAAAGTAGAACCAGAAGACACAATTTATTCAGTGTTTCCAAAAGCGTGCAGTAAGGTCTCTCACAAGGAAAAAAAAAAAAAAAAAAAAAAAACACAGCAGCTCCAGAATTAGAATCCAGTTATGCTGAAAAACTGGGTAGAGAATGGAAAACCAAAAACCCAAAACAAACCAAAAACATCAGAACCCTTAGAATGGAAAACCAAAAAACCTTAAACATAAGAACCCCTAGAATTTTGCCCATCAAAAACATTTTATAAAGGCTAGCAGATGACCACTGCTTCCTTACAAGCTGGTTATATCAGAGGTTGAGGAACTTACATAGAATAGTAAAGGGCAGCTGAGGCAGAACCAGGATTTTGGATCGTGAGTGGCCAGGTTCCAGAGCCGTGATGAGCTCTCTAGACAGCATCCCCTCCTGCAGGTACTGTGGAAAGATCCCTGGTCAGTGGGAGCAGGGAGAAATGCCCCTGGGATTGATAGTGGCAATGAGGATGGTCTTGTTCAATGTGGTCATTAACTCTCTTTAAAAAAGCTTCAGAAGTGAAAATGGTAAAATCTGTTTTCACTGCGATAGCCACAGCTTGCTTTCTGGTGTTTAGACCCAGTGCCCGTTGATCTAAACAGGAAAATTCATGACAGCACTTGGCCATTTCTGCAGTTACCTGAATTTAGGCAAAGAAATTCTAGAGTAAGCCAGTGAACTAAGATAACACGGCAACATGATAGCAGGTAGACTTAGACTAGTGCCAAGGAGTGCATGTTGGAAAATATTTTCAAGAACTGATGGCAATTAATTAGCAGGGGAAACTGTAAGCATCCTTCACAGAAAAATGCTAGCCAGCATATTGCAGTAGCTTAGAAAACATACAAAAGCAAGGCACTCAGATATATTAAGAACAAAAAAGATGGTTAAACATAAAATATTACTATGTGATTTCATGAGTAAAAACTGTATTTCTGGACATTCTGTCATATTTCTGTTATTGCATTATAGACGAGACATAGCAAGAAAACACTCAGAGAAATGTAGTAAACATGATTAACGAAACAGGAGATGGGACTGAGTTAGAAGGTAGATTTAAAAGAAGAATCCATTTAATTTAGAAGCATGAAGAGGATGAAGAGTTTTAGGACCGCATAAAATTTCAGCTGATGCAGAAGAGCTTGGATGTTCCTGTCTATTCTGTTTCGTTTCACTAAAAAAATAAGTGAGAAGCACATTTAAATGAATATATGGAGATGCACTTTTTTATATTATTAGAAGATATAGCTGAATTGTGAAATTTATTGTAGCTACAGAAGATTGAGGAAAACAGCTTTGGGGGCAATGCTACTCTTTAGTATGAAAAAAAAAAAGGAGGGAATAAAGGATTAGAAAAGAAAAACAGAAGCTAATGAAAGGAGGAAGAGTAACTCTTTGTCACGCCCTCCAGTTCCCTTAGAGCCTTCAGCTGGCCCTTGGCATAAAGACCATGTAGCCAGCGGTATGCAGGTTTGGAGAAAGGGCATCCCAGCTTGCAGAGAAAGACCCAAGAAATAGCTATCCTATACAGCACGCTTCCCTCTCTAAAATCATTGCATTTTCAGACAAATCCAAACAAGTGCTGCTGTAGGTCTCCCCAGCTCCCACTTTTCGGTGTTAGTGTGTCAGACTTCCACTCCTGGACAGGGCTATGGGGCAGAAGGAGGGAAGAGGAGCCTGGTCCCCCATGGCAGGGGGGAGACAGCAGCTTGGGCTGCGTGCTGCTCAATGTCCCTTCCAGCCCTGCCCACCGATCCACAAGCATGCCGACGGTAATCCCCTGAGAAGGGAGAGAGCAGTGGGAACTCGATGCGATTCTCCTCATGGAATTTCTCAGCACTTTTTCCTTCCTCAGGATTTCTCCCGAGAGAGGGGAGTATTTAGCCCTTACTTAGCTTTACCAAAGTATTAGACGTTTATTTGATTAAGCACAGCATCTGCAGCCACACTAGCAAGAATAAAAATTATAAGGGCAATCAATCCTCATACTTCAGGGCATAAGCTGATCACCAGCTGGGGTCGAAAAGAAATTTCCCTCTGTGGTCCAGTGCTGCAATTAGGTGTGCTGGGGGGGCGATGCCTTCCCCGCCGCCTCAGGCACGGGCCGGGCTGGGAGGCCCAAAGCTCCCCGGCTGGATGGGCCACCGGCCTGCTCCAGCATGGCGATTCCTTTGTTTCCAGGCCTGGATGTCCCTGCTGCCGAGCCACACGAGTTTGTCAGAGTGTCAAAATCAAGCGTTAATTATAATTCCAAAAATAAAGGAATATTCATGAATTATTATGTTGGCAATAACCGCGTGTAATACAGAACGGACAAAAACAATGTCTGCTGCGGAGTAAAAGGAAGTTGACAGCTCCGAGCACAAGGCAGTTTCTGTTTCCAGTTACCCTCCAGAGCTCCTTGCACCCGAGAGTCAACACCTCTGAGAATAATAAAGTAATTGCAATTTTGTTTTATAGTATTCTGACAACAAATTTGATTCAATAGTGTCTGCACAGTTCAAACAAAACAAACACTCCAACAGTCTGACTGCGATGCCGATTTTTTTTTTATCAGCTCAAATTTAATCCAAAAAAAAAAAAACAGCGCAATGGTCTTGATGAATATATTTTAAATAAAATTTCTTTCGCGTAGTACTCTGGTTCCATCAGCATTTTGATAGAACTCAGGAAAAAAAAAAAACCAATAGCTGTTTTATTCCTGTCATGTTCTTTTTCTAAAGCAACTCTCGGAGATGATTGCAAGAGTACATTAAAGGCATGCATTTTTGAAGTTAGTCAGTTGTCAAAGTGATTCTGAGGGTTGACAATCACATTTAAGACAAATATAGAAATCTGAAGGAAATGCTTACAAGCAATCCCATATTCTGGGTAATAATTTAGTTTGGAAATGCATCCAGTTCAAGGGTTAAATGAAAGCAAAAGCAATCACTTCAACCATGTTTTTGAAGAAAATAAAACAGCTTGATGTAAGCTAAATGAAGGGGGTCTGTGACTTAAAAGGAATGGACAGATAGAGAAAAAGGTCAGAAGATTAAATTTTCCCTAAGGGAAAAGTCATTCTTTGGAATCATTAACCTCCTTCTAGGTCACTACTGAAAAAAACAGCAGGAAATCCTACTGCTCCTAGAAAGATGGGTGCATCGTATACCGCCCACTGACCTAGCAACTCTATGGCAAACATAATTGTGCTTACAAATTCTCCTCCAGGCATGCTTCGTTTTAGTATGCCCATTTTAAAGCAATATGATCTTTTAGCTGAACTCTGAAGTGTATCCATAAAGACCATATTCTAGGGGCTTGGGATGTTAAAAAGAGGAATCACTTGTTTAGATGTCTTTTAACAGGGAGAAATCTGGAAGTGGTGTTTGTACGTTTAAAAGTTGGTCAGTGATAGGTATCCACTATATATTTCTCTTTGGGACTGAAATTAACTAATTAATTAGTTAATTTCAATTTATTTTAGTGGCTTTCTGTAACTTAAAACACATTATCAGGATGCCAGAATCAACAATATGTTTCAAAATATCTTTTTGTTTCAAGGAAACTACCTGAGAGTGTGCTTCCCAGTTTCTATTGTAAGCCAATTCTGCTCCCTCCTAGAGAAGCCAGAGAGTAACCATTACACCAAGTAGGAGGGTTGGTGTATGTGTGTATATATATATATACACACGTGTTTAATGAATACAATCTTCCATAAAACATTTGGAAGGCATTCTACAGCATTTTTCAGGTCATATTCAGATAAACAGTTCTATCAGTTTTGATGGAAACAAGTATCTTGTCATGGTCAAGCCCAAAAATAAATGGGGGAAACTACCTGCCATCATTTTGTACCACAGGATATCATGCAGAAACACTCATATTTACATTGAAATGTGACCTCTTTTTCTTCCTCACTTGCTACAGAAATAAAACTATCGATCAACATAAATGTGAATTCATATTTGCTTTTGATAGAAGCCCCAGTCAGCAAGGACTGGCAGGCAGCTGGATGCCTGTGGCTGTGCAATGCCTCTTGTCTACTCGGAGACTCCAGGCAAAGTCTGCACCCTCCTGCAGAATCAACAACTTCATCTTAAGGATTTGTATTCCAGGAAAATATTCTGAAAACTATTTTAAAATCTTTTGTCACTGGTAAGAAAATTTTCAGGGGAAAAAAATAAAAGAAAAAAAAAAGCACATTAAGAAGAGAATTCTGACATGGAAATAAGACCAACAACTTAAAGGTTGCATTGCAAAGGGCAGTGAGAATATTGGGTTATCTATTAAAATGTCTTGAATCTCAGCCCCTCTGAATGAACATAGATCAATACTTTTTTTTTTTTTTTTTGTAATTTGATGTAGTCTCTGTTTTTATGTAAATGAAATTGAGAAAGAAAAATAAACAGAAATTATCACAACTACTTTGCTGCTCTGGAAGAAGATGCCCTGAATAACTTTAATTTCTGAAATTGTGCATCTTATAAAAATCCGCTTTTCACATGTAAGCAAGATCTTTCAAGATTTCAGAAGACAATGGCATGACCTCTGGAGAATAAAGGCATTGAAAGAAGTAGCTAAGCGAAAGACAAATACAGCATAGTTAGTGGGTATTAGCACCCTTTGCAGAGCCTAGATGAGGGCAGAATCACAGTGAAGTCACAATCACACTGAAGTCACATTCCTTAAAAATGATCATTTTTACTCATGTTCACACGATTGAATAGCCAAGAAGCAAGAATCTCTTCCTGAACGTTAGCAGCCCGTTGCATAATGTAAATCGGGCACATAGGTAACGATTTCCTGATATGTGTATGGCAAGAAAGAGCATCGTGTGCCTCACTTGCTTTCTAGCCAAAGTGCATTTCTGAGGCAGGAAATCAAAAACACATCACAAACCTTGCAAGTAGGCTAGACACATTCGCTCTGCTGATATTAGTAACTGTCAAGAGGCTGTCAGACTCTGGGAGTCACCACGACCCAAAGCAATGCTCCCCCAGAATCTCCTCCCCAAAAGTGTGTTTCTGATCATGCTTTGCTAGGAAATAGTGAGGAAATATTACACTGTTGTTGCAGCTGCTTAGAGAACTCCTCAAATTCAGTGCAAACACTGCTCTGAAACAAAGCGACCGAAGAATGTTGCAGCAGAGACCTCAGCTGAGAAGCTAGATGCAAGATTTATTATGACACAGTGCAGAGGATATCTGAAAGGGAAGTCTAACTAAAGCATTAATGTGTCTTTTTCTTCTATTTTTTTCCCCCGTCTTCTTTTTCCTTTGTAATTCATATATATATGAATTGTTTCTTTTCTCAAGTGAAACAGCATCTGAAATGATCAAAAATTTTAGGAGGTGACTATTTCCTAAGATCTTTTCTACTTTTTTTTTCTTTTTTTTTTTTTCCTGTGTTCTAGTGTTCTCTACCCACAGGACTCTGAAATGCTGAAATTTCAGCAGTTCATATGTCTGCCTGCCCACCTCTTTTATTAAAGGGTTGTGTTTCTTTTCTGTCAACACCTATTCTTTAGCATACATCTCTGCTATCATTCAGGAAAACGTTGGCATAACCTTTTTTTTTTTTTTCTTTTTTTCTTTTTTCCTTTTAAATTCATTTCTAAAGCTGGGTTTTTCCTTTTAAGTCACCTTCATTTCTGTCATCAGTTTCAACCCCAAAGTTCTCACTTTTGCAAGACAATGAGCTATTTTCACACATGTAAAACGCTGGGTAAAGTGGAATCACAGATGTCACATTTACATGTTTATGTTTTCTGCTTTTTTTTTTTTTTTCTCAGTCTGTCGCTCGGTTCAGCTCTCCAAGCCCAAGGTATTTCAGTGGAGCTGAGACTCCCCCGGTTCCTCTGCCCAGACCTCCAGCTTTACAAAATTAGCAGGTATCTCGAAATACGTGGCAGCTTCAGTTCCAGGGATAAAAGCATCTGCTGTGAAATCCAACAATGACCCGTGCACAAACGCTCACAGTCTCTCCCACACGTGACCCGTAAACCAGCCTAGTTAATTTTCCATACGGTCTTGTCCCTTTTTATGTGGAAAAAAAAAAAAAAAAAAAAGGCTGAAAGGTGAGTTTTGGGGAAGAAATCCCTCTCAGGCTCCCCTTGCCAGGGTTGCAAGGGGGGAGGGAGGGCAAGAGAAGACCTGCTTTTGGCTCGGGGCGGGAGAGGCCGTGGGATCTGCCCCCAGATCTGGCGGATCGGTGGGATGCCATGACCTCTCACCCTGGTGCCTCGGCAGCTCTACGCCATTGTTCCCGGGCTCGGGCTGGCCAGCCGAGAGCAGGGGGTGCCGGAGGGGCTGCCCACTCCCCTGCTGGGGGTCCCCAGCCCTGTTCCCACCATGAGGTGCAGCGCTGGGGGCAGCCTCTTGTGCTCGGCGTACTCAGCTCGGCGCAGCACAGGTCGCCTCTGCTTGGAGGTCTGGGAGATGTGAGCCTGTATTGTACCGATGGGTTTTATTATTGGTGTTCAGGGTGCTCAGATAATGTGAAAAAGAGCCATGCAGGTGAAAATATACACTCGCTGGAAGTTGCACGTGCACATTTAATTTGCCTTCTCCAAGCACTTTTGTCTGCATGCACATGAGCTTGTTGTATTCTCTCCTGTACGGAGGCCAGGAGTGAATCGCTTGGCTCCGAGCTCCAGTTACTTGTACCACGCTGACCTGCAGCTATCCTCTCCTCACATTTTTCAAAGGCTTCTAGTTTGGCCAGATCGGGCTTTTTTTTCACAGAAACACAAAAAGGCTCACTGCTGTCACCAAAAGTGACACCCTCCACATACATCTCCCTCCCTCTCCTGCACATCCAATTATCAAGTCTCTTTTCCAAAGTATGAGATCTCTAGAGCTTCTCAATGAAGGGTTTGTAATAATTCTTTTAACATGGCAATTTTTTAAATTTTTTAAATTTTAATTTAAATTATAAATTAAATTATAAATTAAATTAAATTTTAATTTAATTTAAATTTTTTTTAAATTTTTTAAATTTTTTAAAAAAGAATTTTTTAATTCTTTTAACATGGCAAAACACCACATTATTCCCTAAACATTAATGTTGCATGAATGCAAGACTTCTTTTCCCCATGAAATTTCCTTTTTGATTTTACAAAACAGAAAGTTTTGTAAATACTAGCAATACCAATACTAGCACTGCTTTCTGCACTGAGGTCTCATAAAAACACCTCCATGCCCAGTTTTCTGCTTGGGTGTCATCACTCAGTAACCATGAAAGCATGAAACTGGATACTGTTCCAGCAGGTCAGAGCAGTTACAATTTGGCTAAACAAAAACAAAATAGCTTTCTATGCTTATCGATCTTCATTTTTATTTTTTTTTTGCCATTTTTGTGCTTCATTGACTGTAAGCTCAGTAAGGATGTGTTTCTTAAAATGAACTGAAGTTTCTCTTCTCAGCAGATTAGACATTTTGCATTTTAGTGACTACCACTAATGTTTCCATTCCCCCCTCACAAAAGCAGTCCTTTCCAATGACAAAAAAAAAAGGTTGATCTTTAAGTAATACATATGATATTAGTTTTTCCGTTTTAAAATAATCACATTATTGCAGACATTTTAATAGCTGTAGAGGTTGCTATGTATTAACATGATTCATGGTCCTTGACAGCAGTGTCTCTGAAAATCCCACAGGAATGCAAAATACAAAACTCCACACACGTTCAAATTTTACTGCCTGCAGCTAAAAGAGAGGAAAAAAAACTTAAAACTGTTGAAACCCTTCAACTTTAAAAGCATTAATAGATGGTCCCAGGGGATTAAATCTAAATCTTAATGTGTAAAAATCAAGTTAATAACCACAGAGATTAATATGGTTGCATTTGATTATTGTGATAATGCAAACAATTAGTACTGCTAAAGTGAGATATATTAGCCTCCTACTTGCCCCACACACATCTGCAAAGCATTGGAAATAAATGGAAATAAAACATTTTTCTCTGAAAGGTTTTTCTTTTTTCTTTTTGCCTTTGTCTTATTTTCTCTGTAGCTGACTCATTTTTTAAATTATAATTGTTAACATTTTATTATTAAGCCTCTCTTTTATATGACTCTCATAAAATTGGTTGCCATAATCATCCATTCCATATTGTCAGCAAATTATGCATTCCTCACCAATTCCAGTAAATTAATAAATCTTCTAGATAAATGACGTGAATTTTTTTCTTTTTTTCTTTTTTTTTTCTTTTAAGGACAATAATGCCATATAAATGTTTTAACCTGAGAAAAATATGAACTTCTTCCTAGTCCACTGTAAATTAGTTGTTTTAACCCAGAATACCCTGGGAACAGAACCAGGTACCTAATCCAATCTATATTATAGGCGGAGTTGGAAGTGCCACCTATACTTAATGCTTGACACTTCCCATTATAAAACCCTTTTTTCAGTTGCATATAACTGTGCCAGACTTTAAGTGTTCAACTAAAACTCCCAGTGCTGGATATCTGCCTTGCTTGGATTTATTTGTTGTTTTAAAATCTTAGCAAAAATATTTCAGCGATTTCCAAGAACAAGATTATAGAAAATATATTATTTTGCCCACATCAGAAAAGGTCTTTGCTACTGTTTAATAGATTAACTCTAATATATCCATGCCTTGGAGTACAGACATTACTTTGGGTATAGAAGAGGACCTAACCTGATGTCATGAATTTGAAAACAGACCAAATTTGGCCAAATCCTAAGCTTTTGCTCAAGTTCAGCAGATACTTCTCAGGAATTTGGCACCGACATCCTTCAAAGATTCTGCCTGTACCAAGCAGGCAACAGAATCATACAACTGAATCGTAGAATCATCCAGGTTGCAAAAGATCATCAAGTCCAACCATCAACCTGACCTACCCCTAAACCTGCCTCTAAACCATGACCCTTAGTGCCACATCCACGCGTCTCTTAAATGACACCAGGAATAGGGACTGCACCACTTTCCTGGGCAGCCCATGGGATGTTGGACTGCAGGAAAACAGAGGCAGAAACCTGAGATTAGATGTCAGCAAATTTAAGAGCGTGGAAGAAAGACTGTCATACTTGGCAAGAAGCACATACGAGGCAGGATGGGGAACTTGGGAAAAGGACCAGGGAGAGAAGCTTTGTGACTTACTGTGTTGTGGGATGGGAGGAAGTCCAAAACCAGGGTGAGGAACAAGGGGGTGAGAAACAGCAGCTGGGACTGAGGTGGGCATAAAACAAGAATTAGAGACACAGTGAGAAAGACTTAAAGTGCCTGGTGGAGCTAGGAGGGAGTACTGGGATTCGTAGTCATGGGACTGGCCAACTCGGGGTCAAGAAGTTGGTGGAATGAAGATTAAAGGGTTCGGGCTAGAAGAGGAGAGAACAGGCCACTGACTGCTCATCTCCAGGACCTTGGATGAACCCCAAGCATCTGGTGTCATCCCTCATACACCTGCAAAACCACCCACAAAGCGAGTGCCTTATTTTCCTGAAGCACTGGTGTGCATACAGAGTAGCACTAACATGTGTTCTCCTAGCTCAAGTGCCCAAGCTCAGTCAGTCCCACTTCTGACCCACTGCGATGGGACTTCTGTGGGATATTTAGATTGCCTTTTTAAAGAAAGATATAGGATAGTATACACACACAAAATTTAACAGGGTTGATATCACACTGTAGGGCATTCAAATTATAGGAAAAAATAAATTAGTTTATGAAGTCCTAATTTAAAAATACATAAACAAAATAGCTTATGAAGTTCCAATTTGCCCTCTTCGTGTTGTCTGTCTTCAGTGTGATATGGATGAACTCACCTGAGAATCAGTTAGGAGATGTAGTAGAGAAGGACCAACACATGATGTGTTAGAGCAATAGGAAGAAATGTGCAGGAAGAGAAAGGAGGGCCTCCTAGCTGAATGTTGTCCTACACAGAAGGGTCTGTCCTTGCCGTTTCCTCATCTGCAGTGCTGTGGGGAAAGGCAGGCTGTCCATACGTGGTCACTAGCTATGTTTTGCGAGCATCTGACTTGACGCTTCAGCAGCAGTCTGCCTTCCCAAGTGCCTGTTGCTCATGACTGCAACTGAGCTGTGCGCTGATGGTACACATGGCTGTGTAATACCAAGCACTCTGACAAACCAGGTGTGGAGATGTAGCTTGGACATCTATAATTAGTGTAAATGCTGGCCTTAGTTAAAATCTGGTTGCCTCAGTTCCCCTTTTGAAAAATGGGAATAGCACCAACCTACCTCTCACATGAGTGTTGTGAAAATGAATGAATTACTATTTATGAAGTACTGTAATGATGAGTGCCCATGAGGAACAGCCCATGAGGAAATTAATTATTCTATCTTTGGAACAGGGTTTGAATAGTGAGCAGTAAATAGGATGTAGGGCCATTACACTGAATAATGAGAATGAAGCCGATGAATAACATCCACTCTGCATGGTGAATGAGGTAGGTGCTTGGTGAAGAAAACAGTAGAAAATCATGCGGTTAGAGGTCATGTCAAGGTGTACGGTCAGAAAAGGTAATTCCCTTGTACACCAGTGCTTGGTCCTTGTCAGGAACACCCCCAAGCCCTCCCCAGCTCTGACAACACGGATGTGCCATGCTGTCGAGAGTTCCCTGTGATCCTGCCTTCTCTCTCCGACAGTTCCTAACCCAGTTTCTGAGCCCAGCCAGCCCCAGTCTCCTCCCATCTGACTCATAGCTCCAGTTTCCTTGCTTGGCCAGGCCCTGACTCAAAAACCCATTCAGCTTCCCTCCCTTCATCCACAGCCATTAACCCCAGTTCCTATAAAAACAGGAAAAAGCACATTCCTAACACCAAGACACCTTCCTCTACCAAAATCCTAGTGCAGCTCAAATGCAGAGGGATAGCGGAACTTAAAAATAAAAATGAAAAAAAAAAAAAAAAAAGAAAAGGAAGACTAAGGATAATCAGAAAATGTACACAAATATGTGCACATATGCAAATATACATAAATTCCTAGCTTCGACAGCATCTATAGCTTTACAAAGTCATCAGAAATTTTCAAAAATTAATTCAGCCCTGTAATTATCTGGAGTGGTATAAGTTGGAAATGACAACTGAAAATAGGATTTTCCCATGAAATATATCAGCAACCAGAATCACAGTAGCGGCAGTCCCTATGCTTCTTGCATAATATTGTTAATATCGAAGTGTATAAGAAAAAGAACTCAAATGCTGGTTTGCTGGGCTCTATAGCTGGAGGACAAGTATATTTATATGGCATATTATTTTTTTAAATAAAATTACCTTAGAAGTAAGAACAAGTCAAAACCAAAGTAGAATACATCTCATCCTAATTCCAGGTATGACAGATTTTAAAGAAATCAGTGACCAAATCTATGAATACCTTTAGCTAGCAACCTCAAGTTTGAAAATACTTGTTTTTCAGATGAGCTCACCATTTGTTTCAGTACCTTTTAAGCTATATGTCTCTCAAGAAAATCTCAAGTTAATCATGTTTTATACTACAGGGTAAATCAAGTTTCTCTTTTTAGGTGCTGAGTTTGCAGCCTATGTATGACTGAGATTCCCTCTCAAATCAGGCATTTTATAAAGGTTAACTTTCTCAACTCTGGAATTGTCTCCAAGGGATTAGTGACTATTTTGTACCATTGACATTGATGCTGCTATTGTGCTTAGCGAGAGAAAGAAACTTAAATGTATTTAAGCAGGGATGTCTCTTCATGCTATGCAAGCCATTCTGTGAAAGAGAAGACAAAACTGTAATCTTTTGGCTAAAACTGGCTTGGTGGGAGAGCAGTTTTTCGGAGGAATATAAGTAGTTTATGCCAACAAGACCATTTATGGAAGATACTTGAGGGGTAAGACACAAGCAAAGGAATATAAAAGGAAAAGGGAAAGAGACCCGGCTTCATCTCTCCAAAAATTATTCCTGTCTTGGCAAAGCAATAAATAGAAGGAAGACTACAAACCAAGCTGAAACTCTTATTCTTACACCTTGACAAGGATGGAGCCAGGAAGAATAAATAAGAACCAACAGCAGCTGTTGCAGCTCACATACAGTAACGGAGTAGCTATAGTCCCAAACACAGCAGGCAAAACAGAAGATAAATGTCAGATTATTAGTTGAATTACTGTTAATGATAGGGAAAATCTAAGAAATCGTATTGCATTGTTGCAGCACCTCTTGGACTGATTGGTCCAGGAATCATTATTACTGGGAGAGACTCTTCACACAGGTTTTGTGGATGTTCTTCATGCTTGCTGACCTTTGCTGTGACATATCTTATCATAATCCGGTACAGAACAAAGACCACTTTATGACAAACCATTTAACTGACTCAGCATCTGAAATGAGTGGCCAAGGGCATGGAAAGAAGATAGTCCATCACCAGGGAATCCTGACAGGGTGGAAGACCAGGACTCCTCTGCATCCAGGGTGCATGACCTTGGCACCGTCTAACCCAGCTAATTCCCTGGTCTATCAATCTGCACGTAGTATTTACTCACTCCACTGCAGCAGTCTGTTGTTTGATACAACTGCTGCCAGTCCCTATTCCACCCCAGCTAAATTCCCATTCTGCTTGCCATTCTGCACTTATGGCCAGGGCATCAGGTTAGGCTTCTTGGAAATGGGAAACAGCCTAAAGCAGCCAGAAAGTGTGCCCTGGCTGCTGGTAAAAAACGTCTGTTACCCATTATTGTTCAGGGATGGGGTGCTGGGGTTTGGGTTTGGTTGTTTTTCTTCTCTTTTTTTCATTATTTTAGGATTTCAGGAGTGGAGAGCATCATATCTTTCATCTCAGGCTGCTGGATTTCTGGTGCTCCTGTGTGTGGTTTCCTGTGTTCCCCAGACATTGGAAGGAACACACAGGTGACTGGGACAGACAGGGGACAAGGGAAATAAGGCAGCTGGGTGAGTGGGAGTCTGAGGTGGGGCCCGGAGCCGCAGGTAGTGCTCTGAGCTGCCAAGAGTGAGCACTAGGACAAGAGAGCTGTTGGATTCGACAGGCTCTCTGCTGAGAAGGGCCCTAGGCTCTTGGTGGATAGGGGACGGTGGGACAGGGTAAAGGCAGGGCATGCAAGGGTATATATTACAGAAAAGGGAGCCTGCGAGGTGGGAAGTAACAGCAGAGGAGCAGGAGTGGGAGCGGTTAGGGAAATCAGTGATGGAGATGGTGAGCAGTGGTGGGGTGAATGGGCAGGTCTTCAGAAGAGCCGCTCTCCCACCTCATTGCAACTCTGTGGAGCCTGCGAGCAGGCGATGGGTGGCAGAGGAGCATGGCACCATCTCCCAGCAGCTGGCATGGACACCTGGGGCAATATCTTATTGCCTCCTTGCCGCACCAGGGGTGCCTGAGATCCCTCGGAGCTGGGTGGGGGCCATGGGTAGAGCTGAGCTATGTGTCTGAGCACCCTGTGAGATGGGTAGCACGGGCTAACCTGATACACCCTGGTACTGGTGTCTGGAGAATATGACACTTCTCCTTCATAAGCAAGTAAAGAAAACTGGACAACCAAGAAGGTACTGTCTTCACGGGAGACAGCGGGGACACAGAGACACAGAGGGGTCTTCCTCCCCAGGATGGCACAGAGGAGACAAATATTTGATGCAGAACCAGACAGGTCCTCAGCTCCAAGTAGGTTTCCTGCCAGAAATCAGGCTTTAGGGATTTTACACTGGGGAATTGTGTCAGTGTCTGTGTATTTAGTCAGATTTTCCTGTAATAAAAATACATTTTAGGCACTCTGATTCTGATAACATGGGAACTGGCACATAATTTATGTTTCCAGAGCTGTTTTTTCCTGATCCTGAAGGAGCCATTTCCCCAATATTTTTTATGAACAAATCTCCTTCTTTTTGTCTTTCATCACTTCTTTTTTTTTTCCTTATCTTTTAACCACTGTTTCCAGTGCCCTTCTCCCTGGACTATGCCCAGCCACAGTGGCCTGGATTTGTAATTATGGCAAAAACTTGTCTCATGACTAGGCGATGACTAGAGATAATTCCCCAGAAGAAACACCTACAGATGAATGCCATTTCTACTCTTTTCCTATCCTTTTGCTTGGAATTGTCAGGCTGATGCTCACCCATTGCTTATTGTTTTTAACCCTTCAACTATATCTTCTGTTTTGAATTGAGATACTTCCAAATATTAGAATGAATTTACAATATATAAACATTGCCCTACTTACCAAATACTCCCTAATGTCCTAATATGACTATAATTTACGAATTAAAATCATCCTACTTGCCTGTCCCTGTGTTTGTTAGTAACAACAGTACGTGAATCCGATTCACTCTGTATAAACAATGAAAACATGTTAACCTTTTCCAGCAGAATGACATAGGGTGTTGTGCCTCTGTGTGATTTTATCTGAGTTGCAACTCCATCAGAAAGGAACTGCAAAGCCCTGTGCTCGGCAGGAAAAATCGTTGGAGTCATCTCGTTTTTTCAGGGTTCCATAATCTAATGCTTAGATGGCAAATCTGGATGATTTTTTAAATGGTCAGTATTTAAGATAAGGGGTTTTAATTATCAAATATTCACCAAAAAAGCTAGGTATATTTAGAATAAGACAGTAACATATTCGCAAAACACAACATGCTTTTTAATGCCTTTCCTGGGATTTTTTTCAAAATCTCAGTGTTGGAGAAGAAAAGAACCAAATGGAAATAAATAATGAACAGTGAGAATTGGACTATGGCACTTTCTGGCATGAGTTGTATGTCTCTGCAGAATGAGAAGCTTCTCTCAAGACATATATTTGGCTGTGATTTATCATTCCCAGGTTAGGGACATACTTGCATTCCTTGATATGCTACGGAGCATTGAATATTGCAACCTGTGCTTCTCTTGTTTTTAAGCTCTCATTTTAGGGCTAGTGAGTTTTATTTAATAATACAAAGAGCGACATAGTTTCCTCTAGCACAGCAAGTGCTGTATTTCCGTATGCCGTGGATGTCCATGTGCACAGTGACCTTTCCCCTAATGTGAACATAGAAGTTTCTACGAAGTGTGCATCTGTGCTCTTGACAGAAGACTTGGGCCACAATATCACACCTCGGTTTGTGAGCCAGCTGATGCATGAGCTAAAGGTGAAAGAAATCGTATTGCTCCTGCCAGACACCAGAGTCGTGGAACGACCAATTCTACATGGGCAGTAGGAGGTGAACTGCTGAGGTGTCCTCCGGGCAATCCTCACCAAACTCAGTGGGTGCTTTCCACTGTCTTCCAAGTCTCTGTGTATAACTGCTTAGCCATATCTCCTCTGTGGGACTGAGACCAAAATGTGTATGTGTATGTGCATGTGTGTGTGGGTGTGTAGTGTATATTCACAACAAAATTAGGCACTTCATGACATAAACAGGGATTAACATTTCACCCTCTACCCGATCCCCTTTGGAAGAAAGCCAGCTTGACTTTTTTTTTTTTGGCAAAATAAAGAACAAATTAGCAGAAGGATCCTCTCTCTGCCATCTTCGCCTCTGCGCTATGCTCGCACACACTATCTGAAGCACTATGTAAGCATTGCTGTCGTTGTGGGTACACCTCTAAGTGATGTGACGTATTCCAAAAGATTCATGAATGTTTGGGGTTCTCAGTCAGCTTCAAAACTCCATAGAGAGGAAATAGGACTCCTGAAAATTTTGATTTGCACAAAGGGCTCGTAATTCTCTGGGGTTTAACATAATGTGTTATTTTCTAGTACCAATATACATCTAAGTAGTGTTGGATATTAATTGTATTGCTTCAGTGACTTTACTCCTAGCAACTAATGAAAAATATGCTTTCACTTGATGATGTTGCACCCTCAACAACCAGGTGCACTGCACCTTACATGGGTGTTAGGAACAGCAAAATGTTGAACCTTGAGCAAGGGAGAAAGAGATCAAGGTCTTGATCATCTGGGGGTGTTTAAGGAAAGGTTGGACTTGATTATTGGGCACACGATTTAGTGGGTGACATTGATGGTAGGGGGATGGTTGGACAAGATGATTCTGGAGGTCTTTTCCAACCTTAATGATTCTATGATTCTCTACTGAGAGGCAGCCTCTTTGTGCCGGTGAGGTGGGGCAAAACCACTGGAATAATTAGTTCTCTCCTCTTTTCCTTCGAGCAGGTGATGCTCCTTCTGCACCAGCTACCATCTGTAGTACAAAATGGAGCTACTGGTCTCTCCAATGGTTATAATGATGCTTAATCTCAGATTAAGTCCAGGATCAAACCAACATTGCTTCAGGGACACAGGAAGCACAGCATCATTTCTGGCTCCCACACAGCCTTCACCTGCAATGCACTGAGCAGAGTCCAAAATATATTTTGCATACAAATTAATGAGATACATTTATAGCACCCTTTAGACAGCTTTATTCTGTTAGTGCTTACCTTTATTACTATGTAACATACTCAGCTCTCATTGTCATAAATTGTGCTCTACTTTTGAAAGGGGAAAATAATTCCATATAAAAGATAAATAAATATGGAGAATAAAATCCTGCTAGCTCCTATGTGGCTACCAAAAAATGGCAAAGTCATCCCATACGTAAATGAAACACCAGATCCTGACACTTACTAATTAGAATCTTTCTCCTGACTTTGACATGCCCAAAGTGAGAACACACAGGAGCGTATCCTTGTCTCACATGTGTGGTAGGTAGCAGGATGGTGACTCCACCATTGCAGCTTAGGGGCTTCTGCAGGCTTAGGATCCCATTGGGGTGGTGGTGTGATGGCCTTAAAATGCATCAGCACAAGCAAAATAAGGTGTTATCTACAGCTGTATCTAGATGATTCCACCAGTGATGTGTATTTTGAGTCCAAAAATTGGTAGCAGAATTAAAAACAAATGGATGGAAAATGGCTTCCTGTTGCACTTGGCCAACTTAACCTGTTAGTTTCTGCCCTGTGATGTGAAAGTGTCTGCACTGTTGGCAGGATATTTGCAGAGTTTTGTTTTGTGCACTTTTCACAGAATCACAGAATTGAAGGGGTTGGAAAGGACCTCGAAAGATCATCGGGTCCAATCCCCCTGCCAAAGCAGGTTCCTTTTATACACACATATTTAATAGCCAAGGGCTACTGGTTCTTGCTGTGCCCAGGCCTCTTCCACATTGCTCTGCCTCACTTGACTTCAATTTGTACTTGAGAAAGTGGCAGCAGAAACAAGCCTCGGCTGCGTAGTCAGCCCCTCACCCACCTCCTCTAAATCACAAGTCACATCCCAGCGGATTAAGGTAAATTTCAGTCAACAGCAGTTTAAATGAGCAAATCGGGCAATGAACTGCAACAGCTGAGGAAGGGAGGGCACGGCCATTTTGTCACTTTGGAGGAACCCTCCAGCCAGGGAGAGGGACTGGAGCCTAGGGGCATGTTCCTGCATCTCCCCCATTTGATTCACCAGGGCTCATGAGTCACAGCCATTAGATGTTAGGGAAAATCTTCTCTGAAGAGGTATTATTTGATGTCAGAGAAGGTTGCAAAATTGGATTCTATTGTAGGAAGGCTTTTAAGTTACATTACCCTATGTCTGCGTAGCATTTGTGAAAAGCTTCACTTTCTTAAAAAAAAAACAAAAACAAAAACACCACTTTAATTTCTTTTTTACTAATAAACAGAAAAATTGAACCACCTGGACTCTGTATCATATTTCTGAACACAACATTTTTAGTACAAATTCCTTTTTTTTTCATGGAAGTTTCCCTGCACTTCGCAGCAGCACAAACTGTGACAACAGCGTGATTTGGGTGACCCATCCACTTCAGGGGACACACACATCTTTGGGGCTGTGGCATAGAAGGTATCGTCTCTACAGGCAGAGTGGCCATTTGGGCATAGACAGTGGCTGTTAGTGAATACATTTAAACAGCTCATCAAACTAAATATATTTATTAGACAATTTATTCTTAGATTGGAGTTCTGCTCTGCTGGCACAGGTTCTGCAGCATATTCATATAATACATCCTCCTCATTGGTTCAAAAAATGTTTGATGATATATAGTCAAAGTACAATAGATGTTAACTCAATGCAGAAAAGCGGTCCTGTATTTACGGCAAAAAAGACATTCTTGGAATATATGATGGAGAAAAAAAAAAATTCTGTCTTCCTAACAGATGTGTATCTTAAAAGGGTACTATTGTCTACCATTCATAACTAACTGCATTTATGAGTAATAGAATACTTCCTTACATGTGAGGATAAATGTACAGTATTATGGCATAATCAGCTAGGATGTATTTCAGCAGAGCTTTAAGTAAGTGAAACATTGCAATTCAGAGGTTATCCTGAAGATCAAATCCCCAGTCAGAAAGCTATATTGTTGCCTTCATTTTCCTTTCTCAACCCCATGAAGGCTTAATTGGCAGCTAGCTTACATTGTGATCTCCTAGCTTCTTAGAATTTTCTTTTTTGTAACAGATTTTTTTTTAATGAGCATTTTCTCGAGGGAATTAATTATTACTTTGACTGGTATATTCATATATTTCTATCAAGAAGTTTTATAAATTACCAAACTCTTGACACAGTGTGCAACCATAAAAAATAACAAAGAATATCTGTAGTTCTTTCTAATCCCATTAAATATATATTTTTTTATCTGAAACTTATTCTTCTCTTTGTTATATGACAAAATTCAGATTCAATTGCAGCTAATGTCTAATGTGCATATGCTGTGACACTGCTATGGATTTACAGAAGCTGTGCCATAAGAAGAAATACATGTCACAAAGTGAGAAGAGCTCAAATGAAGGAAGAGTTTCATCACTGCATGAGCATCGTTTCTGCAGAGAGAATGCTCATTACAGACTTGACTTTTCTACCTTGTTTACATTTTCTGCAGAGCTTTTAGAAATATGCTCACTGTGAGGCACTCTGTGGGAAAACATACTTTCAGTATCAGTCACCATATTAACATGGGGCCAAATCCTGGGGCCCTTCCTCCACCTTGAGACAAGCGAACTTCAATCAGGTTGAGGACTGATCCAAGCCCAAAGGCTTAGACAGTGACTTAGCCAAAGACCCTTAAGAAACAAGATACTGCATAGCTGTGTTGCTCCAGTGCCAAGACCAGGAGCAGAACACACCAGCCACAATCTCGTTTATGAGTCTAGCCGTGGTCCACAGGGGAGACACACTGTGCACTCCTAGCACAAACTCTCCTTTTCCTCCAGGCACATCCTTTTTCTCTGGCTCCCTCTTGCCATTGCCACTGCCTAAATTCTGCACCCAATCTTTTCCCCAGATGGAAGTGATTCTTGCAAAAGTCTTTGGGTTGCAGACATGTTTATCGTCTTTTGGTGCCTTCTGCAGAAGAGGGTCTGGGACAGGAGCCTTTCAAGGCTTGTATTTATTTTAGTTTCCATTCAATAAGCTCTCCACTCAGCTCAGCTGACAGCCTGTGGGGTAGTGGTCTCTCCCCACTGAAGCTCTTCCCCACCTGTGCGACTTCCACAGAAGGGACTAAAAGCTGCCAATGCCCACAAGCAAGGAGGCACCTTGTTCCCTTCTACTTTCTCTCCTTTCTGCCTGAACTGGCTTGCTGGAGTTAAAGTTACCTTCCTTGTTCAAGTTACAACTTTGTAACAAATGAAAACAGCAATTAAAGCTGCCACTTCATTCCTAAGTCACACCATTTTGTCTAATTGCAATATATATAATACATAAGATCATGCTGTGCTGGGGAATGTATATGCAATAACTGAACACAGTGGCATGATTTAGGACAGGCTGGCTTTGAATTTCTTTGTGTGAGCAGGTGGTGTTTCTACACTGCCTCAAATATATTCAACATGACACTATAAGGTCAAACTTACCCCTTCTGAGGGTTTGGCTTTATTAGTAACCCAAATAATAAATAGCAAAAGAGAAACTTCAGCCGAAAATCTCTTTCTAGAGTTTCCAGCAGGAGTTCCTTGCATTTGCTCTCAACTTGTCCATCCAGAAGGTATTTACAAATGTCTTATGTTTTGAGGGATTTCCCAGGACTTATGGAAAATTGCAATAGGTAAACTTGTTCCTGCTAATTTACTGTCCATCAAATGGAGATGGGGTTAACTGCAGGTGTGTTCTTTGCCCATGCCATCTGTCCAAAAATGAAGGTACTAACTTGTACCCTCATATGCCTTACAATGGAAGGAAGACAAATATAATAGCCATAACAGCCATTTTAAGAAAGGGGAGAAAGTGTTTGTGGCAACTACATGCCCTGTTTTAATATAAGCTCAAAGGTATACAGCTCTGTAGGATGAAGGTCCTGAGGTAAGTGGAAGATGGGACAGACTGCAATGTATGTTTGCCAAAGGCTGATTGTGGCAAAGTACCTGGATAGTTTTCTTCCCTGCAATGACAGATTTTCTTGACTAAAGAAATGCAGTAGGTCTCATCTCTGTAGACTTCTGAAAAGTAGGTAATAAGGTGCCACATGGGAAATTATTAGTTAAGCTGAGGAAGATGGGAATTAGTTCAAAAAGTATAACGTGAATAAAAAACTAACCAAAGGGAGATGTCAACTGCTTGTGTTGAGGAGGGAGATTCAGTCCTGGAATGAGGTTACTTGTTGCAAGCATCTGGGCTTACAAGGTTACTAGGACCTAGCCTTTATTTATGAGCTTCATTTTGAACCTGTGATGCAAAAAGTAGGACTGTGCTAGAAAAAAAAAATGTTACTGGTCACAAAAATCTGGGAGACGTCAAAGCTGCAGAAAGAACTAGAAGAACAAAACCAGACGAAGTGCAGGATTTTCTGCTTTGAGGTCATTATTACACAAACTTCTGCTCTTCAGCTAGAAATGGTGTGGGAAGAGGGAAGACCGAGGTGTCTTTGTTGGTCACATGCTGGATATAAAATGGCAGACTGATGAAAATGGCAGCCATAATCCCCAGATGGGTGATGGTTCCCATGGAGGCAGTGTCAGCAGCTCTACAAGGGGCCCTCCCCTCAGCTCAGTGAGTAGCTCTGGGTCACTGTGGCCAGGAGGGACACTTGCCACCTGCAAGAGGGAAAGGCCTTGAGGCACAGTGGGAAATGAGAACCCAGCTGACCAGGGAGGCATAAGAAAATGTCACCTGTGCAGGCTAGTAAAGCACAGGCTGACAGGGAATATGATTGTTCCCTGTAAAAACATCAAGGAGGTAAACACCAGGCAGGAAAAACAGCTATTCAACCTAAAGGACAATGTGTAAAGAGCAAGTATGAACATATGTATATAAATTGAATAATTCTAGGCTGAATATTAGAAAGAGATTCTAACCATGAAAGGCTTGAGCTTCTAAAACAGCCTTTCACCAGATATTATTAAGGGGGATAGGGAACCTAATTATGAAATGGGATTACATGACAATAGCCACCTATGCTATAGCAGATGATAAGGCTTAGTGACCAAAGAGGTCTTCTCTAGTCCTCTGCTCCTGTGAACTGGTTGATTTTCCCAGGTTTAAGATTTCTTCTTTTGAGCTAAAACTGTTTGTCAGATCCAATTCAGAAAATCTTTAAAAAATACATTACATTGGTAAAAAAAAAAAAAAGAAAAAAATGTTAAAAATATATCCAGTTTTACCTATACGCTTTTTTGGTGATGATTTGTTTCTTACCAGCTCTATGCAAAGTTACTTGTGTTAAGGGGATTCTTAATCTTTTACTTCTACCTTCAATGCAACATTAAAACCTGAGGGCCCAAGGGGAATAATGTCATTCTACTATGAAAAATATACTAAATAAGGGTGGAAATATTCATGGAGATAGCTCTCCTAAATGCAGATGCCATGGAAATATCTCCTTTTAACATTTGTGTCAAATGTTTCAAACTTGGAGCAGTGCAACTTCATGCCCATTTTTGTCACTTTGAAAGATCATATTCTGTCTTTTGCTATATCTGTACTAATCTGTGCCTCCCCAGATTGTCTACCACAGTTCAGGCAGATCCAGATCCTGTCCCCACACACTGCTGAAATGAGCTAATGTCAAGCTAGAACTTACAAAACAAGGTGGGCAGAGACATTTTAACCTTTCTGTGCTGGCACTACCTCTAGTCAAAAATAATTGAAAGAAAATTGTCAAATGTTTCAGTATCCTCAGGCTGGTTTTAGTGCAGGTTGATTGGTGGACACTTCAATACAAGCATGCTAAGTTTGGTCCAAAGATTTTCACTATTGTGTGCTGTCACCAAAACTGGCTTTTACACACCAGCCCATGCTAGCCAGTGATTAGGGAATGAGGCAAGTGTGATTACTAACAGATAACTGCAAAAATGTCTTAAAAAATTCAAGGTCCCTTCCCATGTGTGATCTTTCCTAAATGACTTTGGCTTGCTCATCCCTGAGGTGTGTGGTAGGAGAAGGGTTTGAAGTTCTCTGAATTTGCATGTCTTTGCTGGTCAAAGTCAAAATTCTTTGTTTTCTGTAAATATCGGAGCATATAAGGAAAAAACACCCACTCACACACACACACGTACACACACGCACACACACAAACACAAAGTAGGCCTAGGGCACCTAATATTTTATTCTCATGAACAAGCTATTAAAAAATAAAGCCATCCTGTGATGTGAACCAGTCAGTTTGCCAGTTTGAGCTGAGGAGCTGGAGTGACTGAGGCAAATTGGATTCCAGCAGTTGCAAGAGAAACCTCAGGAGATGGCTGGCTCTACGCAGGCAAGCTAAGCTGTGCTCTACAGTCATGGCATTAAAGTCCAAGCCACACATAAGTGAATGAGCATCTGAAGAAAGCTAATCAGGACTCCAAGTAAAGAACTTTAAATCTGTGCTGCACAGACTTTGACCTGGACTTTTCTCTGAAGACTTGGTAAGTGTTGAACGTCCACAATGGATAGTAGAGTAAAATTCATTATACAGTGGTAAAGGTAATCAGCAGAGTATCTGGTTAAATTGTTCCAGGCGGAAGAGCGAAAGTAAAATATAGAGGAGCATATTAGAGTTTTATTTCATATTGTTCTGTGTAGACTGAATGCAGCTTTGACTGCTTTATCTTCTGCGTGTTTTAATCTTAACTCTTTCAAAGAATACTGTGAAATGACCACATTTCTTGTGGAACAATACAGGGAGAAATATGAATTCATCACTACCGAATCTACAGAATCACCATTAAATGAGTAAAACTATCAAATTTATAATCTATATGCATAGAAAAATCATTATTTTACCCCTTATTTTGATAGCAAACATTTATTTGAAAGAGCACAGTTATTAGCAGCTTGCTTTCAATTAAGAATCTGTTCCTTTATGACTGTTTTTGAAGACTTAACATCATGGCTGTTACATAAGTCGCATCAGCTATTTGGCATAAGCATTCTTGGAGCAGATGCAATAAGGTTTCATTTGGGTAAATTGTGCTTTTAGTAAAAGACAGTTACAAAATAAAACAGGTCTGGGTTTGATCCCATCCTTCTTACTTTCAGAAGAGATGTAGAAAAAATAGTAAATTTAATAATAAAAAGTAATGGTGATATTTATAAAGATAATGTTAATTTGTGCTGTGCACTTGTGTCGTGGTGTGAGGTGAACATTTTTCTTTTATAACTGAAGCAGAACCATTAAGCCTATTTCACCCAGGCTGTCAACCATCCATCCAGTGGCAGTGCCTTTTAGTCATAATTATCCAGATGACTTTGAGCTTTGTCATTTGTTTTACTTAAATAAAATAAATAAATAAATCAAACTTTGCTTGCTAAAATTAATTTAAGTGGGAGAAATATTTCATTTCATTTTGGGGTGATACCTCAGCCTGGTATGGCTGAGGACAGCGTGAAGAGATGTGGAGAGATGGGACCAAATCAACTAGGGAGCAGCATGAAAACCCATTGCTGAAATACCCATCCCTAACCTCTTCTACCTCCACCACTACATTCCCCACCGTACAGCTACATCCTTCAGAGCAACCCCCCATGGCTGTTGTGATGCTGGGACTCCTGACCCCTCTGTTGGCTACATACTCCTCCCCCCTTCCAGACTCTCATTCCCAACCCCTCAGGAGAGGTGAAAGGCACCAGGGTGGGGATGTGGAGGCAGCAATGCTGCCTAGTGCATTGTGTGATTTCGTAATGGTAGAGAAAGCTACTCCCGTGCACCTGAGCAAGGCAGCTTCCCAGCTGCTCTGCTCCACCTTGCTCGCACAGACCAACTATGTGGAGAAGAGAGTAGGGAAAGAGAAAGAGAATGGCGGGGACTCAGATGCCCAAATTAATGCACTGGTTATTATTGTCATGATTTTATTGACAGTGTATCAGGTTTAGATGAAAAATTCAAAGATAATGCAAGTATCATGTCAATATGCAGTTCTGTAGTATCTATTACACGCATTGTAAGGCTGCCGGAGCAAATCCCGTTTCAGTGGTGAATTGGATAATCTGTTGCATTTTTAAAGGCCATTCGTCCTGAGAGATTATGAATTTATATTGCCTAAGGTTGTATTCCATCATTACAAAAGTGCTAGAATCCTCCTTAAAGTTTGTTTTACCTGTAGCAGCACTGGGAATTTTGTCTCCTGCACTACATTCACTAACACTGGCGTTTTGACATTTGAGAGTTATCTTTTGGTTTTACCTGCCGCAGGAAAAAATTAGAGACACTACTTCTTTTAATAATACAACTAGTGGTTCTACTTATTCAGTAGCCTCAAGCCAATGACACTTTTCTTTACTTTCTATACAATCATCTTCATGTACAAAGGTCTACTGTTAAATGATTAAATTGTGGATCAAACTGTGATCTGTTTAACTTAACTGAGACTTTTCTCAGCAAAAGGGAGACATCACTTTACACTTTCTTCAACAAAAATATTTATAAGGTCTGTTCTGTTCGTAGAAGGAAATGCAAAGATAAAAGGTAAATGTAATTGTTATACATTACTATTGTGCAGTAGTCTACTATTTCAACACAAAAAAGCACCACATATTCCCAGCATACGTCTTTTTAGCATAGAATCCATTTTATTTACAGTAATTCTGAACCTGGGCTTGGCAACCAACGCACTATTGTTTGTGTGAATTCAATTTTGGAAGAATCTAAGAGCTGATGTAACTTTGCCTGTATTCCTGCCCATTTTTCTGTTACACTTCCCTCTGCTACTCTAAGGAATTCCTTTGTTGCCAGGAAAGTTTGTGGAAAAAGTACCTTTTGAGTGAATGGAAGAAAATACTGTAAAGTTTAAGCCCACTTCAGATTTGGCCATGAAAGAGTAGAAAGGACGTGCCCCCAGGAAGGAAAAAGTCCCAGCCACAGTGACTCACCAGCACAAGTGATATGCCACGAGAGCTGATATTCTTGCATGCTTATCAACAAGTAACATACTCTTCCTAGGCCTGGCTTCAGACAAAAGATCGTTTAACATTTTTATATTAACTTTAAACAATCTTAGCATTCCTGGATGTGCTGGGCCTTTGAGGCCATCTTCTGTAGGATCAGAAGACATCTGTTGAAATGCAGACAGTACATAGACCTTTTCAGAGGCTGTTCATCTAGACATAATCTTCCCAGGCACTAAGCATTTAACAAAAGATTCTTTCAAGTAGCACAGTGAAGGCGACGTGTGTCTTCACGATTCTCACAACGATGCTTAGTTTTATTTCGTGTTTTCTTTCACACTGAACTTTAGTTATTAGTTTAAAAACATGATATGCAATACATTTCCTTTATTTTGTACGAGTAACTACTATTTACATTGAGAGAGCAAAGGAAAATTCTAAGATCCTAATCTATCCAAAACTTCATGAAAAAGGGTTTTTTTTTTCTGTATGTCAGCTAGAAAATGTAGGAAGACTTTCTTACACTGCCTTTCACAGGCCATACAGCAGAAATTTTTCTTGTAAATCCTGACTGACTGCCAAAGTTGGCTTGACAGATGGAAACAAACTGCAGTGAGATGACAAACTGAATGGAAGGGAAGAGCTCACATTTGGAGGAGCCCTAGAAGATTCATACCTGAAAATCTCGGTGTGGTCCTACAGAGGAAGGCTTTGAATATGCTGGCTCCTAGGTGCTGTTTGTAGCCCACATTCAACTCACACAGGTGTTAGAAGTTGGTGGCTTTAGTGCAGGCTGAAGAGGTGAGTACTCAGTGATGCAGAACTGATCTCCAGCATCTCTCCAGTACATCCCCAGATCATCCAATGTTAAAATGGCATTTTATAAGTGGTGTATGAAAGATTTTTTTTGTTGGAAATAAAACAGATCACCAACAGATGTACAACCGCTATCTCATCTAGAGACTCCTGTAAGTATAGTCACTGGGGAAATATAGTTTCCTGGGGCCAGCACAGACAACATCTAATTGGAATCACAAGTTAGAGTGAAAAATGAGTCCTGTTTATAGTGGAGTGTAACCTAAAGCTGGGGACTATACAGGTCTATTAGCTATTACCTGGCATTACTGAAGATAAGAAACACAATGGTAGAAATACTTAACATTATTTTGAATAGCGTATGAAATATAGCACAGTCTAAAGGAGGTGGCAGGAAGACCACTAGGTAACAGAAAAAAATATAGCATTCAGACAACATAAAATATCAACTATCTGTTTTTCTATTTTGCTCAGTCAGTTGAGAAGTAAGGTTTTGCTGTGGACATCAACCGTCTTTAAGGTTTGAGCCCTGTTTTATTTTTGTTTATAACCTTCTTGGGTCTGCAGAACATAGTGGTTGTGACAATGGGTGTATGCGATTTATAAATGGTGGCCTTCATAAAAGAGGTGACTTCTTTGCAAGAGAATATTTACCAGAACTTGATCAGGATCTTGTAGCACTTATGCTTGATAAGGCGTTAGAGGTGGGGAGATGCATAAAACCCCAGATCTGCTGGATGTTGTAACAGTCTATCTGATGGTCAGGGAGTGTCGGTGACATGAGCCTGTTTCTCATCCTCTTAACACCAGATGGAAATGCCAGAAATAAACAAATATTTCAGTTCTGTATAAAAAAGTCCTTGGGAAAAGCCAGGACAGATAAAAAATTGGGGAGGGGGAAGAAGCACAATGGAGAATGAACCAAACAATAAATGTGACCATGTGCACTGTGAACCACCTGACTAAACCAGATGCCTCTGGAGAGGAAACAGCAAAATACCTTTATTTTCCCTGGAGCCATCAAAGGAAGCCTGCAATGCAGGGCATCAGCGTTATCCTCTCAGGTTTAATATCTGATGTGTTTGCATCTGTGATGGGGGAGCAAAGCAGGATTCCCATTTCGAGAGTATAATAGTTATAGCTCTCATACAGTCTAACACTACACAGGCCAGTAGTTATATTGTGGCATATGCTGGACTGAAATGTGTCAGGAGAGAAGGTTTGGATTTTTTTTTCCCTGCTTTGTACTGGAAAAAAGCAGTAAACAGAATCAGACTCATACTCAGTATCTGCTGTACCTTGAGAGGCAAGTTTCAGCCTTGTCTGGGATGCACTGATGTTCACAAACAATGCTGTTAGTTCAATTTCGTTCTCTTTATGGTTCATTGTTATTTTAATAACTCTTTTATTTGCAATATTATTTTAAGACAGCAAGACAGCCGGTAAATAACTTTCAGTATTCATTTAAGCTTTCTGGATGAAGAAGGTTTCTAATAACTCTACCAATGGGTCAGTTCATTCTCTGCTCACAACAACCAGCAAAAAAGGACAGGAAACTCCCTCGAGGAATTTTCTACAGACAGTTCCATCAGGAAGGCATTAAGTGTATATTTATCTCTTGCCTCCCCCTGTTCTTCTTGGAACAGGCAAAGCGGTTCGGATCTGGGAACCAGGATATCTCAGGGGATCTGCCAGAGGTCAGGCATTTCTGCCTAGAAACCCAAAGCCTCTGTGCTACTCATACTCCCTGCGGTTCTCTCTTAGTCCTGGCAGTGCAGCTCCAGCATACAGCCAAGGCATAGAGAGGACTTAATACAATGTGTATTTACTTTGGTGTCGATTCCTGATTATTTCTGGATGAGAATCGCATGAGACATACCAAACCTCCTGGCCTAAGCATGCATCCCACCCTTTTTCCACAAAGTGGACAACTTCAGCAGAGACTGCAGACCAGACTGGGGAAAGAAGAACCTCCAGCCTCCTGTCTGATTCACAAAGAAAATCACTCACAGGCTGGGAGGGGTAAATGACCTAAACACATGATACCTTTATCAGCTCTCCAAAATTTTGAAGGAAAAATAATAAAACTGATGAAAATGGTACCGTGTTCCTCTGATATATTCAAAAACATTAATTCAATTGCAAATTATTCAGAACTTACTCATGTCATTTGTCATTGACTCTTTGTTAACATTGCTGAATGCATTTGTAAGTTGTTGACCTAGTTATAATTAGTTTTCTGGGGCTAACATCACTGGGAAGGATGTTTCTGAAAGAAGGAAGATCTGGAGAACAAATGCTCCACAACATATTTTTTTTAGAGCTGGATGTATGGAGGAGCCAGTCAGTCAAAACAAAATAACACAACAGCAAAGTAACACAGCAGCTTGAAATGCCAAGAGAAATAGAGAATAGTACTCTTTCATATGAACTGGTCCTTACCTGTATAAGGAGCACAGGATTGGTACTTTGGTAAAGCTAGAAATTCCTCAAGAACCAAAACCAGGTTGTGTCACTAGAGGAAAAGGGGTATGGCAAAAAGTTGAGCTATTACCTTCCTCTCCAAAACAGAGTTCTGTTTTCTCGAGGCCAGTCTGTCCCTCATTCAACTTCATTTTCTTTTCTTACAGCAAGAAGCTGTCACAGGTAGCAGGTATCTTATCATCATATAAAATGCAACAGAGAATAGGAAAAAAAAAAGTTTGGGAATAAATATTTGATTGCTTGAGGAGATACTGACAAGGAACAACTTTTTTTTTCTGTTAATACATAATATGTTTGAAAGGAAGAAGAAATTGTTCTTGGAAGGACAAGGACAAGTAAGAGTTCCCAGCAGAGGGTGGGGGAGAGCAGTTGCCATTTTTTTTGCTGAAGGGACAAGAAGTTTCTTCCTATAGGAGCCTATAAGAACACGAGTGTTTTGTTTGGTCTGTGATCCCTGGTTATATTCTTATCTGGTAGATCTGGGATTGTCAGCCAGGAAATCACCATGGGGGCAGCATTCAGTCTTCCAGAGCAAGGAGCAGCTGGAGGAAACCCTCTCAGCACCCACACCCTTGCAGCTCAGAAGACACAATGCCTAGCTGGGTGCTTCCCCCGCACTGGATGTGGGCTGAGAGATGGAAATCAGTGGAGGAAGGGCAGAGCCCAGGCAGCAGCACAGCCCTCACACTGGGCCCTCTGGGGCAGACCTGCGTGTCCAGGACATGTTTGTCCATCACCATCCCAGCATCCAGATTTCAAAGTGGGGCCCAGGGAAAGGTACTTCTTGGGTATGATCCAGTACCAGCAGTCAGAAATCAAACCATTTACTTTTGTCTTGCATCCACAATTGAGCACTACCTAGAATTTGGGGCAGTTTCTTAGTATTGACTTTAAATGAAGGAAAGCTTTAGGAGCAAAACTGCTTATCTGTGAGGTTGACACTACTCCTCTCACCTATTCTGAATAATTTATCTAGGGAAAAAATAATATAAACTATAGTGTGTATTATAATACAAATACTGTACGTTGGAAACAAGTAGATTCACAACTCATAATTTAGCTGGATTTGTTCTTCAGAAAAAGAAAAAAAAAGACTAGGAATAAATTTCCTGCATTTTCCAGAGCAATTTAGTAATTACCTTCTTAATACAGAACAAGAATATGTCATCTAGTTTCACCCACTTGACTAAGATAAACTGGGATATCAGGGTCTTTTTCTTGGAATAATTAATCCGGTGAATTAGACTAAATGAAGAAGAGGAAACTCTGCTGCCAGAACTAAAAATGTCCGTAGCAGGGACATTCAAGGAGACTGCACTGTTGAGTCTGAATTAACTTGTCTCTTGACAGGAGAAGGTAATATCCTTGACACTCAGGAGCAGAAAAGAAAGATCAGAATCTGCCTTTTGTACCCGAGTAAGCCTCTTGGGACCCTTCCTATGAGTAACGTGCCTACAACCACAAAGCATGGGAGGAAGTGCCTCAGCTCAGGTCTGTAGGTGCTGCGTGGTGGGAGGTGGGAGTGCCCTGGCACATGTAATGGGAAGCGGCAGATGAGTCAGTTAGCCAGCAACTCCCTGGGCGCTTTGTTTCTCTTTGTTTTTGCACAGTTTTATATTTTATTTGTTCTCTTCTTGTTGCTTTCTGTAGTCAGCCATCATCCTGAAAGCTGTTTTGATCTTGTTGTTAGGTGAAAGGAAACACATCTGGAGTCTTCACATGTAAAGGAATTACTTACCTGAGTAGAAGGAAAAGCCTGACTGGCTCAAGCTTGGATTCCCCAAGGAAAGGCTACCTGTCAAAATTAATGATAATGACACCTTTCAAATTAAGGTGACAGTCAATGAACATCCCTTGCTGTAGCAACTGTTTGCTATGTAAGGGCTTTTTCAAGGAAATGCCTTTGACTGCTATCTGCTCCTCTTTAATCCTTTAGTATTGGAACTGGGAATTTAGTAGAGGGCAGAATTCCTCTGAAGAATACAAAGCCAAGACCTGGAAATCCCAGTGCTGAAACAAAATATTTCATCTTTTATTTTTTCCTGACCCAGCTTGCAAAGTGTTTGGTGTCTTCTAATTGCATTTCTCACTTGCAGTATTTGCATTATTGGCTGTAATTATGCTGTATCTGCTAAATGTATTAAAAATCAATAATGTGCATTTAAAGTATAGACTATAAAAAAGTAGTATTGTTCTGGACTGCAGAGAGAACAGGAAGGCAGCTGAAATTCTTGCTTTCTTTTCTATACAGAATAATGACATGAAGATCTATTTATATTTTACATGATTATTGGCTTTTCTATTCTTAGATTAATATTCAAAATCAATTCACATAAGCCTTGGATGATACTGCCAATAAATGTAGTAAAATATCTGCTGCAGAAAAAAAATGATACCTCTCTCTTCTTTGAAAGTCACAGTTAAAGGTGCTGATAGCAAAAGGGTCTTTGGCAAAGTGGAAATCTCAGCTGCAGATGGGAGGTTTATTGCCTTCCTTTGCATTTTATAGCATATTCTGTAAGTCAGCTGGGGAAAGCAATGGACATTTGCCAAAGCAGAACCCCATTTGTCTAATCACCAAGTATACCCACAAGCTCCGCAGGAGAATATGCCCGTGAAGCTCTTTACATGACTGTCTGGAGTGTAAAACAGAAGAAATGAGGGAGCACTAGAGTTACTGTAAATGCTTGAGTATTTCTGCAAGCGTACTTTTTCTTTTTTGCCTTGAAGTGGTGTGTAGCACGTTCATAGTTTATCTTTTTTTCCCTACAAAATGAACTTCAGAAGATATTGGGGAAATGGCAAAAAGAACAGAGAAGGTCTTTCTTAAGGCATTTAACCAAAACTTAAATGAAAAGCACTCTCTATCCCCTTTTTCTCCTTGTCCCCCACAAAACCTCATTGAACTTAGTGCTGGGGAAATTTACTGGATCTGAAAGCAGAACAGATTCTGCTCAGCACAACACATGCAATGGCAGAAAGGCATCCTCCCAATGCCCTGGACATCATGAGCTGAAGAGACCATCTCCAGGGGTGAAACAGTGCTTTGGTCTCTGTGCTAATTCAGTCCTTGTCCTCTCTGCTGTGACTGCCAACAACCGTATCAATTAGTCGTACCAATTGTGATGGTGATTTCTGTGATGTGAACACCTGTCCTCTAGGAACTGGGCGAAGGCGACCAAACAGTTGTCAGATGGTAAGTGTAATGCTAATTGATCCAATCCATAGATCTGTCTCTATATAATGCTTAGTGCCAGAAAGTTACACAGCCAGACATCTGGCAACTAGATGACCGTCTAACTCTCTATCAGTTTGACTTTGGCAGGCAACAAAGTTGGTCTAGTTGTGTATGCTGTCAGCAGCTTAAGAAAGTAACAGCCCTGTTTTATGCCTGTGGAAAGCCTGTCTCTGTCTTGATCTTTATTAAAATTATAATGCTGAAGTGACCCTCTGTCAGTACCAACCTGTCTCAGATGTGAACTGATGACCTAAGAGTGAAAGGTTCCTTATCTAGCTAATCCAGTTGTGCTGTATCTGCTAAAATACCAAAAAATCAATGGAGTAGTGATAAAGTGTAGACTGTAAAAAAAAGCTGTTTCATTGTTTTTCTTTTTGTCTTGAGTACATTTACTATTTTTCATGACTGTAAAGAAAATGGGGCATTGATGAAACCTTCTGATTACAGAGGGAATACTGGATTAATATTCATAGTCATTTTGTCAGCAGTTGCACTTGTAGCCTAATGTTCATGAGTCATGTACTTGGGAATGGAACATCCCTGATGTTAAACATAGGTCCAGTAGTAGCATTTGCCTGTTATATTTAATGCTACATGTAGAAGTGGCGTGCACATTGTTAGTTAAATGGAAAAATAAATATGGTGGCTTTTTCCATCTATTACTTTTCCCACTATTTTAAGTGCTAGCAGCTTTCTTGGAGCTCTAGATGGCAAAAATAAAGACAGTTTCTATCCCAAGGAACTTTTGAAAAGACCAGTATAGCACAGGAGCTTGGAACATTCACAGGAAAGACTATTACAGCATTTTATTTCATTCCTTTATTTATGATGTTGAAATAGAGAGTGGATTGGGATAAGATAGTGTTTGTGGACTTTAAAACGGAAGAGACAATATGAGGAGACAGGTTCATAGTTTGCATGTGGAAGATGCATCCTCTCCATATACCAGAGCATGAGAAGATGGTTGTGAGTGCAGAAACAACACTGCAGGGTTATGAAACTACATTGAGGGAAACAATAAGAAAGGAAATACAAACTGTAGACCTGCACGGATCTGTGAGAGCTCATGAAGACAGGCATGTGAAACTGAAATTTATTGTGTTCAGAGATACTATGGAGGTAGCTAACAGTTTAAAAGAGGGCTTAGAAAGATAATATAGGCAACTAGGTTGTGAATGGGGGGAACTTGATACAGGCTGCAGAGAGGGCAGAAAGGAAGGGGTAACAGATAGCAGGGATGTGGTTACTGAAGTAAAAAGAAAGTAACAATTTCTGGAGACAGTGGTAGAAAGTGTTTTTTGAGAAGCTGGAAGTCTAGGAGAAATAAAAGAGAAGTTTTGGAAATGGTCTTGTTATGGCATGAACAGTGGTAGGGGTCAACAGATACAGAGGAAGGCAGAGTCAGGAAGAAAATGTAGAAACACTTGCATTTAGCAATGTGTTTAATCTAATGACAATAATCTACCAGAAAGACATGTACAGACACCCATGGGAAAATTGGAGAAGTAAATTTGTGAGCTGTCAGCACTGAGATAAATCTTAAAGGCAGACCAGTCAGGAGTCTCACAGATGTGTATATACATACACAGAGTGCTGGGAGTAGGCAGTGGGACTCACTGCCCCTTTTTCGGAATGATCCGCCGCATATCCCCATCCTTCCTTAGGATGCACTGTGACTAATCGAAGGAATGGAGCAAGAGCTGGTGCTTCCCAGAGACAAAAGGTAGAGCTGATAAACTGCTCTACTCAAAGTGCCATGTTTCATTTTTGCTTTGTCCCTGCCAAGGACAGTAAACCAACCGATAACATCTCACCTCTGTGTGAGGTACTGGGTTTGGGCTCTCGCCAGACGGAAACCACAACCTCAGACCTGAGCAACTAGCAGATAAAGATGAGAAGGAAATCAAGAAGTCATAAAAGATTTAGTCAAAAAGAGAAGAGAAAGGAGAAGGACTAATGTAGACAGGTTTCAGACAGGCTACTGTTAGCATTTCATCTCTGCTGTCGTGATCTTCACCACTGTTTTAAGGGTAGAAGAATAGGGCTGCTGCTTTGCCTGAGTCAGAAATCTGCAAATCAAGGCACAATTTACTGTTTCAGCACATGCTAACCTGGCAGTCTTGTCTTTGGGATAGCTGTTGGAGGTGGGTGATTTTCATGAAAGCTCATTTTGCTCCAGACTCCCCAGGAAGGCATCAAGGCCAATGTCCTTTCCTCACCAAACCTCAAACGGAGTATCGTATACCAGTGAGCTTGGCCTGCAGAAGGCACTCAACTCTAACAACTGGAAATCACTTTTATTAGAAAGGGGATGATCCAAACCATGCCCTTTGTACTCTCTGCAAAACACAGATAATTTGAGGGGAAAAGTGAGTAATCTTTAATGTACTCATCCAAATCAAATATTTGTCTCTGTGGTTTTGGAGACTATCTCTCCTACACCATCTGCTGAATAAGAGCACAGCAAAGCTTGTACTGAAGATGAGTAGTCTAGGGAAGTGGATTCCCTCTGGGTTTGCAGCTTCGCACTTCAGCGGTGTTTTCACGGTGTGACTGGCACAAGGCAGTAGTAGGGTCAGCCTGTCCACTGTCTCTAAACAGAAGCTTAGGGAACACAGAGGGAAAATATGACTTTGTTTGCACAAGGTTTGAAGGCAAAGCAATTTTTAAAACAACATCCCGCAACACTGCTCTGGTACAGGAGGTGGCAGAGATGATTACTCTGAGTATATAGCTCTGAAGATAATCTGACTTCCAAAAGCTCTTACAGTGTAAGGAATCAATGACACTGTAATGATTCTGCTCCATCATTGTTAAGTCCCACATAGGCACAGTGTCATGAAAATAAGACATATTCAGACATGTTGAAGATAAGTTCCTGTATTTACCTCCAATATGTGAACAGGAAGCTAAATGACAGTATACATTTTGCTTACTCAAACTTCAGGAATGATGCATGGAAATATTCTGCAATCACCTTCACTGAATCTATTCCCCCTGAAGCTGTAGCATCATCAGTTTAGACTACAGGCAAACTATCAAGGCTGGGCTGGGCCAGCGTTTACTTGGGAGGCAACAAAGACACAAAACACTACAAGACTCAGAAGGTAAATGCTCCTCACAATACCTAGAGAAGCATTATGCTAAAGCATATTTTTCTTCTGACTTCTTGAGACATTTTTTACAGTTCTGTGGCTCATTTGACAAGAAGATGTCAACTCCCATGACCTTAGCTCATCCCCATCTTTCATTTGCTCCAATCCATCCCTCCTGTAGCCTGAGTGAATTTTAACACCTATTTTTTGGTGTTCTACTCTTAGTGCTGTGTGCTTGTATGCTTTATGGCAGCCTGTAATTCACAGACTGTAATTGTCACAGGCCACCAAAGACCTCTCAGCCAACAATAATTTTCAGTCATTTCATTAGCCATTTGGGCTCAACTTCAGCCAATGTCTTGGACACCACAGGTTTTGTAATATCATGCTAAGCTCTGGAACCATTTCACTCCAGATATCTTGGAGGTGTGTTTTGTCAACAAAGCAATGCTAAATGTTGGACTTTTTCCTCTGTTTGATCTCTAAGGCATGGTTGATGCATTTTTTTTTTTCTTGAAATTTTGAAATTTGTTTGCAATAGAATAAGCGATAATGTAGGAAGCATTTGGTATCATCCCATTCTCCCTGTTCTCATTTCCACTTTTAAAAGCTTAAGTGTGAAGCCTTTCTCTCTTCACCTTGACTCAAGCTTAAACTTTGTTCAATATTTACAAATTGTGTTGCTAACCTGTGCTCAGTTTAACTTTAACAAACTTATTAAGTCCTTTATCCTTCTTCCTGTCTTCACACAAATGAAGTAGAGTAGCCTTGGATGTAGTCACGTCGTAAGTCATATCATTAGTGACACTTGTTAGTCTGGAAAACAACAGTAATTGTCACCTGCGTCCTGCACAGTCACGAGGAAATCTCACTCACCCAACGTGCTTCTCTTGTCAGCAGTGGGGTCAGTGACTGAAGCTGACTGTGTGCCCATTGTATCTCTGCTAGGGTGGAAGGCCATCTTGTCCACCCATCCTTGATGGCCATGTGTTTTGTACTACTACTAAGGCCAACATGGCCGTAGCAATTCTTTTTCAGGTTCAGCTTCATAGCAGTGATAAACTTGGTAGCTTCTGCATGTAAACTGAACAGCAAAACCACTTCAGCAGTGAGAGAATGGGCAATCATTTGTGGGCCTTACAATGAGCTTGACAAGCACCTCAGTAACTTTCAAGTGCTTCACAGGTGGTCTGATCACCACCTGCCCTATGGACAGTGAGTCATAGCAAGACCAGAGTTTGTCTCTCTTTTTTTTTTTTTTCCAGAGACTGAGCTTTCTCTGAACAGAGCTGCTCAGCACACAGAGCAGCCCTTTTGCCACATCCAGAGGCAGCTCTCTGTAGCCGACTGACTCACTTCCCTTGGCAGTGCTGGCTGGTGCAGCAGTGCTGCTGCTCACAGGCGCTGGGTCCTTGTCTCTGATAACAGCCAGAAAAGGGCAGAACAATGGGACAAGGATACACCGATACCCAAATATACCAGAACTGACCTCATTATCTCTTGTTAGCCCCTCAAAAGCTGAAGCAAAGAGCTCAGTTTTCCTCTTGACTTACAGCTGTGCTTTTTGCAGGCCATGCCCCGGCAGGACAGTCTCTGATTCACAGCTTCCTACCTAGGGCCTACTCCTTTTTCTGCAAAGATGGACAGGGCCTGTCACCGACTGCTACGGTGTACCAGGCTCCAAAAGGTCTATTCATTTTGTGACATTATGTTTCAGCAACCAAGGTCATGTCTATATAAGGGCTTAATAATTTATTTATTTATTTTTTGTTAATTTCCCAGTGTTCCTAATTCTGGCATAGCTCCACCAGCACAAGCAACACAAGGATCCCTGAGGTAAACCAGTTGCCAACACAACTAATACCACATAATTTCATCCCACTCATAGCAGTTTAATCAATATAGCATTAAAAATTCTGGCAGCAACCAGGCTACAGTAGGGCTCCCCATATTACTTATATTGATGGAGATGAACTTGTAGAGGGTAAGAAGTCTTCAGAGGATCCTCTGAACATAAACAAAGCCTAAAAAACAACATTAGTTTGTCTGAGGGAGCTAGAACTGGTTTATAAGGGTCTTCTTGTATTGAACGTGGTGTGCATTAACCCAGCTTTGGCAGGTAGGACAGGGAGATCACAGCTAAAACAGTGTTATGGAGGGGGTGGAAGCAGTGTTGTGCTATACTCATGCACCTGTAGGATTGCTTAGATTTTTTAAATCAGCAAAAAAGGAACTCATCCCCAAAATGCTGAAGATTGACTATCATAAGACTGTTAAGTGATACTACACAAGTGATACTATCTATTAAGTGATACTACACAATCCTAAGTTCTGACTTACATGAAGAGTTTTTAGGCAGGAAAAAAAAAAAAAAAAGAAAAAAGAGAGATAGAGAGAAAGGAAATCATTTCAGGTGAAAACAAACAAACAAATTAAATAACTCCAGAAAAAGTCCCAGTTGTTTTCTATGTGTCTCAAACTTCACTAGCCCATAGAGCGTGTGTGATGGGCAAGTAAAAGAAGACCATCCCACATGCCAGCTATACAATACAACTCCAAAAGCAGTTTTTGTCTGAGAGCATTTATGTCCATTTTATTAGTATGAATAAAGGGAGTTCTTTCACATTTAGCTATATCCAGAAGGGCAATAGTCCATAAATCAATACATGGCATGGCTTTGCTTTTCCAGTCCATCAGTATAATTCTTTTGGCTGCCAGTGCTACTCTCAGGAGTCATCTCTTTTCCCATTTATTCAAATTATGTAGCGAATTGGTGAATTCCAATACCAGCACTGCTGCAGCTTTGTCTAAATTGATTTCCAGGACTAACTCCATTTATCTAAAAACATCGTTCCAGAAGCTGGCTGTCCTATAGAAGTTTCACATCTAAAATATGAGGGTACTTTTGTCAACACTGCATCTACAACTCTGAACACAGATTCAAGTAGATGAGTATGTGCAGATCTTTTAAACTATTTTTCATGTTGGGCCCTACTGCTTCGGTCAACAGAGTTTTTCTGAGAGGTGGAACACAAATCTATTCCAATCTCACAGTTTTCTCCCTGGCTTTTGAAAACAAGAGTTTGGTTGGTGTTTCTGGTCCAAATTTGGAGTCTGAATACAAACAGGCATCAGAATGAGAGCTCACTCAGTATCCTTTATGGTAAAAGCACCACTACACCTCTAGGCAAGTAACTAATTATGTCACATCTGGTTGATCAGTTCTGGTGAGGACAATGAGAGTGCTAACTGAACAGAGATAATTTGTTGTAATAGACTGTCTAATCCACTTCTGGTGTATTTTATTAATATAGACATTCTCAGATCTGTAATTGTGTAGAACATACAACATAGGAATATACAAACATATATAATATAATATAAATGTCATTTTTATGACTGTGTAAGATTACTGCAATTATTTCATTAATTTATTTCAAATTTTATTAGAATTCTGGGCTCTTCTAAAATAGCTGCAAATGGAGAGCCATGTAACCAGTGTTATTCCACTGTGGTAAAATTTCAGAAGATAAGTTCAGGAATAAATCTCCTGGACTCATACTCAGATATAGTAAATCAAGCAAATATTTCAAAGAATTATTAAAAATGAGGATCATCATCTTTAATTTTGCTTGTAACACTGAAACTAGTGAAGCTGTGAAAGCTCCATTACATAGCATATGATTCTGTGCAGGCTTATGCTTGGTTTCTCTGGCTTCTCGTACAGTAGGTGTTTGTCTAGTATTGTCATTGCAATTTTTATTGCATCGCATGATTTGTGCAGATGTGTTTCATAAACATCCCATGAGGAAAAGATTCTCTGCTCAGTATTGTTACTCCCAAATGATGTCTACCTTATAGAATAACTTTCTGGGCTACCTCCTCTGGGATCAGGTAACCATTTAAATTCTCTGGATTTTGGTGTTTTAACAAGGATTTAATTACAAAGGTAAGTGTATGCACCTGCTAAGGCAGGCCTAATTATTTGATAATGGGGCAATCTTTCTCAATACAACCAGGTTTTGTGGTGGTAAGCTACACTAATGAAGCACACTGAGAGAACAAATCCTCTCTATGTTAAAAAGCTTATTTAAATTAAAGAAATCTGTGAAGATTGAGGGACTTTTTTTTTCCTCTCTTCCTTTTATATCAGAGATATTGACAATTGTGAAGCTTTCACAGTTGTGAATTTATTCATAGAATACATTCTTTACTACTGCAGGATATTTGGCATTATTTTTGTCTTGTGCGACTTCATTAAGTAATATATGGCATCATATTTTAGTGACCATTTCTGACATTTTTATCTCATCTGTTGCTTTTGAAAGCTGGTTTATATCTACAGCTACTCAGTTGGAACCAATCAGTAACATTTCAAAAATGCTACTGTATTTCCTTCATCCAGTACATCTGCTGCAGGCCTGTGTGGTGTGCACTGGGTCAGTATCATATTTTAGTTTGAAACTCACACCTTATAGTTTAGCCCTTTGCCAATTTGAAATTGCAGAAGCCAGAAGCTAAACTACAGTGTTACAACTTTATAATCTCAGGCTAATAAAAAAAGTGGGGGATCCATAAGCCAGATGGGTTCCAATGCCCCTGTCAGAAGCTATGTTGATCATATACCACTTGTTTGGGTTTTTTGTTTCTTAATAACCAAAAACATGTTAGCATTAAAAAAGCAAATGCACTTGACAGCATCAATTCCATTATGGTTCCCAGTCATCTGCTTTATTGGGTTTGAAGGAATTTAGCCAGAGCGCTCTATTTTCACTAGAATGTCATTAAAAACTTTGCAGCTTAGGCAAATGCTAAGCAATTTTGAGTGGTCTTTTTTTTTTTTTTTTTTTGACTCTCATTTTGCAGAAGGATTTTTTAAATTTCTTTCCTTTAAAAAATATTTTTGCCATTTTCATTGTTGTTTTGCACTATAGAAACACCACTTTTTAAAACTTCAGTGCTTTTCAACAGTGAGATGAAAAATATTGACAAATTACAGATGATGAAACATGGCCAAATTTTATTCCATTTGCTGCTGAATGGTAGCTGTGCTTGTGGAACAAATGAAAACGATTCGAAGTTCTAAGCCTGAGGCAGACCCCAGATTATTGGAGCCCAAGCAGAAATTTCAGTATTTGGCCCATAAATATCGGAAGCTAAAAAATCAATTAATACCACTGCTTAGAAACTGTGTACAAAATCCACAGCCTAAGCCTTGGATCTCTGTTGTCTCTGTGACTCTTTTTAGACAATCCCCATACAGTAAGTCCTTGTTTCTTCATCCACCCTCTTTTTGCCCATCTTAAAACAAGAAATGAGCTCCCCACCAAATAAAATAAAATAAAATAAATAAAATAAAAACAGAGGCAGAGAAGAAAAGGAACTTGTCTTCCTATGCAATCCAAGTAGCAAAGTGAATCTTTTCAGCCAATTCCTCAGTGTCCTAGAGATCGCTGTTATTAATGTGGCTGGGGGTGCATGCTGCTGATAATTACTGTTAGCTGGAATAATTAATAAGAATAATTGCTTGGTATGGTAAGAGAAGGGGAAGCTCTGGGAAGGGGAAGGAATAGGCTGGAAGAGTGATAGACTCCCTGAGCGCATTTTTATAGACAGGAAGTTCAGCAGAAAGCATCCTGAGAATAGAAGAATTGTCTGGATGCCAAGGACAAAAGTTAAGACATATAAGGCTTAAATGAGATAGGGGTAGCCTGGAATGCTACAGTAAGATCCTATCATGGGTGTGTGAGAGGCAGGAAAGGCTATAGGCTTTAAAGAGATACAATATGTTAGGGTTTGTGGTGTGGTCTAAAATTAGTGGCGTAGGCTTTATTTCTGGTGCAGGACCAGTTGAGACAGCAAGAAGTCAGGCAGAATAGAGAGAAGTGGTGCCTATGAGAGAGGTTTTGGGTAGTTTATCCCAGCTAGAGAGAGGACAAACTAGTCATTAGAAACAAAATATAGGTGCCCGGTGTGTGGAGAATGACCACAATTTTGGTATAATAGGATAAATTTCCTGTGCATTTTGCACTTAGGGAATGGCAGGCACAGCTCTCAGTGCTGTTAGCAGGAATGGTGTCTGCAAGCAGGGATGGATGCAGACCCCGGGGATGGGGAGGCTGCTCATGATGCAGCTCTTCCCCTCCGTGTCTCCTGTTACTCCAGGTGATGACACCACCAGGCCTCCACCTCCCTCCAGGAACATACCCAAACACACTCTGTGCAAACAGCCATGTGGACTGCAGAGTTTGCTGCCCCCAGCCCACCCCTAGCACACCTGCTTCAGCCCAACCAGCTAAATCCATCATGCAACCACTCTCATTCTGGTCTTGAAACATGTGAATTCAATGGCATCTTGTTACGGGTCTGGATGGCCCCAAAAAGGTGTGTTAGGGAGAGATCATGTTGAGCTAGAGGGGGCAGGACCTGCCTCCAGAGAGATGGTGACAAGGACCTGAACAATATCCTCCTTGATCACCACAATAGGACCAGGACAGAAGAAAGAAATGTTCCCTGAATTCTCTCCTGACACCCACCAGCCACAGCCCAAAGGCTTTCACAGGCAGAGAAAGTCTCTCTAAATCCTCAGAGGACAAACTCAGGAGCTACAAATACAATCCTTTTTATTTATTTTGTTTTATTCCTTGTAGACCATTAACAAAAGGAATTTCACAGCTCTGCCATGGTTTGTGTGAAGATGTATTTGCCCTTCACTATTTTTTAAGAGTACTTGTGTTCACCCTCTCCTCCCCTGCTCTTTTCTGATTAGCTTAGTGCTGTCTGTGCACATATCCCACACATAAATACCCTCCCTCCTTCCCTCCCAAACACTCAAAGGATATACCTGTGGAAATCAAAGTAAGTACAGAAAGAAGAAATGAAAACTAATACAGGACGGCAGAGGTTATCTAGCAATCAGAGCAATGATAATGTCATAAAGTACAAGTGTGCTCAGAGTGACTTTTAGCTTGATGTTAGCCATAGGGATATTCCTGTTTGCTGGAGACAAAGTATAGCATTAAATTCTGTCACAGGAGATAGGAAAAGCGTGTGCGGACAAGGTGTGACTGTGTATGATTTCACCTTCCTAATATAAATCTTTTAGGAAAGAGCAACTGAAACTGAAAAAGATAGATATAGTTAATTACTTCTGTCTGGCACAGGGTAAAATCCCATTACAAAGGCTTCAGTCTGGATCTTGTCTTCCCCCATGACGCATACTATATAAATTAATTAGGGTCATACGACAAGAAGAGATGCCAGCCTACCACTGCAGAAGAGTGACATGCTATCTTTCCCGTAATAATACTGAGTTTGCTGCTGTTGCCATGGGTCCCATCCTGTTCCCATTCCTGCTTCAGTGGCTTCTCAAGTCCAAGGTCAGTGGGAATGATTTTAAAGGGGTATTTCCCAAGCTTTTTCCCATTCCTAGAAGAAGAGGACAGGAATTAACACAGCTTTTCCTTCAATCACAGTCAGTACAGTCCCAGTACAGCTGGGTCTTGGTGTCAGATGAAGACTGCTGGCTGCTACCCCAGCATGAATTAGGAATCTTATGACCTCCTTTAGCTTGAAAGGACACATTTTCTGTGTCTAGTCTCTGACAAACAGAGAAGCCTCTAGAGAGGTACAAATGAGACCAAGGTGGAACAGCCTTTGTGTAAAGAACTTGCAAGCTTGGTATCTGTGAGGAACACCAAAATCACTTGTCCAGGGGAAATATCTGATATTTTCTTTCATTGCTAACACATTTATTTAGCAATGACAGTTTGCTCATCAGGTCAGGCCTCAGAGGAAGAGGTATCCTAAGAATTAACTGGCTAGATAGAGCATGCAGAAGTGCCAGCCAGCTTTTTGCTACCCCAAACCAGCAAAACTAGAGCCAGATAGTTTAGCTGATAGAGGAGTCTACCATGCACAATTTTATAATGCATTTTAATGGGCTTGTACATATCCAGAAGAGCCTTTCCTGAATGCATTTCTTTGCTTTAGGTTAACTTCTGAGCACCCAGGATGCTACTGACAACCTAACTTCCTTGGTAAGTGCACATCCCTTACAGGCCACATCAACGGGGCTGTGCCCCAGGCAGGAGGAAGCAACCAGGAGGAATGTGTGATGGGGTAGTGCTGCCATACCCATGTTGTCCCTCTGCCTCAGGGCAAAAGGGGAACTTCACTCTCATTTCCTTCCCTTAGTCCCAAGCTATTGGAAGAGCCCCTTTTTATTCTGTACATATCAGGTATAAACTGAGATGGGCAAGGGCCCACTGAGTACCTGAGCAGCTGGGAGGGTGGGATCATCATCCCACCCCTGAGCAGCAACATGGGAAACACAGGCAGCTGAAAGAGGAAGGTCAAATAAATAAATTAATAGAGAAGACTGGGTCTGATCCTGCAAGGGGCCAAACACTTTCAGGGAGGACTGAGCACACAAGGTTCTCTCTGAAATCAGTCGGAGAAGGCAATGCAAGAGGCTGCACTTCCTTGTGGAATCAGACCCACGTGGCTTTCTTTGTATCATCTTTCTTGTTTCATCTGTTTTGGTTCCTGTCCTCAGCCCGTGCCCGTATCACTTACACTGCAGACACCTCGAGGTCATAAGGTGCAGCATGCAAAGGCATGCATTATATTAAAATCAGTAACTGAAAATAAAGCTATTTTGCATTCTTTATTTTGGAAAATTGCCTGCTGCAGGATCCTCCCCTCTCTGCCAAAATGCCTGCCCCTTGCCACACTGAGCTCCGCGCAGCCTCTTGGTGAAGGGGCTCCTGGGGGACAGGGCTCTACAAGGCCAGCCAAACAAAGCACTTAATCATGTGCTTAACTTTAAGCACCTGACTAGCTCCATTGTGTTCAATGCAACCCCTCACGTGTCTGAAGTTAAGCACATGCTTAAAAGATTTGTTGGATTAGGGCCCAAAAGATTAGAGCTCTACAAAAGTAGCTGTGATCTTTAAAATGACAAAATGGCTTTCTCAATGGTGAGGAGAAAAATATTAACATCTCTGGAGAAATCCAATGTTAAAAGGGAAAAAAATGCCCTTTAAGTCTTTCACATGTATGTTATGTATCAAGAGGTAAGGAGAAGCCAATAAAAATTGTACAGGATCTATAGCAAAGGGGAAGAAAATAAAGAAAACAAATATGAAGAGATTTTTCTCGTCACCTGCAGGAGAGTGGGAATCAGTCAGGGAGAAAGTTAGAATACAATAGCACAGGAAATGAAAACGAAGAAGCTAGAGAAGGCTTTCATTCACTCCCACCTCCCCCCACCCTTTTAAAATGAGGTATTGACTGACTTCTTCAAACTGAATCTTAAAAAGGGAGATGAAGTTAACTACAGGTCAGCCTGTGTCAGGGTCACTGAGGCCAGTGGAGGAAATTACCTAAGGAAACTAAAATCTAGGACATACCCAGGACCTGGAGGAAATGATGCTAGATGTTAAGAGACATCTGGAAGGAAAATTTTGATTTACTGTCATAATTTAAGTGAGTTCTTAGAAAACAAGCAACCGCAGCATAAAACACAGGAGGGAGAAGCTAAAGCCCTTAAACCATCACCCTGCAACCTTGTGTCTGTCAGACAAGGCAAGAGGCGCACACACAGAGGCTGAAGGCAGAGAAAATGTGGTGCTGAGAGCAGGAAAGGCACCCGCGCCAACCTCCCAAGCTTCAGAGCAGGCTGCGGCGCACGGCGAAGAGGCACAGCTACCGTGGTGCTCCGGACAGCCCATGATAAAGTGCCACATGACAGTCTGCTACTGAAGCTGAAAGCAGCAGGAGCCCTGAACAGAAGAGGGGAGAAGATAAAAAAAACACAGCTGAAAAACAATGTCACGCTGCAGAGGAGTGCTGAGTGGGGCCCCCGCAGGGACCCTTGCGTGGACCTTTAAGGATTTCATGTCCGCATGATTAACTAAGATGAAGAGGCCAGCTGCAAACTTTAATTTCCTGATGACACAAAGGGCCATGAACAATATATATATAGGGTTTGAATTTGTAATGGCACTGGGCTAATACACAGTAAAGGCTATTCAGTGTAGACAAAAAAAAAAAAAAAAGCTGTTCAGGTTTATTGGTGCTTCATAACCAAACAACATGGTTGTTTCCCAGATAATTTTGCTCTTGGACAATCCCAGGGAGACAAAAGGAAAAAAAATAAAAAATAAAAAAGGAAGAAAGTAAAAATAACCATAAAAACAAAGCACAGAATGCAATTGCCAACAAATCTGTTATTATCAGTCTCAGGTAATGATTAAAAAATCTAAGTACTTCTGAAAACTGTTCAGGAACAGACGCTCATAATTTAAGGAGTAAAGACCAGTACTAGACTGTTTCCATGTGTTGTTCTCCATTGAAAGAAGAAGCTGGATGAGTGATTACATCTGGCAGCCTTACCTAAAGCTCATGCCTTAACATAGTGGGGCAGATACTGGCCCCTAATAAGACTCCTTAGGTCTACTCTGGTGGCTCAAGGATGCTGTAATGATGGGTTAGACATGGCTTTGGACCCACTCTCTCCAGACAACACAGCAGGTTCCCAGTCACTTAACCCAATAAACTATAGCTGACATACAGGTAGAGAAATTGCGTTCTTCTTTTGCAGAAAAAGCAGGTTTCACAGTATTCATATACGGCACCAGCAATGCCAGGCACAGTTTGCCTTCTATAGTCTCTCTACATATTCAGTTAGCATTCATATTACTAGCTTTGCTATAGTAGTTCCATATGCAAAGTCCAACATTAGTAAATCTATTAGGAACACTGATAGTGGCTGTATTGGTAAATGCTACATCTCCTTCGTATTTTCTGCTCTTAGCTACATGAACTTCTTTAAAACCCCAAAGAAAAATCAAACCCCACATTTTGTACACACAACTAGCTCCACACAACTTAGTATTATGTGGGAGGTGACACGAAACAATTAATTTATTTTGAGAAAACACAGGAATTTATAGGAGCAGCGTAACTCATGAAGCAATAATTTAAAACTGTCCCTCTAATGCATTTCACCAACCCAGAGATAAACACTGCAGAGTGTTTCAAATTATCCAAGAGCCTGCCTTGATGTAAGTGAGCTGAAGAGTCAGACTAAAAGCATCTCACATGAATTCAAACCACAGTTACAAATATTCCAACTGCAATACTGATACATGAGCAGTAAACTTTTGCCTGGAAATTTTTAGCAGGAAAAATGTCAGTTGATAAAAAGCAAGCACTTTTGCAGAAGTGTGTTGATTTTTGTGAAATGTTGTTTGGAAAGAATAACTGAAATATTCCATTAAAATTTTTGGAATGTTATATTACCTTTTTCTCTATTTCTTTTTATTTTTTTAAGGCACTTTTTCTTCAATTTGAAAATTTCCTGTGGCAAAACAGCCCAAAACAGAAAGATGTATTTCACTTAAGTCTATGTGTGAGACATTGCTTTATAAGAAATGTTAGATCTTCTCGTTTTCACTGTGCACCCGAGCAGAAACAATGTCCAGTTGCCAATTTCTCCCTTAAGATGACACATCCTGGCTCCTGGGTTTCGGCTTCATTTTCTGACCACCTGAGAGCTCCTGAAGGCCGCGGGTAGGTTGACCGTGTTTCAGTATGGTCTGCTTTTCTCTACAAAGAAGGTTGCTTAGAGACTAAAGTACCCAAACAAGCTGGAAATGTAGTGGTTATTAAACCAGCAGCAATCTATGATAGAGAGCAGATACCTGTCAAATATTTCTTGAACAGTCCTTGAAACCATCCATCAGGCCCTTTCTGAAATTAGGCGATGGGTGGGTGTACTAAATGAGAGGCAGAAGCTCATCGTATACTGAAGCCTAGCATAACATTTTAATTGCCACTTAAATCACACTTAACCAAGTGCTGGGATTTGGGGCAGCAATCTCAGACTCTTAACCTATCCTCCTGACCAAATTATATGATGAAAAACAAGAGCTCTCAGATATTTCCCTGGAAAGTATTAAGGATAAATAAAAGGTACCAAGAAGGGGAGAAAATGTTATCTTTCTATCACAGGTTAATAATTGGCTGAAGATGTTTACCTGAGGTGTCCGTAATGATAGCCCCTGGCGCATCAATACAAGTGGAATACATGCTGTCTTGAAAGAAATACTGAAGGAAAACCTTTTATAGCTTGCCCTGCCCCCCTAAAAAGAGTGGCCTGATAATGGGAGACTGTTAAAGGCAAAGTCTTCCCTGAGCCATTTATTTCCGAGTGGACCAGCCTGAGCATCCCAAGCTGGATGTCAAGAACCCCTGTGCTGGTGCTATTGACATTCATGTTAAGGGTGTCAGATACCCAAATGGTCAGGAGCAGTGCAGCAGAGGAGGAAGGGCACACACTCATGCTCATTTTATTTTCCCTGGATCCCTTTGCAGGGCTTTGACATGGCATGTGTCCCTTGTTTGGAGGGGTATTCCCTGGCAAGTGGCACTCTGCCAAGGCACTTCTGTGTGGAGCTCAGAAGAAAATGGCCCATCAGGTCCTGAGTTCCTATCACTATCAATACTCTCCATATAATGGAAGTGACGGCAAGACTCCTAGAGTAACAGATGCTCCATGTGTATACATGAAATTGCATCACAGAAACTGTGCCGCTCTAGCCCTTCCTCACATCCGCGGAGATTGAACTAATTGACGGGAATGAAAATAGCTGAACTGCGAATGCGAGCCAAGGAAGTGTTGGGGGTCCAAGAAAAACTGCTCTTGGCTTATGTCACTAAACAGCTTAAGTTTCAATTTTGAAAATTACTTCAGTTTTACTTAAATAATTCTGTCTACCAAGCAGCCAATTTGGGGAACTGATGAATGACAATGTCGCCCCATCTGCACTGAATGCAATATCCATTTTATATGACCTGTAGCAAAAAGGGAGGAAAGCATTATATTCCCAGCTTCTCCCTGGCACTCTCTATAAGACTAAATGGGGATAGGGTAGAGAATTAATAAAAGACTAGTTTGCTCACATGGGAAAGGAACAAAGAAGAGATTGCCTCCTGCACTGGAGCTGTGCTGAGTGCATCACTGTGCTGTTTCTTTTATCTGCATGCTATGGGACTAGCATGGTTATACGAAACAAGTCTGATACTTCTGTTCTATACAGGCCTTATATAATGCTAAAAAAAAACAGCAGATGAATCATGAGAAGACTACAAGCAACTGCTTGAAAAGCTTGACCGAACAAGTGTGAGAAGGAAGGGCAATCCAGCAGCGTTAATATATCACCATGCCAAAGGTCCAAGAACTAAAATTAAAATTATAATGTGTTTAAAGTAAATTTGGCAGATTCTAGGTTTCCCCTTCTCAATTACCAGGACAAAGCATGAGCCAGATATTCCAACCCCAGAGATTCTAAGTGAAATATAAATATCCAGCTAGTGAATGAATGACTTTTACTTAATTTATGGGTTACCTGAGCTGGGACGGTGCTACTGACCTTCCACTCAGTGTTCTGACCTAAACCTTTTTCTTCCTATTTTTGTTTTCCCTCTTCCTAAAGACATAAAAATTTCAACATCACACCACCACATAGGAGCGCAGACAAAGGCTTAGACCTCAGTACCTTTCATCCTGATCTGTGTATGTGGAGAGGTGAGGGAACACCAGAGGTGTTTGTTTTGTTTTTTTTCCTTTTATTGTGTGCCATCATCCAACATCTTCTCACATGTCATTACACCTTGTACTTTGAGAAGCCTTGAAAATATTTTGGGTTATACCCTTGATATTAAAATTTTAGTAGAAAAAACTTTAAAGCTTGTGTGCTGAGATTTACAATGCAATAAATCTACCCAAGGTCAGGAATGACAGGCACCAGTTTTGGACCAGGGAGTATTGAGATGTATTCTTATTATAACTTTATTTGAGTGTAATAAGCAATGAGTGGAGAACTACTCACTATGAAAAAGTGAACCCCACGTGTAAATCAGATGACCGTATTAAAAAGATTAAAATGTCAATGGCTGCTGAAGTCCGAAAAAGGAGTCTACAGAGACCTATAAAATTATAACTAAGAGAGGGAGGTAGCCCTTAAACTTTTAACCAGATATTTTAGTGTATGAATGACCACATTAGTTAATTTTCATCACGACAATCTAATTTTGTATTGATTATTTGCTTTTATTAGTTGGCTCTCCTAAGAGGTTAATGAAGTCTGCAAAGGCCCTTTCCTTCCCCCTTAGAATACTCTTTTTAAAACCCAAAGATTAGGCATTAAAAAAGCAGGCAGTCGTACTGGTGCTCACAGCCTCGCAATGGCTGGAGTGGGGCGCACGGTGGGAGTTACGTCTGCGGGGCAGCCTTACACCGCTAAATCTCAAGGCTCTCACTCAGGCAACTGGGAGTTTTATGAGGAAGGATTGAGAGAGGACTTCAAGAATTGGCCCCTGGTGAAGAACCTTATACAACAAGAGCATTGTGCTACATGCACTGCCAAAGGCCCACAGAGAGCTGTCTGAAACAGCAATAGACATGAGGATTTACGACAAGAAGCAGCAATTGCAATATCTAGCGCTAAACATTTAATCTATGGTTACAGTTTTTACTTCGGATCAGAGCTGAAGTCAGCAGAATTAAATCTTCAAGTGTATTTCAGCAGCCCTAAATCCTTCTGATACTGTTAACAGTGGCAGACTTCCAAAATGCATTCTGTTAATAAGACAGTAAAGTATAAAACCGAGTTATCTTCTTCAAGGAAAAAAAAAATGTAAGAAGAAAGAGTCTTATAAAACTGCATTTGTGGTGCCCTGGCCATTTTCTATCTGAATTTCTCTCCAAATTATTTTTTTAACCTACTGGCCTTGGTGAATAAGAGAAAATTCTACTAGGAGAGAAATTCTTCCCCCCAAGCTTCAATATTTCCTCCTATTTTTACAGGTTAGAAGAGGTTAAGAAATCACCAATCAGTTGGTAACATGCAGTACCTATTCTCCCTTGGCCAGCAAAAGGGATTCAGCAGCTGTTACCTTCACTTTTGCACTTAACATAACTTTTTGTTCACCTGCAGCTAAAGAAGATTTATGCAGAAGCACACTGGGAGGTTGTTCAACTCCCCAAGGCAACTCCATTAGCTTTCCCAGGAGCTATATTAAATGTGTATTAAACCACACACACACACACAAACACACACACACACACACACGCAAAATCCGTTCAGCTAATGCTCTGTTTTCTGCTTTAAATTGACAAAAGCAAGGATACTCACAGCCAAGGCCCAGACACCATCCTTAAGTCCCTGCTTTGTGTCCCAAAATTGCAGCATGTATGATAAATGGGACTGCCTGCTGCTCTGAGGTCCCTGTGGGCAAAACTACACGTTATGTATTTCATTTTCTTCTTTGGTCTAAGTGTCTTTGCTTCTGTGAGTGTCACTCAAACTCTTCTTTGGCTCCTCCAAGGTAGATCACCAAGGATACTGCAGTTGCGAGACCTGAGTGCTGTCTGTATGTGCACACATGTGCATGTGCGTGACAGGTTTTAATAGGGCAATTAAAGAAAAAAGAAAAAGATAACATTTCTCATTTGGATGTAAGCATTCATATGAACCATTAACTTATTTGTGGTATGCTGTATGAATGGGATTGTGGTGTACCTTGAGAACAATGCACCTGTGTCTTCAAAGGTTGTTTTATGGCTTCATTAGCAAGTGCTCTCAAAAAGAAGCGGTGGAAATCAATGCCCCAATGCCATTTGCATGAGGCCTCCTCTCTGCACAGGAACCAGGTAACTGAGTGCCTCTGGGAGCACAAATGGAGAAGGAGCAGCTGTGACACCAGTCCTTGTCCTCTGGAACTGATGGAGAAGTCCTTGGAAAAGTCAGGTGGACTTTACCAATAAACACTAATCTCATCACTGCATTTTCAGCTTAACCAGTAGAATTCATTTCTGTATTCCCTGGAATGATTATAAGGTTTACCAGAATGCACACAGTACTGAGCTTGTTGTATTCTGCAGAGCTTGGGAATAATTTTCTGTGTATTTCAGTTTCTGAAGGATCCCACTCTGCACAAACAGGACAGGCTGTTCTTGGATGGCAGACATTGCCAAGCTTGCCAACTGATGTCACAGCCACGATGGCATGTTACTCCATGATTCCTGCCTTTGAATGCCCCCAGCATTAGCTGTGCTGTCCAACAAGGTAAACTCATGCAATGGGATTTTTGTAAAGGAAGGGAAATGGGAAGTTCTCTGAGTTCTGACTCTCCCTTTGAACAACCACCAAGACCAGTGAAAAGGTATATTTTGTGCCAAAAGTTCTACTTCAAATACATTATTAAAATTTTAAAGCTATGCAGTAAAAAATTAGGATACGGGAGCCTGCTTAACCTTATTTCCACTAATGCAGGTGAATGCTTACACATGATAGTCTTCAATTACCCGGCCAGACAATTTTTTTTCCACTAGCTGCCTAGTCCCTTAACACTAGTGTCCCTTGTCCCTTAACACTACACTCCTGACATTTTTTTCAATCTTCTCCCTAGTGTCAGTATGGGGACACTACATTTAAAGAAAAAGAAACCCCTGTCAATTGAAGTGTGTATTTTGCTTAGGATATTTCAGAAAATGGCTGATTTCTTCTAGGGTAAAGTGGCCCCTAACAGTTAATTTGAAGCAGGCAGCTATCATGGAGAATTTTGGTCTAGTATGTTAAAGCTTGACAGATTTACAAAGAACTCAACATGGAATTTTATAAAGTGAAGTGTTGGCCACTTACCAGCCTTATAATTTTAATAGTTCTTAAAAGAAATTTGTTTCCTGCAGAGAAATCATTAGAACCACTCCAATGTCTTATAGATCTTCATGCCAACCTTTTGATATGGAAGCTTTTTGCTATGACGGCGAGAGTCAGGTCATACTGCAGAGCCTGTTTATTCAGATTTTAACTGAGCAGTATCACCTTGATTAGAGAATGTAGCCATTGCCTTGGAGATTTGCTCCGGGTCAGTGAAACTTTCTGCTTGGAGTATTGCCTATCAGCTCCTGTGGCGGGAGACATGGGGCATGACAAATCTCTCCAGCGGATAGGTGCAGTGGGCAGTCGGTGGTGTTTGGTGTCAGGCTCCTGGCAGCTCTACCATGAGTAGCTTCTCTTTGCTGTGAATAACATGGATGTAGGGAATCTTCATACTTGTTTGTTTGTCCAAGAGACAGGACTTCCTGGGTTAGGACAAATTTTGATTAAAGAGAAGGACAGAGAATAAATTTCAAAACCTTTGTAAAGGAATATGCTCAAGACTTTAGTTGTATTTTTGCTGTTGTCATTGTTTAGTTGTTTTTTGTTTGTTTTAGTTTGTTTTAGTAGCTAAGTCCCAGTGTCTTGAACAGAAATCAGAGACATTCTTGCAGAGAATCTTGTGATTAAATGCTGTCCTGTATAATTCATTTTTAAACCACAGATAATTTAATGAAACATTAACTGGAGGCATTTTTTTTTTTGTTTGGTGGGTTGGAGAGCAGCCCTTATAAGTTTGCAAAATTTTCTGCCAACATTTTGTCTGACTTCTTTTTCCATTTGACATTTAGTGAAAAGTTGTCAGAATTATGAGTTTTCAATAAATTTCTCTGTTATAGGTGCAAAACAATAATAGGAGATGATGTGTAACAGCTGGATAGTTCTATCTACATGATCCTGTTTCTGTTCAAACAGTAAAAGACCAGTCCTGTAGAGCGACATGCATATAAAAAATAATTTAAAACGGGCTTAGGAAGGGAAAGGAGGGGAACACTGTAGGGGAGCCAGGCGCAAAAATCTGGATTTGTTTTTCAAAATGTCCATTTTAGAGCAAAGATTTTAAATCTCTTATCACAGAGGCATGAGGAACAGATTTCTACAAGAAGCTCTCATTAACATTTCACAGGAGTCACTTCAGCCTTTTGCTTGGAAGCATTTTGTGTCTCAGCTCTCCTGGCCTGAGCTTGCTTTTGGAACAGCAGCCCTGAAAACCCTTAAACACAGCTAGGTTTGTGGACATGAATGTAATTCCTACAGCTGTGCAAACAGTAAAACAAAGATAGCATCTCTTCTGTTGCAACCCTGCAGATCTCTGAATGATAACAAGGCTGACGATTTACAGTGAATTCAAGGTGCTTCTCTGCTCTGGAATTCCTTCTGACTTGACAAAGAGATGACAAACAAGTCCCTCACTCCTGAAGTGTCACGCACAACTTCAAGGAGCGTAAATATCCAGTCACATTCCCCCTTTCAGCAGTTTACAGCGTGGCATATTTCAGCTCACTTTAGCTAAGTATGTGGCATATCATTCTTTGCTCCTTTCTCAGACCCGTATGCAGGGTCCGGTTTTCTGTTAAGGGAAGTTCTGGGAAGTTCTACCATGTTCTGATGGACTTCAACTAAAAATGAGCTTTTCTAATGAGCTAAATGAATGGAAAATAGTTCTGCAGTACGTGCCGTTATCCCTCTGTTTTTTAATTTCCCTATGGATCTCTGTAGGTCTGTCTCTTTTCTCTTTTTGACACTCACACAACTCTCTTGAGTTAATAGAGATACTCCTCAATGCTGTCTCGACATTTTCAGTTTTCTGTATGTTACCGGTTTTAAAATGAAAGAACCTCAGGGCACTGTTGGTGTTGGCAATGGTAAAACAAAGGTTTTGGCAGTTTTGTGAGGTAGTTGGGTTTTGGCCCACAGGAGGGTCTTATGATTTAGGACTGTCGAACAGGCACATTACCAAGACAATTCTATTACAGTTATAAGCAAGTAGCTATCTGTGCTGACATATACATGGTCTCTAATAGCTGAAATCAGCTTATTAACAGCTGGAAAGAGATACCAACTTAGAGGGAGTCATAAAATAACACCAGGCCACCTTCCACGGCTTGCTACTCCACATTTTGCCACTGTCTGTCTCCATGGCTGACGGTACGCAAAGTCAGTGTAAGCCATCAGGGGAGAAGCCTGTTGTGTTAATACCATGTTGCAAAACGCTCCAGATGTGGTGATGCCAAGCTCTTTCCTGCAGTTTTCACAATGTTTAGAAACAGAGGAGTGACAAGTTTAGCCTTTAAGGTATTGGTAGATACAGGGTGAAATGGGTGGGAATCAGCCAGTCCTTACAGAAGTGGTGAAAAAGATGGACAAATGTCAACTCAGCGTTAATGCTAGCTATATAGCTGCTTGTCTAAAAGGCAGCTAGCCAAAGGGGTATCTCTTACTGTGCTGCAGATTCCATCTTGCAATAAGCTATGCTACAGCTTTCTGCTGAAGACTGAGCCACTAACTTATGATTAGGTAAACTCCAGTTTCTAACTAAAATAAGTTTGATTTCTATTTGCAGAGTTGTAAATAGAAATTGGGAAAAAAAAAGAAAAAAAAAAAAAGATCATTATTACCAAAATGTAGTTTTTAATTCCAATCAGCATAAGGATTTTTGATAGTTCATAAACCAAGAAGAGAATATAGACTGTTTCAAAATAAAACCAACCTATTGAAAGCATTCACTTCTATTAATCACGCTATATAATGGGCTGAATCGAGATGCTATATTTATTTCACTCCAGAGGAAAGATCTCCATAACTCAACTGCATCTTTGCCACTCATGAATTATCAAGTCTCGCTTCGCTTGTGGGATAAATATATCTCAGTTATGTATGCTCTCTTTTCCTCTCAGTGTATCTATATATTTTTTGGTGTCAATTTTTATTTATATGCATATACCTGCTATGCTCACAGTGGAGATTGTTACTTTGCAATAAGTCGAAGCAAATCAATTTGGTCTACAAACACAATTTATTTTCCTACTGCAGCATTCTGCAGTATCATCACAAGAGATACCTCCACAACCTTCACTATAACTGTTAAAGCGTGCCACATGGCAAAGATGTGAGGGGGTCTAGCATTTGATCAAGTTGACAAGGAGTGTCAGGTTCCTGCTGCTAGCTGAAACACCAGCATGATGACACGTATTTGATGTCATTTCAATGTAGATTCTGACATAGGCCAATTTATGGTCCAATTTATGTCTTGACTCTCATACCAAGGCCAAGCAAGCTATAAAATGTAATAAGAATTTCTTCAATCAATGTCCAGAGGAAAAACAAATCACTCAGTTACTGACACAATATTGCATCAACACTCTGGTAAAGTTCTCACAAGTGTGTGACATGCCCCTAAGCTACAGTGAATGTGTGGAGTAAAAGGCTGGGCACGACAACATCACATCCCTGGAATGGGAGCTCCTCAACTTTACAGCCATTGCCAGGTCAGTCTTTCATCCTTGCAGCTCTCTGCTTTGCTAAGAAGAAAATCTTCTCTTTGTTGCTTCCCCTTCTTCTCCCCAGTTTCAGCCTTTCCTCCCCACCACTGATTTATTTCTTTTATTGTATCTTACACACTGTAGCTAGTTATCTGACAAATCTCAGCTGAAAATGCCTATACAAGGTTGTGGTGGTCAGACACTAATCACACCAACGAGTCTGTTAAAGGCTTGCATCTTTTGTCTTTTTGCTTTCATATGCTCTCAAATCAAATAGATTTTACCCTTGCTCTTTACCTCTGCTGAAGTAGGTTAGTACATGAACCATATCAGCCAGCTGTAAGAAGTTGCCAATAGCAAACAGGCATGTGCAACACATATTTTTAACTGGAGATGAGATACGGGATGATTTTTTTTTTCCAAAATCCAGTTACTGCCTCTATAATATGGAACAAGTGGTCTTGCCCTATGGACAACATAAAACAGGTATGAGAAAATGTGTGCGTGGTCTACACTGTATACCTTCATTCCAATATTCCTGTGATTTTGTACATTTAGGACTGTAAGTATGAGTATTTTTGGTTTTCTGTACTGAACCAGAACAGCTGACAGGGGACTTATTTTATTTGTGAAGGTCTTTGCCCTGGTAATTTCAGGGAAGTTGCTGTGCAGATGGGGCTGACTCTTTAGGTGGCTGCAAAAATGAAAACAAGGTGAAGGGACAGTACTCTACACCCTTACTGTTCTCTGCACACAACAAGAAAATTGCCCTCTGAAGCTCGTCCAAATACACTATGGGTACACATACACTCCAGTTATGCTGCTGGCAAAATGTCAGTATACTTGCTGTGCAACAAATGGGCTTTGACCTGATGAAGGGCAGGACATGGGGCTTCATGTAGGTCCTCCTGGCCCATTTCAGAACCATGGTGGGGCAGGGGCCAGGATCCTGTCTTTAGCAGGCAGAGGAGGTGCAAGAACCCAGTCAGCTTCTGCAACCACTGTGGTTCTGGCAGCCAGACTGCAAAGTGGTTTGCAGAGCTCTTATACCTAGACAGACAAGTTCTGGCAAACCCTGTTCTCAGCATTTCCTCCAGGAGGCTATATTGCTTGCACATGGTTTAAACAAACATCTCATACTACGACTATTCACACCTCCTTAGATTTGGTCATCTGAATATCTGCAAAAGTTTTCTGTAATGTTTCCCTGGCACTACTAGTAAAATCTCTTTGGCAACAATTCAAGGTATGTTATCCTTCTATTAGCATCCCTTCGGTCTCGAAGGTAGCTTATGCTGCTTGTTCTTACATTTTCCTTCTTTCCCTGCTACTTTCTTTACTAACTTTCTTGTTCTACCCTCATCACCTGAGTATGTCAATATAGCACCCCCTAGAAGTGCAGTAAACAAAGTGAGCAATATCTGTCAAACATGATTCAGTCTCTCTCAACTTCTCCCAAAGAACAGAACCATAAATGATGAACCAATTTTGATTTAACAGAGGTTGTTATTTTGTTTATTTGTTTGTTTTTTTAAAGAAAGATTCTTATTATTTAGTGTTTTATGTTGTAAAGCCCAAGAATGTGTGTTTTATTGGAAGAAAAGTGGAAGGAACTGTGGAAAGAGCAGGAATTTATTTTTCTTGAAGATAGCAAAATGTTGATATTTAATTTTGTTACAATTCAGAACAGCCTTCCAGTTTCAAGATTGCTTTCCAGTGAAGATGGTGTGCTTTCAAAAAGACAATTCAAAATACAAGTTATTGTAATAATAATTGCAGATTGGTATTGATTTTTATTTTTTTTTCATGAAAAGTGTTTCATTGAGAAAGACTGAACCAAACATTCATGTAATTGCTAGAACTCTCATTTCTCTCCTGTCCCAACAGAAATCCAAATGCTGGTGCAATTGTGATGTTTACCTAGTGTTTTGATTGATGTAGGTTTGTCAGATGCCATTCCAGAATAGCTTTTCTCTTCACATCCAGTATCCCTATGAACTGAGATAGTTCCTGGCTCATAGAATCATAGAATCATAGAATATCTGAGTTGGAAAGGACCCACGAGGATCATCAAGTCCAACTCCTGGGTCCCCATAACACTGAACTCTGTCTCCTTGAAATCTGCACAACAAAGCCTTGCTCTTCTGGAGAGAGCATTGCTGGGTCTGAAAACAAAAGGGTTTCCTCTTTTTTGTCAACCAGCTACTCCTTAGCACTGTTTGCTACCTTATCATTATATGCCATCTTAAGTCAGTTTGCACATTTCTTGGAAAAGAGGCATCAGGCTGTATTCAGGTTCTCTACTTTGGTCCCTAAGTTTCACAAAGCAATAGGCAACTGAGAGCATCTATTAACCCTACTCTTCCTAGAGAGAACTAGACAAGGTTTGTCTACCCTGACGTGGTCTTTGGTCCTTCGAATTTAACCAGTTGTAAGCACCTGAAACTGTCTTAGGCTTCATAATCTGTGATTTGAATGTCTTCTTGTGATTTTATATGATTTTATATGTTTTTATAAAAACCTTGTCACTGTGTCAAGTTCAATCACAGTATGCTTTGGTCAATGTACAAACAATTAATGATGGCAAAAATAGGTGTTTTAACATAATACAGTAAATCTTCCCAAATAAAATGATACATGCACCAGTCAGAATAATTTTACAGAGAAGAGATTTAATACAATAAATACAATGGCCTCTCTACCCCTGGCTAGAAAACCACCACAAGTGCAACATTACACCAAATGTCATTGCAAGTACTTGTGAGGGCAGGGTGCACAGAATTTCTCACCCCCATAATCTTTCTTTTCTGTCATTTCAGTTCCTAGTACTATTATATTGCACATGGTTCTAAAAGTCATATCTAAAATTTGTGCCATGTCTATACTCATTATGCCTGATGTAAAAGTGATTACCTACCCATGGCATATATCACTGCGAGCCCTTGAAGACTGGGAATATTTTGCAATTGGCCCGTGTCTCTTCCCAATATACCATACCATGCCACGCCACGCCACACCACACCACACCACACTACACCATACCGTACAAATTTAGAGGGCTGTCCTGCATACCCTAACAACAGGGATGTAGCACATAGGTACCATGAGCAATTTTCAGTCCTAAGTGAATTCCAAGAAGGAATTTGCCCTGGGAATTAAGCTGTGCTGTCAGTAGTATCCATAGATCTCCACTGAATGTATGGTTGCAGCCAGCCCCCCTTAAAAGCTGAGAGAAGTTCAATTCCATCGAACATCCCCAATCTAGCTAGGAAAATCTAACAAAACTACATCTACAAAGTTATTTCCCTTTTTTATAGCCTCTTTATTTATGCAGGCATAGGTCAGCTGAATTTAAATCTTTCAAACCTTAAGTGCCATGTGTGATGCTAGCTTGCCAAAAAAAAGTGGAAAAAAACCAACCAGGACTTGTTACACTTTGCCTTCCAAGCATGAGGTTCTAGCAATCCTTTTTTTAAAAGCACATATAATTGATATCCACTTCTATTCAAAATATAAATTAATTTCCTCTCTCTCTAGTGTACTGGCACTCTGAATGCTTCCATCGGAGAGTGGTAAACCAGAAGCTTGCTGTGTTTGCACAAAATAACTGCTGCACTGTGCTGAAAAATATCCAACCAACACTTCCGTTCAAAGAGTGTGTTGTTTCGTGCTGTATGGTCAATAGAGTATGGATAATCAGGAAGCTTGGCCCTCCTGTTACCTAGAGCTGTTTTTTCCTGAACCAAGAAACCTCTGTATAGAAACCATGATTTTGCACTGATGAAGAAATCCCAATGTGAACTGACATTATGGGAAGCTGTTTGCCTCCTGGGATCAGATGAGAATTTTTCATGATATAAGGAACGACACTATCAACTGACATAAATATGTAAGCATACTAGTGATGTGCAATAGTAATTCTGTGACCTCCCATTCACTTTGTCACAAGGGAAATGCAGAGGACTTCAAAGACAGTTAGAGCACTCTGTCAGGTCAGGATGGAGATTATTTGAAGAATGCCTTCTCCAAATGTAGAAGAAAAGGAAGTAAATTAAACTAGTGGCAAAGTGAATAGCAAATTATGTATTGTGCATTGTTACAGATTCCTGCTCTTTGAATGGTGGTGCAATAAACCCAAGATTTGCTGACACCTATGGAGGAACACTGACCAGGTAACATTGTCCTTCCCACCCCAAAAGTAACAACTTGACCAGTTCAATGACAATTTGTCAGAGCTGCCAGAAAAGCACTTGGGGGGAGAGTAAGAAGGGAGAAAGATCTTACTAGAATATTCACCATAAAGAAAACCAGAATCATGCTTTTTGCAACCACAGGGGTAATGTGTTGGAAAAGAACAAAGATATTGTTGCTTTGGGAGTCTTGTCTTTTCACAGGCAGCTTGGCTCGACTTTGAATTGTTGTCCATACAGTAAAGTTGGAAACTATCTAGTTGTATTCATCTTGAGTGGTTCTTTCCTGGTACTGAGACTAAAGACTTTCCCTTGTGGAATGAAGACTTTTGAAAGTTTGTCTTACATTAAAACATCCTGGTCAGGTAGGGGAACAGGATGGAAATCTTTTTCTTCTATTTCCTTTTACTAATTGGGAGATCTTTGAACCCAGTCTTGGGTGGGGTGGAACTGAAGTAGCAAGGGAAGAACTGAGGCAAAACAGTGCGTCTTCATGTCATTTTGAGACACAAGAACACAACATGATGGCAACAACCTCCTTGTAGCAAACATGAACATTTTGTATATATAGTCTCTTTAAAATGTCCAGATCTAGTTTTCTTCTCTGCTTGAACATAAACTTTGAAATCCTCACGTGCTGCTTGGAGTTCCTCCCCAGCAGAATCACTGACTTTTTCACCTGGGATTTTCCCTTAGAGGATGGGAAATAATCTCAGTGTTTTGCTGTGTTTACTAGACAACACACAGCTTCGCCAAAATATGTATACCAAGTGAGAATGGTTTGTTGGGGTTGCCTTGGCATGTATATCTGAGATTTTGGCTCCTTTTTTTGTGTGTACTGAACTGGACTCTGTTCTTTCCCTTTGCTTGCTGTCTCTACAGGTTAAATCACGGCAAAAGCAAAACAAGTTATTCTCATCAGATTTGCTGGTATGCTAAATACATCCACTTGTGAAACCAAATGGGGTCCCAGCTGTGACTGTGTGTGCAGATCTCCCTGACCATGTCCTTGCTCTTCTTTTCCTGTGGCCACCAGTACAAATGATGTCAATGCTGACAGCAGACTTATCATGAGGCTTCAGTGACAACCTTGAAAATGATTTGAGGGAGTCCATGTCCTGAGGACCATTGTCTCAGGCTCTCTGCCAACTCAGGAAGAAATTTTTTGGGGCTATCTGGAGTTTCAAAAGATTTTTCCCTTTTACCTAGCAAAAAGATTTTGGAATGAATGACTGCAACATTAAAAAAAAAAAAAAAAAGGAGAGAGAGAAAGAGATTCATAGATTCATTGTATGTGATGTTTACGAGAGCTGAGCATAAGATTCTAGAATGAGGGTACCTGTGCAACTCATTTTCTGCAGGAAGTCACTGATGGTCTTATACAAGGGTAGTGTACAACCTGATAGCCTGGTAGACATGCAATGATCCAGTGATCCAGAGTGTTTAAGATGTGAGTCTTCTTTGAGTTAGACTTAGATCAGTTGCATGAAAGTTTATGGAATCACTCCTCAATAAAATTTGTTTGAGATGACAATCAGACAAGGATAGTTTAATAAAATTACATTCCCAATCAGTACTGAAATCTCTGTAACAAGAATGTAGTCTTCTGCTAAGATGTTTGTCCATGTTACCACATACCTCTCTTCCTATAAATTTAATTGAAAACTCAGTTTGGTTTATATACTGTGTGAATTCTTGTGTACTACAGCTGTCCTACAGAGTATATACAGTCTCATCTTGTCACATCCTAAGGAGATGGGAATTGACCTGTTTGTCTGTCTTTGAGCAGGTTGGGACTTACAAACTATTGGCACAAAAATACATATTTCCTCCAATCCTTGACAAACACCAATTTTCTTGAACCTTCCTGGTGAAGGTTTGTGTTTTGAATGAAAAGTCTTGCAACAAAGACTGATTAACTGTTAATATTTGATTTTAAAAGACAGATCCTGAAGCTACGTTTTAATATATCTGAACATTTAGGTCATCTGAAAAATGGCACGATTTGGGGGAGGGGCGTATGGAAATGGTGACTGGAGGTAAAGAGTGTTGGTTAAGCTCATACCAGTGCCAAATATTTTACACAATCAGTCTGAGAGTCTCAGGGAGAGGCTGCAGAGACACGGGACCCTTGAGCAGAGAATGTGCCAGAGGGATATTCTTTCACAGGAGACAGTTTTTTAACCACAAAACTATCTCAAGGAGAAATAAAGTATCTGCTGAGGAGGGAGATAGACTTGCACAACTGGTACCCATCCAAAGGAAAGGGAAGAAATTGATTTTAAATGACATCTAGCCTAAGTTGAAAAGATACCTGGGAGGGATCAGGAAACCAACAGTTTCATTTTTTTTCATTATTTTTTCATTATTTGTTTCATTGGAGTTGAACACTTCTCAGGTTAGTCAGAGTAGAAAGCAATTGGTTTGTGAAAGCTTTTGCAAAATCTCTGTGATTTTACTATCAACTGAAGAGACTAATTTCAAATCCAGAGTCCCCACAAAAATGGCTTTCTGGAAAAGGAGGTGTTTTGGGTATGGGAAATTAGTCGTGGCACTTCTGCTGGGACATATGTTGCATGAACAGTGAAGTCCTGCTTTTTGAGAGGATACAAAAAGATATTGTGGGTCCATGCAACAGAGAAGTAAAAGAAAGCTAAGGCTAACCCCACTCAAACCAAAGTCCATGTGGCCAACAAATCAGTGTCAGGGATGTTTAGCAGGAAGAAAAATGGCAGGTTACTTTAGGAATATTTTAGAAAACTACAAGACAAAGCTTGACAGTAGAAAAACTGACAGGTGGATTATAAAGAGCAAAATTATACAGTAACCAGTAAGTAGTCCAACTATCTGAGGTTTTATGAAAATTACTTTATTTAATTTTCTTCATATAACACCCATTCCTTTACATATCCTCCTGAATTAAGGAAAGACCTATTTTTCACAGAAGAGTTTGAGAGAAACAAGAATCACTTGTGACCATTAATTTTATGAATGATTTGATTGAAACTGCATTGAATGGCAACATCAGTCCACAAATGAGCTTTGAAATGTTCTTATTCCAAGTCTGTGCAGATGGGCAATTTGCTGTGTAATCAGTTTCACAGCCACCCTTTCAATCAGGGTCACTTGTCTTATAACCGTGCTCTTGTTTTGCAGGTTTATATTTCACAACATCTTAGAAATGCTGCATGTACAAGTCCAGTGACCAAAAAAAAAAAAAAAAAAAAAAAGGAGAGAGAGAATTCAGAAAATGCAGCAAGATTATGTCCACAGGCACTTTGAACAGGGATTTCAGCAAATATAACACTCTGGGAGTGTCAATAAAATATAGAGATACAACTGAAGAGGAGTTATCTAGAAGCCAGTGATTGACAGAGCTTGAGACTTTTATTTTAGCTACTCTATGAAACTTATGCTTGTGCTGTAACAAAAGCAAATTACAGCAGCAGTATTCCTGTATTCAATTAAAAAGAAGTCTTATGTAAAAGCAGAAGAGTGATATGGTAACTCTGTAAATCTAGGACGATGCCACCCAAAACACTTTATGATCCTCCTAGTGAGTAGATATGGCACTGGAGAAGACACAGAGATTAACCACTAAAGTGATACAGAGATCAGAGTATAAAACATATGGGAAAATATCAGAGGAACTGAATTTATACAGAGATCACTCACAGGGGACATTACCATTATGTAGAAGTGCGTTTAATGAAGTAAGGGAATTCTTCACATTAGTACAAGAAGGTAGAACAAGAAGCAGCAGCCTCAAACAAAGGAAGAAAAAGTTTAGGTTAGATACCATGTTTTTTTTTTTTCCTTAAAACAGACAAGTTGGGTATTAAAATAAGCTGCTGAGAGAGGATATCTCATTTGAAGATATGAGTGAGAGCAGATAAAACTTCATATGGGAGGAGATGGCACAGCCATGTAAAATGGAGCTGTCAGTTTGAGCCCTGACATTTCTCCTAAACCAAAAAGAGACATTTGAAATTAATGGAAAGTGGTGGCAAACACTCTGTGTCCTTCAGCCACCCATGGTGTGAGGAAATTTTGGCATTTGCTTGCAGCAGAGGGGTGACACTGGCTCATCAGCAGCTCCTGCAGCCTCTACACATTTATGAGGACTTAAATGACTCAGTAGTTTTCTTCCAGTCCTTTGTCCTTGGTTTCCAGTGGTCTATAAATTACATATCTTACTCTACTATTGAAAGATTATTTTAGTATCAATTCAATCTGCAATGCAATAAAGCAATAAAAGTCCAGGAGGTATGGACAAAAACAAACAACAAAATGAAACTTTGCATGTGAACTTATATTGGAATTCAGGAATTAAGTGCAGGAAAGTCTTGGAAGGTGAAGTTTGAGGGCATATTTTCTGTGAGTTTAGGATGGCCAGATTAGATGCAAACAGTAAAAGAGCGTGCAAATAATCTCAAGGGGAGCAGCAGATTTTTCGTCCGTCTGTGTACCATTGTCAGTTACCTACACACAAATTCTGAAGAGTGTTTGTAGACTTTTGTGTCTTCATATCAATCTCTATTCACTTACCAAGAGAGCTTCCCTTTAGTTTAGTTATACAGAACGCGAAAAGCTAAAGAAACATAACTTCTGCTGTTGTAGAAACCTCAAAAAGTGCCAAGCTGTATCATATTAAGGTCTGATACCTCAGAATTAAGAGCTCAACTGTGCCCCATTAGAAATCTTCCATTTCTAGCACAACATTCAGCATCACTTTCTCACCTTGCTGGGTTGTAAAATTCTGGACCTTAAATGGGTCATTCTGTGTGCTCTGTTTGTCCTGGGACTTGAGTTGGTTGTGTTTTTTTGGAGGTGGGGAGTAGGAACAATGCAGCTTCCGCTTCGAAAGTAGAAAAAGAAATGTTATACTGCTGCCTGCATTTTCTTTTTCGTTGTTTTAATGGCAACCCTTTTGAAGCTACTCTCAGAGGTTCAGAACAAATCCAGGCAGAGAGATGAGCAGGCAGGATAGTGCAGGTGGGACACTGAAAGACACACAATAAATACAATTTATCACATGAATTTAACCAGAGCTACAGGGTACCTCTCTGCAGAGTGTGATTTGATTCATGTGGACACATACACATGTATGCGTGCACACACAGGAGAGAGTGTGTGCATGTGTGTATGAGAGAAATTTCTTCTGTGCTTTATATTGAGGGTATTCACTGGAAATGATGTATGAAATGAAATCCCCATGCTCTCGGCACGCAGGGAATATCAGACAGAGCTCTGCAATCACTGTAGAGATGTGCTTTGCTATTGGCAGATCAAATGCAGCCAGAAGAGCAAACCAACCTGAAAGACTCTGGGGAAAACAAATATTTTTTTTTAAGTTATAAAATAACGTTCCCACCATTTTAATATCATTTCTCCCATTTTCTCTCCCTCTGGCATTCCCCTGGGCAGCCAGCTACATTAGCTGGAGCCTTAGAGAGATAAGAGCCCTCCCCACACAGATTTCCCCTTAAAAGCCCTTCACAATGTGTTAAAATTACATTTTGAATAACACTTTCTAGCTTTTTTTATTAATTTTTTAACGTGTTTTTACCATATGGGAGTTTCTTCATAGTAATAGTAATGGGTGGTTGCAGGAGAAGCAGGGGGTTGCTCTCTTTCCTCCTCCACTCTTGCAGGTAGCACTCATTCAACATTGTATCTGAGAACCCCCCCAAAATTAAATCAACTCCCAGCTATGCCATGAATTGTAAAGGGAATCTATTATGAAAGGAATGGCTTCCCCAGGCCTTCCTGTCAGCTGGTCCTGGGGCAAGAGCGTGGCGGAAGGGGTATAAGAAATCCTCCCAGGTAAGAAGCAGGTACAGACATGCCCTCTTCTGGGATGGCTGGGCTTCCCTCCACCCATCGCCGATGCTCTGATGCACCTTACCATTTCTGGACTGCTCTCTTCGTTGTGAGATCATTTCAGCTTGGCTATAGATTGCTGAAGAAGGACGTTTATTTATAATACGCAGCGTAGGAAATTAGGCCATTGTACTTCTGCACAGGGGAAAGATTCATAAAAAGTCACACAGAATTATTCTTATATAAGTGACAATGACATCGTTGTAAGGAGGAAGCAGAACTTTATTTGTCTTACTTAAAATGATATATAGAGCACTTGTCTGTTTATTCCACTGCAAACAGCTTCTGCAAAAACAGCGGTAATTCCCTAGGGGGTTCTGCTGATAGTTATAAGTTACTTGAGCAAAATCTCTCAAGTGAGCTACTGCCTTACAGGTAGCCATTATTCTAGATTCAAAGGGCTTTTTGTTGTTGTTGGTTGTTTGTTTGTTTTTCAAAATTATGTTCTCTGTAATATTGCTTTTTAAAATATAAATTGTGTCATAACACTGCTACTTTTCAAGTAGGTAAGTATGTGTACCTAAATCAAAGGATGCATTGCCAAAGGGGGAACCAGTCAATAAATTGGCTTCCTAATCAAATCTGGCTCAGGTTAAAGCAAAGTTAGTTTGATAGATTCAGCTGAAACCTAGTAAATAGCAGCCTACATAATTAAGCTACTGTACCTTCATGTAGTCTCCCTGGAAGCTTATGGGCATCTCAAAGGCACAAGAGTGACAATCAGTAGCTAAGCCGAGGAAATGAACAGGCAATATTGCCCACCCAGATGTCATTCCTTACCCCCCATTACCATTGTCTCGCCTCTCAGAAGGATTAGTAGAATTTGTCTTCAATTCTTTGACGGGACCACAACATCTTCCTTTAATTTAATGGTGGATTCTGGGTCTGAAAATCAAAAAACTAATATCATTCAATGGGCAAAAATCAACACTGAAACTTGGTCTTGCTCTCTTTTTCTCATTTACACAAGCTTTTGAGCCTATTGTCTACAAAGTCACAGCCTTCAGCAGCACATTTTGAGGGTGTTTTTAAACAGATGACAGGAAAAAAAAAATAGAAAAGCGGGATAAAAAACAGCCTTGCAGTCCTCACAAACAGTTTGCATTTATTTCCAGGAGGGAGGAAAGAGTGTAATGAACTATTTGATGAGGCCAAAAGGAATGGGAATTGGCACTGAATCTGACATGGGTTTTGCACCATATTCTTGTTATTAATTAAACACAATCATCAAACTATTTATTTCACTAGCTCAGCTTTCCATAGCCCATTTTCATTCTTGATTGATATTTTTGGTTGTTCAGCAAGAAAGTGAAAAGTGCAAGATCTGTAATTTCTTTTTAGTGTTTTAGTCCCCCCAAAAAAGAGGATTTCAACAGTTGAAAATGTGTGAAGCTTGACTTAATTTATTCATGGGGGAAAAAATATAAATATTTTTCAGGAAATTGATGCAATGTTTCTAACTTACTTTGAGAAATCATCAACATTTCTTTACTAGTTTTGGTTCTTTGGTGACCCTGGGAAACTCTCTTTGACTATAACAGAACTTCTTTTTCTGTAAAAAATGAAATAATAATTACCTGCTTTACGGCAGTGCAGTACGACACAGTTAATTAGTGTTTTCAAAGTGCTTTGAGATCCTTGGATGGAAGATGCAATAGAAATGCAAAGTATTATTATTATTCAGAGTTAACAACCAAATTTCAACCATTTGCACTTATCCATCTTAACAGCATGTACTCAAGGGAAGAAAACACATAACTTGTCAGCAGACAGTCCTCTTAATGTGGGTTATAAAACCACCTTCTTGATTACCATCTGGAGTAACATTCACAAGTGAGGGATAGCAGATGTGTGTGCATGGAGAGATGCATCCCACTTTCTCAACCCATTGGACACATCGGCTTTGCCATACTGTATTCACCCAGCCCGGTACTGTGCCTCTGACTCCAGCCAGCACTTGATGCTTAAGGGCAAACAAGAGTGGCTCTCATCCACCCCTCCATTTCTTCAGGAAAAAAAAGAAAAAAGAAAAAAAAAGGAAAATCAAGCAAACTCCCCCTTCCTCATTCTACTTCTCTCTTTCATAATAACAACGCAGCAGCCAACTGTGCAATGCTCTACAGTGGATGAAAATGTCTTCCTGACCCCTGTGTGCAATTAGTTTCCTCCCAGGAGCATGAGATTTGATTATTTTTGTCGTTATCTTCGCTTGTACAGCCACAAGTGTTATTATCTCTTCTCCATTTTTCAAATACTGTGTTTTTTTTCCCCTTGAAGATTAGCCTGAACCTTCCAGAGTCCTTGCACTTGGAAGACAGAGCCTGGAAGTGGAAGCCCCCCCTCCATGTCACTGGGGCTTGCTGCCAGAGCAGGAGGTGGCGTGGAAGCCCCTCAGCGGCCCATGGCACAGGGACCTACAAAAGGGGCCGTGCCCCAGAAGACACCCCTCTCCTTGCTGCTTTCTTTTTCTTTTTCTTTTTTTTTTTTTTGGTGTTTTGTAGGCAGGTGGGGCCAATAAAACACCTCACAAATCCAGCAGGAGTCTTTCTGCTGGCACTGGGGGCTTTGGATCAGGCCCGCTGTGGTCCACTGTAGGTCAGGCACTGACATTTTGAGACGTCAGGTGCAGAGGTGCTGGCCAACTTCACTGAGTGCGCACCAAATGCTGTACGAAATACCCTTGCAAAAATATTTATTAAATGAGCCACCTCCCTGTCTTACTTTCAAATTACGTTACAGAGAAAAATACAAATAGGTGGCAGAAAATGACATTAAAATCAATCAAACATACAAAACCCGCAAGATCCTCGGGAGGCTGTCCAGAGTAGAGATAGGCCATCCTAAGTTGGTGAACCTACTTCATTGCAATGGTCTCAAAAGCAAGAGAAAAGCAAATTTTGCCCTAGAAGGCCTCTTTGCCCGGCCATTTGGCTTTTTCGATGGTGAGCTGGGGTTCAAAGCAGCACGGTGAATCTATCACTGCCATAGTTAATCCTATCATTAGAAGATATAAACAACCTTCTCCCACATTAGCGATGTTTACCTCATATTGCTCTAGCATTCATTTTCACTAATATGATACAAAAGTGTAATGATGTATAAGTGTTTTTTAATGTTAAGTAAGTGAAAACAGGTGGGTAATTTACCACTGGCTCTATACAGATTGGAGCTGGCATTTTATACAGAAGATGCTGGACTCCTTCTTCTTCTCCTTTTTTTTTTTTCTTTTCTTTTCTTTTCTTTTCTTTTCTTTTCTTTTTTTCTTTTCTTTTTTTTCTTTTCTTTTTTTTTTCTTTTCTTCTTTTTTCTTGTCTTTTTTTTTTTTTTCTATACATATTTCTTTCATTTTCCTGGAATCTGTTGCTATTGTTTATAGTTTATACCTCCAAGTCAAACCATAGATGCCCCCATTATTTTGGAGCCAGAAGAATGAAATGCTTGTTTAGAAGGATTTCATTTGGCAATGTACAGGTGGCTTTGTTGTTGAGGTAAGTATTTTTTACTTGTTTTTGTGTCAAGACTGAATGCTTTCCTGGTGTGAATTATTTAGGAGCTAACTTGCGGGCCTGGGACATGATTACTCTTGGAAGAGCAAACGCTAAAATGCAGGTGACGGGAACAGCGCTGGTCAGTGGTTCCTGTGTTATAAAACAGGGGACATAAGTGGGTTTCATATCAAAATTAGTAGACACCCCACTTCTGCTTTCACCTTACAGTATTCTCTTATTCATTTATTCCTATGAACACTGTAGTGCCCAGAAGCCCCAAATGAGTAGTATCTCACTGGGAAAATAACTGCAAAAACATGACCAGAGAGAGTTTTGGCTCAGCAAGCAGACCATCTCCATGTGGTTGTCCCCTACATCAGGGATGGGAAGGGATTCAGGAAGCAGTGAAGTGCATGGACTGTGCAGGGTCAGAATGGCCAGACCCATGAGGAGACCCCAGTGCTCCTGTGTCTACTCACTTATACTGCACGGTTCCACATACACAGCATTGGTCTTAATTTCCACTTCAAGAGAGTTTTGACTTCTAAGCTAGTGTTGCAAGATTATTTCTTTTTATCTTTGTTCCTTTTTTAGAATTCCTTTCTTTGAAACATTTTGCTTAGTAGTAATTGCTGCTAAAATTTCACAGAACATTTGCAAAAGTGACAGCCTAATTCTAGAAAATTTGAAACATTTAAAAGACATTTGTACAGAATTTTGGTGCTGAAAAGCTTTATTGGTGAAGTTTTGTTCACTGAAGTTAGCTAGGTAATTTTTGCAAACAGAGGCCTTAAATGTGAGTGTGCTCTGCTTCCAGCATTTCCTTGCTATATTTGGCATAACTAGAGGAAAAACTGTATATCAGAAAAGTGTTTTAAGACACCAGACAGGGATTTCAAAGACCTTAGAAAGAGTGTGAACAGTGTCTGCTGAAAATTCAAAAATTTCCAGTGAAAATACAAAGAAAGGGAAAAAAGTACCTGATAGATTAAAATAGTTATTAACATTTGCATTTACACTAAATCAGAGAACTAATTAGCTCTCAGTGCTCAAAAAAAGGTGGTGTTTTATGGAATCTCCCTATCTCCTCCTCAAAATAGACCTCAAAGTTTGCACATGGGCTGATTCTGCACGGGAGTCAGCAAGAGCTGCAGGGAGCGGAGGAGTTTGCCCACAAGGGATTTCCTGCAGCCTTCCCCAGCAAAGCTGCTGAGAAATAAATGAGACATAAATGAAATAAATGAGCGTCCACTCCTGAGAGCAGGCAAAGGAAGAGGGCAGCGAAACCAGCCGGATGTGAGCCAACTTATGCCTGACAATGGGTATTCAAAGCATCCCTCCTTTTGGGACAGTGGGGAAGGATGTGCAGCTCTGCAGGGTGAGGGGGGCTGCAGACCCTTTGCAGCCATCCCAGCTCCAAGCCCAGCCTTGCAGCTCCATTCCATGCTCAACCCTCTCCTTCCTTTCCTTCGGTCTGCAGCCTTTCTTCCTTATTTTCCTCTGGGGCTGCAATTTTTCCCGGTTAGCCACAGACAGTATATAAAACACATTTTACTAAAGTTCTTCCAACAAAAACTTCATTGAAACAACTTTTAAAGTTGTGAAAAAAATAACAGGAAATTCACACTTAGGCCCTTGAGGATGAAACATGACATATGTCTTCCAACACATAGGCACAATGGGGTGCACTATAAAAGTAAATAAGGATCACACCATGGTGCCTAGCTGTTGGAGGACATGCCTTTTGCCATTAAGTTATCATTTCCTTACTTTTTTTGTCCAAGCTCCCATGTACTTTTAATTGTTGACTCCAGTGACTAAATTAATCTTCTTTGTTTCTTTTATTTTAATAAAGCAATGTGTGACCTGCCTTAAGGTTAGAGACTAAAAATTAGCACAAGCATTAACATTTAATATACCAACCAAAATGAAGATTTACATTGTAAACGGATAGGCAGTCTAAATTTAGGCTGCTCACAAAATGAGGCTATACACAAATGTATTTCATTAATTATATATGTCTAGGAGAACTTAAATACAGCCAACATTTATGCATGCTGAGTACATGTGCCAAAAATGTTATAGTCTTGCATGGTGAATGTAGTTTTAATTTGCATGTGCAGTGTGTATTTTTCAATAAAAAGGGAATAAAAATCCCTAAAATCTGCACATACTTTCATTCTCCATTTAAAATATTGGCAAAGCAGAGCTTCACGGTAATAATCGTAGCCTTCATTATTAATATCCAAGATGCATTTCATTCAGCTGAAAGTTTCCCTTGTGAAATATTAGCACCCATTTGGACTCTTTTCAGTTTCCAAAATGATCAGCTCTTGGGATTTCCTTCCCTTTGGGGGCTCTAGCGTGTTTCGAAGGCGAAGCTGTTACTCAGAATACGATAGAGTGGTAGAAACGCCATTAACAGTGGCAGTTCATGTTCCTGCAAACCCTCAGTACTCAGAAGCCCTGTGTTCCTCCAGTATAGTGAAATAGCGACTCACCCTTGGCTAAACTGAGGCACTAGAGGATGACCATCACTGCCAGATTAGAAGAGGTATCTCCAGATTCCTACCTGACCTTGTACAATTGCCACATCAGAAAGGGTTAGCCATTGAACCAAAGGCCCTTGTCAGTTGTTGCTAGTTCTGGGGTATTTGCCCCGTTTGCTCTTTCCCAGCACTGTTGATGGTCAGAGCTTGCTGGGCTGGGCACAGGTCGGTTGCATCTCTAACTGCTCTGATTTCCATGCCTGGGTCAGATCTGCAAGGGGGTGCTCATGGCCATGAAGTGCCTTTCCATTCAGCAGGGGATTAGGGGACTGGAAGAGAAGAAAACTGACAAACTCAACTAAAGGGGAACATAAATATACCTACGAATTGTGGAGTAAACAGCTGCTGAGTGATTAAAAGCTAAGTAAAGCTGAACCGCTTAATCAGTTTTTAATGCCATTTGTTGCAAGCATCCTGCAAAGTGACAGGTTTTTTCTGCTATATAACAAAACATAAAATGAAAGGAACCTTCCTTTCCTCATGACAGCTTAAAAGTGCTGTGCTGTCTCTTTTTCTCCCTGACCCTGAAGTGGTGTCTCTTCAGGAGAATAGATGAGCTGAGGAGGGACCAGTGTGTGAGAGGGGCCCATCTCCTCCCCAACCAGTGCCCTGTGTTGCCCATCCCACACCGCTGGGATTGACCCTACAGCAGAGGAGGCTGGAGTTTAAACCCTGGTGATAAAAAATTCTCAATGTCAAGTCTTTTATGGGAAAACATGTTTTCTGAGAGTGGTGTGTGCCCCAAAAGGGGGATGCCGAGGCTATAAGACAAACCTTGCTCCCAGCGATGCACACACGCTCCTGAATGCTACCCCACAGGTGAATGCTGCCCCTATGCCAAAGTGTCTGCTCTAACCAGCAGATAGCAGCCTAGCCCTGAATGGCTGTAAGGAGCATTTTTTCTGTACTATCCTGAAAATTACAAATACCCTTCCCATTTTCTGTACTATACACAGAGGAACCAGGACTCTCACCACTGAAGGTACTATGAAGTAGAAAACTGCCATAAAAACAGAGAAACTCTAGACAAAAACTTTACTGTAAACAATCAGAGAGACATTTATGTAGACAAAACCAAGGCTTCTAATCTATATCTAACATTTTTTGTATCATAAGCTCTTTTTAACCATTTCTCAGAAGTTATGCAAGAGGGAAAGACTAACATACCTGGCCCTTTCACTCTCAGGTTAGCACAAAACACTGTCCACCAAGAGAGCAGTAGCCCTCTTCTGCCTTTGGAGGATGGGAGAACTTCCCCACAGGAAACAAATGATGCCACTGCTTTATACTTACACTGCCAGCAGAAAGCAAGAGCCATCAGATAAGGCAGGAATCCTTCCTCTCCACCCCTGCAAGAGCAATGCAGAACCAGACACCAGGGCTGAGTGGCATCTGCTTATCTCTGTGGCCAACTCTGTAGACACTCTCACAAGGTATCTGCAGAGGAAATGACTGTATCTAGGAAAGCGGCTAGATCTCTGAAGAAAAAGACTTTGCTGTTCTCATGTGAGGCTGTTTCTTGGGAAAGAGATAAGCATGGCTGAAGAGACTTTGTAAAGAAAATCATGGGATGTGAAGAATACATTCTGAAACTACTTGGAAGTCAAAGTGTGGGGAGCCAATTGTTGACATTTCTATCTTATTGCTAGCAGATGGATAGCATGGCTTAGTTTGACAAAGGGATGAGCATGAGATAATGCAATAGGAAACTGTCCAGAGGAATTTGAAGAGGCATTTGGAACTGAAGTGACATGGCAGTTTCTACTTAAGAGGAATTTGATCAGAATCGTATCTGAATCAGGCTTCAGGTCTGATGTTTGAAAAATTTTGGAACTGCTCTTTAAAGTTTTTCTTCAAATAAGTTCCAGGTCTGCATCAAGAACTTTCACACAGACAAACCTTCCTGAGTTTCGTTTTGAATCAGCCGTACTGCATAGTACACCAACATTTATTAGCTTCTTTTTCACACTCTCCCTTAAAATTATGACATCTTTCTGACTGGTTGACAAATCTCCTACCTTCTTCTTAAAGCTTCTCCTTAAGACAAATCTCTACTTTGTGTTTCCAGAAGTAAAACAACAGCAAGTTAGGGAAATTGGTAGGAACAGGGAATATTCAATGTATCTAACTGGACCTATTACAATACTCTTCGCACATACTCCTGAGAAACAATATGTTGTATACTTGTCACACAGATTTTCATGTATTACTCATCTTCTTCAATTGTCTTATTTTTACATTGTAACGTCTAGCTCAGTGACTAAGGGTTTTGTGCTGTTTTGTTAACAGCTGAATGTGAGATCTGAACTACAAATACTTGCACAGTGTAGCAGCCTTTCAGGGATGGCTCAAAGTGGGACTGCGCTCTGGGCTTCTTCCTCTCCATGAGTGGAAGACCTGGCTCCCCGAGATGGGAAAAGCGATGCTCTGCCAAAACATCTTTCAAAAGTGGCACAATGAGCTGAACTGCAGGGGCAGAATATACTTCTGCTAGCTCCCTGCCGGTGTGGCATGGAAAGGGCTTTGCCATTACAGCAGCCCACACACTCCTCATAACCAGCTGCCTCTACAGGGCCCTCCCTGCTCGCTCAGCCTCTGCCCGGTATTTATCTATGCCTAGAGAAGAGGATGGGTACCTCTATTTTTAGCTTCTTCTCTTTCTCCTGGGACATGGGGATGACTCCTTCACACCATTGCTGAAGCTGGAGCTTTAATGCCCAGGTCTGTTCTGGATGTTTCCTCAGAGGTTATTGATCACTTCACTCCACTGGCCTCTCCTTCCCACCCCACTGCTTGATTTCATGGCTGTCTCCCATGCAGCTCCTGCCTCTGAGCCCTGCTGCTTCTCACTGACTCCTCTTCTGCCAGCTCTGTGCTTCCTCTCTGCCCCTAGGTGGTGGCTGGTGGCTGGAAGAGCCCCTGTTGCTATTTCCTCCCCTGAGACAGATTTTCTAGGGCACGTCTTTGACCTCAAGTTGTTTGTGGGAGGGAGAGCTGGTCCTGCCGGATATTTGGCTTTGCTCCCAAGAAGACAGGCCTTCCCTGGGACCTTTTTCTAAAGAGTTATCAGTTTCTATGCCAACCTAGTGCTCTTATATTCTGAATCACCAAGCTGCTCCCCAAAGGACGTATGATTCTTCAGGTGGAGTGGGATGAGTACAGCAGCCCTGCCAGTCTGGCTTTGCATCCCAAGCATGGTAAGATAGCATTATGACTGCTCTTTAAAACTACAAAATAAATAAGAAATAGGGAAATGATATTGACTTCACATTCAATGTCCCTTTCATGAACTGGGTCTAATGTTTTATAAGTGAGTACACAGTTTGTCCCTATAAATATCTCAGTGATCCAGTATGAAACAAGCATACATCAGAGACGTGAGGATTTTGTCTTCCTTCTAGCTCACCAAGAAAGTATGATTTACAATGAGAGCAGCATTGTTATACATTTAAAGCAGGCAGTCCTTGTAGTCAGCAACCTGTGTTGGTAAAATACGAGTGCTGCGTCCATATTCTCTGCGGTGCTAGCAGGCAGCCTGCAGCCCTAGCCCATGCAGCAGGGATAGCAGGCAAGGGAGGTGGGAGAGGAGCAGCACAGGATTGCTGTGCACATCCTTGGCCCACACCAGCATTCACAAAGCCTTCCACATTCTCTCCCCAGGCCCTGAGAGTTGCTTGAAGTTTTGGGAAGGAGATGTTGGGACTGATATGGCTGCATTGATAACTATATGTGCTGGATATTAATGCACTTGTTTTCACAGGTTGAAGTGTTGGTGCTACTGTAAGTATCCCTTATTGATGGCTACACATCTACCCTTGCAGACATAGGTTTAGCCCGTTGGTGGTCTTCTACATTAGAGGACATAAAGGATAATTTTGAATAACAACAAATTACAACACTCTCATTCCCGTTTCAGCCCAATGCTAGATTGTAAGCAATATAATGAGTCTCTGATAACATCCCTTCAAAGGCTTAAAAATATTTATTCTGCTTTTTGGAGAGCTGCTTACTCAATATGTCTGTGTTTGTGGAGACCATTAGGAGAAACCTTATAACTTCACTGTTATCTTAATTTGTATTTGGGCATCAAACAAAGAAGGTTAGACTATGCATAGCCTGTGCAACTATGCACTGATTTAAGATTGAAAAATAATCACTGACTCATTAAGAAGCTTATTTCAACTACATGAGCAAGAGAACCGGGATGTATTACTTCATTCTAGAGGTCCTTTCTGAGCTCCCATGCAGATAAGACAGTTTGCTCACACACTGGACCACAGGTGAAAATTTGTTCTTGCTTGTAGCAGCTGGATGCGAGGTCTGTTTTAAGAAGCTTGTATTGAAAGGGCTCGTTCAGTAATGCTGGTCTTGGAGGGAGGTTTCAGAGAGGACTGGGCAGGTAAAGTGCAGAAAAGTAATATAAAGAGTAGGCAACTCACCTAGAAATTTCTGTTTAACACTTTCATAGTACCAGAGAGCCACAAAGGGCAGACTGAAGGAAGAACCTTTCCTTTGGAAAAAAAAAAGACCTGATCTCTCTGGGCAAAGTCAGTGAGACCTGCACAGCAATGCACCAGAGGGAGCTTGGTGCAGGACAGCTGGCCGAGGGAAATCTGTCCCCCACTAATGAGGATGCTGGTGCACTGTGCAGCTGAGTCACTCTTATGTAGTGACAGCCGTATGGACTAATGCCAACAGTGGCACTTCAACACTGTCTCTTCAAGCACTTTCATTTCCTACCTTGCTCTCTGGGCCATTTTTACTTTGCACTGTTGAGATAGAGGAATAAAGTGCCTGCAATACTTGAAACTTATTCTTACTGAATTGCAGAGGAAAACACCATGGCTAAACATTTTCCTTTTTTCTCCCACATGCGTTTGTCTTGTCTAGGTATCTTTGGAGCAGGTCCCATCTGCTAATCAGTGTTGACATTTCCTTGTAAAAAAGAACCCTTTTTTCCAACAGATCTTAAACACTATCTTCACTACACACAGCTAGGAATGGAAAAGATGAAGCCGTGTTCACACAACATTTGGTCTAATAAACATTACACAGGAATTTGCAAGATCAAAGGAAATTCATTATTTTTGCCTTCAGTTTTATAGTTTGTTTCAGTATAGATGCTGCAACGTGAACAGGTATCAGTGTGAAACAGTGGAGACTTAAAGATGGGATCATTATTCCCTCGGATATTTCAGGAGTGCAGTTCATCCCGCCTAACTTTCAATGCTTACATTGCAGATGTACCTCTGGTCATGTAGACACCCTTTGGAGTTAAAGGAAGGGAACTGGCATTTTTACAGCACAACTCTTTGTCCTTGTTTTAGACATCTACCTTAGGAACTGCAAATTGGATTTTTTTTCTTCTTGCAAAGTGGGTCTTAACATTTAGTTTGGATGTAGATGTTGACACAGGGAATATCTAGAGCTGAACGGGGAGGTCTCACTCTGTTGAGGTATATACCAGCCCCTCTATAATTTGAAAAAATATGTATGGGTTGCAGGAAGGAAGAGAAACTATGATATCAACCGATGTGTTTACTGTAAGGATGCTATAGATGTGGCTGTGCAGTAAATGATGCTGTTAATAAAGGGATGGTTTATTCCTGCTGACATAGAATCCATACAGTACATGAATATGGTGCCACTGAACTCCACAGGCCATAAGGAAATGTGATTAATGGCTAAACATGACAACCTAAAAGAGAAGCAGAAGAGCTGCACAATCCCTTCTTTAGAAATTATCTTGGCATTGTTCTAATGAAGCCCCTGATATTTCACAGACCTTGATGACATCTGCAATCTCTTGTACTCTCCCTGTCTCTGGGGCACATTATAGTTTCTGTTGATGGTCTTTTGCTATTATAATTTGCTATATGGTGGTGAAAACTTCCTTTGACCTGGGTGAAGAAGATGTTCCATTCATCCTTTTGGGTGAGCTGTTGATTGCACGGCTGGGTGCCTGCTCTTGGAAAAGGCTGGGCAGAGTGATTCTGGTATTTCTTTGAGCCTGATGTTCCCATCTCCTGGACAGATACCAACCAAACTTTGTCCATGTAATCTAGCATAAACATTGCAGCAGACAGTGCTTGCACCAGGAAAACACAGCCTATGAACAGCAGGAAAGGGAGAAATAACCATGTAATGTCTGAATGTCACAACTCTCAGAAGGGAGAAAAAACAAACAAACAATGCTTACAGAGACTAAGGGCATAGAGATGTCCAATGGATAGAAGTGTATCTACCAACAAGCTATTAGCAGACTTGAAGACTCAATTACCGTTCATGGCAGAAGAAAGAAACTAGCCATTTGCAGCTATGCTATTAGAGTGATAAAAAATTAGATCCCAGCTGGATTTTGTAACCGCTGCAAGATGTTGCCAACAACACTGATAAGTTGTGATAGTAGGAAGAAGTATGACCAAGTGTTGGCAACATACAGTCTAAACCATTTGGACACCAGAGGGAAAAGCACATTGCCGATGAGAAACAAATAAACATGAGTCATTGTCGCTTGGCTTCCTTAGACAATATGCTGGGGGAAATGGGAAGGATGTCACCTACTGCCAAGCAACTAGTAGAGCAATGCACAGGTCTAATCACAGCACAACACCCAAACGCACTTAACAGAGGAGGCATGGCCCAAGCCACTATTCAAACAGTGGATAAGGATATATTTCTCAGACTCTGGCAGCTTTAGGTCTGCAGAAGGAAGTGGCAGCACCACAAAGATGCCTCAGACAACCAGTAAGATCAGCAAAGCACAGATCAGTAACCCAGGGGCAATGCAGACACTTGGAGGCAAACTGAATTAAACCATTGGAAAGAAGTCCCTTTCCGTTACCAGCTGCTGAGAATAATAAATTCTGAGTAATCAGCGATACAAGCGGTACCGCTGGGGCAGTCAGAAGCCTGCTCTGGCATATTCATGTGGGAAAGAGAGTGAGGTGAACCATCCACCTAGCTGACCATATTTTGTTCACCTTTTGGCAGGGCGTTATAAGGCAAGACCTCTGCAGGCAGGTAAATGGACCTCAAGCACTTCCAGTGAGATCTGCACAGAACAGAAGTTGCAAGAGGGAAGAATTTGAAGGAGTCTCCAGGAAATCAGCATGCATTCAGAGAGCTGTAATGTTAACAGACATTGCTTCATTTCTCTTACTAGATCTCTAAATGAAGAACCAGTTTTATTTTGCAAGTGTGAACCCTTCACATTGTATTATCCGGCTGGCAATACATGGGACAGGCTAACCTAATAGTGTTAAGTGGGTGCAGGCATTTTTCTCAGTTTCAATACACAGGTTTCCAAACTGTGGCATGCGGTGGAGATAACATGTTACATTTTATTGGCTCTTCTCCCTTTTCTTCAGCTATTGAATTTCATTAAAACACAGCTAAAATACATTAATTACTTCCCTAATATTCCTGTAATTGCTATTGCTTTGCCACAGGGAGGATATGTGATAGGAAGTGGAAGAGGAGGTGATCTTTTTACATGGAGAATAGGAAGGGAGGTGTTCATCAGTATGTCCTTCAATTAAGAAGTGATCCCAGATGATAAAGAAGTTTAAGGACCCCTGCTGCTTTAGCACATCCTTGTGTTTTCATTATTGGAGCTAGAGGATGAACAGTCGAGCTCCTGGAGAGATTGTGTTATCACCGAGCTGGTCTCTACTTCGACCAGCTTTACATCTTTGTAATGCCACTGATTTCAGCAGAACTGTCCCTGATATGCATTGGGATAAAGGAAGAGGGACTTTGTTGCCCCACTTTGATGGATATTGAAGCCAAGTGCTACATTGCAATGCTGACTTTATTTTTACAAAAGGCAATGACATAGAGCCATCATAGCCCAGGAGGTAACAACCTTCTTCTGGCATCAGCAGTCAGCATCAAATGCTTCTGACTGCTCCCACCGGCTTGTACCTCTCCACTCACTCCAGGAAGAGTTACCTTGCTCCTTACTAAGTGCAGGGCACCTCACAGGGAACATGACATGTGCTGTTCAGCGTTAAGACAGCAGCTCACACTGCTTTCTCCTGACCTTCCCAGCCCTGATGAGCAGTGCAGCCTTCTTGCTCGGTGTAGAGCACTGCTGGTGGGCTGCAGAAGCTGTGGTTCTGAGGTGTGCCATTGCAAAATTCACCCCTCACTCTGTATCTCAGAGTATATGTTGGATGAACCATCTCAGAAAAGTCTGAGGTCTCTGCCATTGGGTCATGAGCAGTCATTATTATAATTAAATGTTTTATCTGGAAAGTTATGCCAATAAACCTCTATTAAATATTAAAAGGAGAAAAAATCCTGCCTGTTTGGTTTATTGAATACACATATAAGCTAATAATAAAAATAATAATAATAGAAACACCTGTCCCTTCTTTAGTACATATATTTCTGATACTGGTGTTGATTTCTAATGGTGATATAAATACAGATGATTACTGATTTTTTGTAAAATGTTTAATACAGTTTTGTAGGTGTGCTTCATCTGCTCTGCTCATTTGTTTCACCAGCCTGCTACATCTTCATGTTTGGTGAGTTCCCTGGAATAGGAAGGGTCTGTATCTACAACTGTGTTTCGCTTAGTTAAAAAATAATCCAAAAAGTAACACCATTGTGATATAATAACAAATAAAAAGGGCAAGTTTTGGAGGCCTTGGACCTCTAAGGCTTTCCTCTTAACCTATGTTCAGCTTGTGATGTTAAATTGTCTGAAACCTCACCCATTGCCATAACTCCAAGACAAAGCCTTATTAGTCATAATTTAATTTATAGATATCATCTATTTGAGTTGTAATATGAGTCTACCAAAACTACTTCAGAAATGTAGGCATAACACAGAACCATGGCAGTTTTGAAAATCCTGCTTTACTGGAGGCTTTTGTTTGTTTAGTTTATTTATAGTTCTTTTAATACTAATCTTCACAAATACTGTAAACCCTTCTGGGCCCACTATTATTACTGCATGTGTGTACAGATTCCAATATAGTGGGCCCTCTTCTTGTTGAGAAATACTGGGCACAACTTAGCAAACAATAAAACCTAAGGGAAGTCATAGTGCCAGCACGCAGATGCCCACCCTCAGCTAATTCAGTGTTCAGCTTGTGGCCCTTGGCTGCAGCCCAGACACTGGTTTTTGAACTACAACTTCAGGGGGATCAGAGGAGAGGTCCTGGGGCACTGGGTTGAGCCCAAAGGCTGCACAACTCTTTCTGGTGGATTAGTGTCCAGGTTTGGAAAGCAGAGCAGCAGGGACCTTGAAGAGGAACCCAAACAGCCACCTGATTCTCATGGCTGAAAACAGGACACCTCTTGAGGCTTTTCAGTATCCCTCATTATAATATCTAGGTATTTCGACATACTGTTTTTGATACGCTGTTTTCAAGCACTGTAACCATATTCTAGAAATTAATAAATGTGAGACTGAGGGATGTTTCTCGGCAAAATACTGTGCATACCTATTGCATGGCATAAATAATACATTGTGATAATTAATAATGATAAACAATAAATAATGCAGTCAGTCAGGGCGCTGGGGACTGTGTATAGACTTACATTTATAAAAGTTGAAATCCTATGATAAAGGGGTAATGTTTCAAACACTGAGCTGTGGCACTCTGCCTTAATGCACAATTCAGACTTTTTAAGCATTAAAAATCTCATTTTTACATGCCTAACAACCAATGACAGTGGCATGCCTGCACACCTTCAAGCATCAGGTTTACATGTTTGCAAATCAATAGCAGTGGCCTAAACTGCTCCCAAGAAATAGGAGTGGGCATGCGATTGCACCAACCATGTGCTCCCTTAGAACCAGGGGTACAGAAAGAGAGGACTGATGTAGCTGAAAAGCAGCCATGGAGCATGTAAAAATTTGTAGTTATGTAAAGTGTACTTAATATTTACCTTTGTATACAATCTATAGCCCTATATTGCCTCCCTTCTTTCACCGAACTCATTTATCAGTCCGGCATATTCACACCCATTCTAATAGGAAGTGGGAGAGCTGATTGACAGTTCATTGAACCAGATACTTCTTAAGGGAAAAATTGAAGACGTTAATTATAATATCTAGCACTGCTTTAGTATTTCAGAGAGCCACAGTGTAAATATAATGTAAGCCTAGAATGGGAACCAATATTTTCCTGACACCTCCCCAAGCAGGCACTCCAGATTTTATGATGCTGAAGAGTCAGAGAATTCAGATCCCATTCCCCTGTATAGCAAAACAGGGACTTTCAAACAGAAAAATAAATTTGTTGGCTTTAACAATATATATTTTTGGTTAACTTAGCAGTTTCAAAAGTCCCTGTTTTCCCATGAATTCAAATGGGAGCTGAATTCTGCTCTGTTGCAGACTGTCATGTTGGCATTCTGTAAGTCATTTATTTATTATTTTCCACTCTAAGTGCAACACCTTTTTCAGAGATTTGATATTTTGGCCAATTATATATAGTGGTTAGAATGGCTGCTCTATTCCACTGCTATTTCATTTAAAGATACATTGCTTGGGCCTCTGTTCAGCCAAGTACTTAGGCAGGTACCCAACAACTTAAAGTGCATCACCATCAACATTGAGTCATCTGTTTTAAATTAGGCACTCTAGCTGAACCAGGACCTTAATTAGGCAAGTATTTTTAAGGAGTCCTTTGCCTTTGTCACAAGGCATAACCCGTCATCATCAATGGAAAGTTTTCCTGAGTGCAGACTTTGTCCCTGTATTTCCAAGGTGCAGATCTCCCCAGTGGTGCTGTTTTATGATGTGTTTTTATCACTCCATCTCTAATGTCTTTCACCGTACGGGGAGAACAGAAATGAAAAGAAAAACGCAGACACAGGAAAGGTGGCAATTTAGGGACTGTGCATCTGTGTGACAGGCATCCTTAGGGAGAAGAAAGAAAAACATTTAGGAAGTTCTGTACAACCACTGCTCGACTACAAGACCACCCCACTGCAGGTAAGAAATGAGAAATTTTGAGGGCTACTGAGCACTGGCTCTTCACAGTGGATCAGCGCTCAGAGTTATTTAGCACAGGTGTTTCTGTAATTGTGACACATTGATAAAATTCTGTGCTCACTGGCCCTTAAGCACCTCTTTCCCACCTGTGCAGTGGTCTGGTATTAGTATGCTGGGGGTTTAATAAAAAACATTTTGTCAGCTGGGCTGTGTCAGACCCTGCATTTTCCTCATCTTCTGCATGCTTCTGTCTTTGTCCGGATGCTTGTCTGTGCATTTGCAGCTTATACATGCGTTTTGAAGGGAATCAGATGGTCATTATTAATAATCACATGTGTGTTTAGCATCTCTACAGAGCTAGGAAGTACTTTTTTTCTGCATTTGTGCATTTAACCCCCCTTTTCCATTCCAGCTCCATTTCAGGATTCCAGGTAAGGAGGCAGTGGATGTGTGTTATGCAGGAAGAGAGACACAAGGTACTGACACTCCAGTCAGATTTCCATACACACTGACAATGCAGGCTGCTTGTGGAGAAGGAAAGCCGAAATTTCTGTATTTTTTTATATGGCAATTGACAAGCCACCTCTTGTTTTTTTTTTTGTTTTTTTTTTTTTTTTTTTTTTTTGTCCCAAGGTCTTTATGCATGGAGGAGAGGAGAGGAGAGGAGAGGAGAGGAGAGGAGAGATTTTAAACTTGTATGAGGAAGTCATAATGTTGATACCAACTGACACCCTTAAGAAAAGCCTACCAGTGTCAGGTTACTTCAAACTACATGCGTTAAGGTTTTTTTTTGCTCCTATTCCCACCTAGAGGAGAGGTCAGTGACCACCCTGCAGCTGGAGGGGCAGTTGGTCAGACAGTATGAGCCCTGTAATGCAGGGCTGGCTGGTCAAAACATGAATGAGCCACTCTCACCCCATATAGAAGCTCCCAGATGAGAGAAGGCAGAGCCACAAGAGCAAGCCTTGCAGGAGACAGCTCAGCTTTGCCAGCAGCAGCCCAGCAAGCAGACAGCTCTCGTCTTGGCTAGATCCTGCTGTGCTCCCCTGCAGCGCATGGAGGTCTCCTGGCCGTAGTCCCCAGTGCTCCTGGGGCTGCTTCTACTCCTCACAGCACCACCACGGGTGTCCCTACAAGCCTGGCACAGTTAATCTGCCACCTGATTCATTGCCTTGTGGATACTCAAGAGCTGAGTGTAATATAATGCCATCTTTATAAAACAGGATTTTCTCACTTTTTCCCGTTTTATAGTATGAGAGTGACATATTTGTTCCATTTCTCTTAGGTATAGGAGTCTTAGCCTGCTGCACTCAACTTTCTAATTCTTTCCCCATCCCTACCTATGAATCATAAGATTTTTCACCTCTTGTTCCACTTATGCATAGCACGCAGCTGGGATACTTCTTCATTTACACTATTTTGCACATCTTTAAGAAGTGCTGCCTATGCTACCAAGCCAACACACGTCCCACGCAGATGTTAGAGCTCTGAAGACCCAAAGAGAATGTGCCTGAGAAAATATAAGAGCAGGGCAAGGGAAGAGGCAATCTCTCTTCCCTTCTTTCCTAAGGAGAATAGCAGCAAGTACAGCATCATACAATTAAAACCAAAGCCAACACACAGGGAAAACAGAAAGCACCTAGCATTTGACAGATAGACAGGACTGACAAATAGACAGGACAGACATGGCTATGACATAGAAACTGTTCAGATAAAGGATATTTATTCTAACACTTCATCATCACCATATCAGCTAGACACTTTGTTGGTGGGGAGAAGAGAAAAATAAAATTTATCTTGCCATTTTTGCTTTACTAGGGAATATGTAACAGTTGGCAGTGTAATACACTTTTTATTTTCATGAGTTATGGATGTGCATGGCCATCCCTAAAAAATTGAAATAAAAACTGTATTACACCGCCAAGTCTCATATATTATATTTATACCATACCAGAGGAGGTGTCTGCAGAGCAACTATAGATATAAACTTTTATTATATCTATAGTTTCTCATGTTATTAGTATAGTTGTGAAAATAATAGGATTTACTGAAGGTTGTTATTCCCTCTAGCATCACTGATGTGGTATAAACAATATATTGACCTTTTGGATATATTTGAACCATTGCAATGGATTTGAAAACATGGCCACCTGACCTGCATAGCCTGAGCTCCTGTCCCCCATCTAAGGCAATGGGCTGCTGATGCCATTGTGAGGCAAAATTCAGGTTAGCCTCATAATGTACACCCCAGTACAACCAACAGTGTTTCCCTTTCTTCTTCTCAGTGTTTGGGGACCAGTAACCAAGCCCATTAAATAAATACAGAAAAGGCATGAAGGCCCCAGGCTGCAACAGACTGCAGTATGGTGTAGTGCTCAGTCACGATGCTTAGGATCCTACAGAGGAAAGACACAGAAATTTGCCACTGAAAAGCATAGAGCCCAATGACCTCGTTAAGCCCATTGCAAGAGCTTTCCCGGTTTTCCAGATGGCAGTCACACTTTTTGATGGGTTTTACAGTTTCTCTCCCAAGGCAAAACCCTTGGGATCGGGGTGGAGTGCATTGGCTGCTCCCTGTTTCTTAGCCCTATAGATCAAGTAAGCAGGAGCAAGCACGGACTCAGTCCTGCCATGGAGGTCCCATGGTGCTCGATGTGGCAAAGGACTGACACAGGAGGAGCCTCAGGGCGCTGGAGCAGCCCTGCTGATGGGCACGAAGATAAAAAGCAGGGAAGAAGGAAGCTGCCACAGCTGCTTGTAGTAAAGTGGGTGTCCTCTGCCGTCCTGCACGCATCGTGAAAAGACTCTCCCCAACCAGTTGCATTTGTTTCCCATTAGGGTACAGAGGTACCCGCTTGAGTTTTCTGAGATCAGAGGCACAGGAGAAGCCAGGAGCACCTGTTTACTGATGGGAAATGCCATTAGAAATGGGTCTGGGAAAACAGCATATTTATAGCCTCACACAGCACCATATGGTGCATGGTAGCAGAAATCTTCAATTGAGATAGATGAGCACATGCAAATTTTTACTTAGGTTCAATTTATTATTATTACTATTATTATTTAGCAATCATTTTATTTGGTTTGCTCTCTTTGTCTACGAGTGTTCAGGCTGACTTGGTCATATCTTGCCCCTTGTTTTCTGGAGAAGGCTGTAGGGGCATATAGCTTTAATTGTTTAAATAAGCCTAAATCCACTGGAAGAAGGGGAGGGGGAAGTGAGGAAGAAAGGGTATGCCTGGGGGTGACAGGCTGAGAAGCTGAAGTCAAAAGGACACATAGCTCAGGCCCTTAGGACAGGAAAAGCAGCCCTCAGAAATTTGAGGTCAGTCAGGCCAGAGACAAAACTGATTTCTTTTTAATCAAGCTTAATTGATTACATTAATGCATGAATTTGTGCACAGTGAATCAACACACCTTTTTAGCAGATCTTTAAAGGAAAAAAAAAATAAAACTGTTTCTTTTTGGCAAGGGTACTTCTAGGCTTAAGTCTGTAAATGACATTTGAGTTTATAAAAGGCTGATGTAGTCCTTCGAAAATGCAGCAGTTACCTTGCTAATAATGCACGAGTAATTCAACCAAGAAGATTCTTAATTTCCTACCCTACTTCCATCTCCCTTTTCCTGTATTTAAAACCAGCACTGCTCAGCTCCAGCTCTTTTTTATAACTGCTGCAAGTTCACTCCTCTCAAAAGTGACCGTGGGTCCCTGCTTTTTATGTCAGGATTGTGCTAGTCCTGGCTCTTACAACTCTGTGCCAGCACAGTGTAAGTGTTGGATAACTCCCATTAACATGAAATCCTCTAAACTAGCAGTCCTAAGTCAATCTTTTCCACCTCTCTTTGCACCTCGGTTCAAGAGGTACCAGGTAGTCAGTATGGAAAATGAACTTGTCTCTCCTGGTGGGATCATATCTGTAGGTCAGGACAGAGGAGTGTAAGAAGGGCTCTGCAGCAATACCTGCAATGGTGCAAGGCTCCCTTGGTAAGCAAATAGCATCCTCCAAAATCCAGGGCTGTCGATCTGCCATCGCACCACATGCCCATCACAAGCCATATGCCAAAATGCAAAGGGCATTCTTTTATTAATGTATTAAGGTAACTGATGGCTCATGGAGAAGCCTAAGAAACAATTGTAGTTTTTCTGAGTTATTAAGTGCCAATGGTTCTTTAATACTGTATTCGTTTCAGAAATAGAGATAGTGACTGCCCTGAAGGCTTACAGTCTGAAAGACGGATACATACAATACACAACTCCCTATGGATATTCTGAAGAAAGATTTTTTTCTATTAAGGAGTTATTCGGATTTAATTTGCTTCTTTAATGTGATATTGGAACAGTGCAGGATTCAGTGCCAGCCAGCTGAAACTACTCCTCTGCTGGGCTGCAAAGACTACAAGAGGAGGATCAGCACGATGAGAGCGAGAAGGTGCAGCCCCTGTCCAATTCAGCCAGAGCATCGGGAAGTTCTTTCCTGGAGATTTACTCCACAAGCAGCAACCTCCGTCAACCTGTTGTTTATTGGGGATGTTCAGCCATCATTCTGAGCCAGGAAAATGAGGCTACAGGGAACGTGGTAAACTGAAATTTGGTGTTAAGGGACATTATGGCTGAGACACAGGAGTTTCTGGCTGCTTCACGCGGAGTCCTTGAAGCAGGGAGTGTATTTGGTATGGGGAGGCAGAAGGGCTTAAGTTTTTGTAGTCTAATTGTGGGCAATTTTGGCATCCACCTATGGCAAAACATCACAGGTGATACCTCTGGGAAGTCCTAAATCCAGGCAGCTGTGGCTGCGCATGCATGCTGATGTGTGCACAGACGTGTGAGTCTTTGCCACCCTCTGTAGGAAATAAAACAACTTGGAGAGCCAGGATTCTAAGGGATTTTAAGGCAGCACCTTCTGCGGAGCACGTATGGGTTCCTCCACCACAGCAGCTGCGCAGGACCACACCACCCACTTCCCTTGATGACGCCCAGGGCCTCACACTCTCACACGGAGCGAGCTATGGGGGAAAGGCATTAGTCCTCATTCGTTCACTTAAACCAGTGCCAAAATCAATTTTGAAAAATTATCTCAAAGTTGCCTTCAACTCGATCCGGGTGTTTCTTTACTGCTGGAATATCACCCCGTACACTGGAATCGTTATTACATCACACTAATCTAATTTAAATGCATTTTTACTGTACTTGGTTTAATGAATGTGGAATGTGTCACTATGAAATTGCACCATTAATTTGATAAATAGGACTTGAAGGTATAATTTTTTCCAGCATTGCAGACTAATGAAGCTAAAATACATATATAATAAGAAGTGTAAATAATAAATTATTCTTAGGAGCAAAAAAATTAATTAGATCTTACCACAAATTGCATCTCAATGTCAAAGTTTTTTTACACTACTGACTTTCAAACTAGTTGGAACAGGACTGTGATCTTTGGAAAGTTTCTCAAGTAATTACTGGATGTACACATATTTTGGAATATACCTTGAGAAGCTACTTTACTTCATACCAGTCCTTCAGATACAGCTATCTCGTATTCCCTGCTGTTACATCTGAATTTGAACAACATTTAGAGGAATTCCTGTTATTATTTGATCTAAATTTCAGTGTTTTATTTATTCTTTAAGACTTCAATAAACTGTTTTTTTTTTTTTTTAAATTTGCGACACTGATGAGAGAGCAAAATTAGGACATACTGCATGCAAATCCTCTGCAGAAGCAACCGTGCCCCCACAGCTAGCTAGCTGCTTCTGCTGTTGAAATCAATGGGAGTTTTTGCCACTGACTTCAATAGGAGAAGAGACTACTGCACAAAGCACACTACTTTTCACCGGTAATGGAAATGTCACAGCGGTGCCATTCAGGAAGGAAACCAAGTGGAGGGAAATTAAAGAGGAAACTCCAGTCTTGTGCAGTTTAGTTGCTGATAGCTCATCTCGCTCAGCTGACTGCACCCTCAGCCTGTTACACAGCACTGCCTGGTTTAGCATTCTCTGCCTCTTTGTCATTTCTTATTGAGTCCACAAAGAAAGGTTTTATCTCACTCCTCTGGAAAAGAAAGCACCTAGAGATTGAAGAGATCAGGTGGCATTTCACCTCTAGTTTCCTTCATTCCCAGCTGGAGAGCTTTGAATACTCTGCACAGTCAACTATTCTCTGACTATTCTATAGCTAGATGAAGGACCATTGGCCAAAATGTCATCTTTAACCTTATTTTCTGTTCCTAGTCTGCAGTTTAACAACCAACATTTTTACTTCCCGTTGCTTGATTTGCAGCCAAAATTCTGACGTGTTATCAGTTTTGTTGCCAGATAACGCATTAAGCCTTACTAAGGGGTAAACATAATGATCTTCATTAAACCTTCTAAATGAACCCACCTCCTGCTTCTTCAGGTGGAGAAAGGCGTTGACAAGGAACACTGCTGAAGTGTCTTACAGCTATTTTCTCCTTGCAAACAGAAGGAGGGAAAGATGACTGGCAGCTTTTAAAGAAGAAAAAAAGTTAGATAAACATGAAAGGGTTTGTAAGATTTCCTTTCTTAATGACAAAGTTTTCCAGCAATAAATCACAATTCAGTCAATGCCATTAGTTTTGGGGGCATTATATCCCCTCATTAAAGTGCATAAACAATTATATTTATTGAAGGTAATGTACTGTGTAGTGCATTATAACGACACTCATTAACATATGTAATCATCATTTGAATGGGCTTTACTACAATGTAAACTGATAATGGCATGATTACCCACTGGGTTATTAACTTTTCAGTCCTAAGATAATAAAAGGTGATACAAGAAACAAAAAGCACATGTGCCTTGCCCTTCACATGTGATTTATGTGTTTCACTGTGGAGCTATGAACACAGGTACCCATCATTGGGGAGACTGGCTCTTTATTGCACATTGTATTTGACAGAATAATAAATGTAGCTGAATAGTTCTTGGGTGGGCGTCTAGGGAAAAAAAGTCCTGCGAATAAGGCAGCCACTACTCCAGACTGTGAGACCCAGCAAAGGAAATAATTTTGTCTGTCTCTCTGTCTCTGTCTCACTGGCACTCTGTGGCTTACAGATCTTCATATGCTCTGTCAGACTTGCACAGATTAAGGAAAAAAAAATCCATCTTCTTTATATGTTTCTCTTCCTCCCTCCTTCTCAACACACTACAAGCTTTTTTTCTGCCTGGGCTATAATCACTGGTTATGAGAAAATGAAGGGACGTGTTATGCTAAGGCACCTATGTGTTAAGGTATTCATATTATGCTAAGCGTATGCTTGTGTCAAACAGATGGTTTCAGGTATTGAAATGCAGCTTAGCTGCAGTATCAGAGAATAGATTTATCAGTTTGCTGGAGCTTCTCTTCTATAAAATGCCTATTTGGAGGCATTGGAGGTATTATAAATACAGCTTATTTGTGTAATTTATCAGCCCTCTCTGGAGTTTGTCTCTATGGAATCTTAGTGCCTTAATTTTAATGAATGAATTTGAGTTTGTTTTAGGAGGGGATGTGTTAAGAAATATTAAAATAAGAAAGACTCACTAGCAGTCACTCAAAAAAACCACCAGTCACCAGTAGAGAGGAGCTTTCCAATAATAAGTTGCATATATATGCTAAAATGAAAAATGATGCACAGTCTTCTGCGCCTACAGAAAATTGAAATACATGGCATATGCCTGGTGAGACATTGTCGTGGTAGTAGGACCCATTTCTCTACTCTACTTTGACTTGAGGACAAGGTACAGATATGTAAATGGATGGAACAAGCCTGCCCAGAGAGTGTGCCAATGAGGAAGTGTGTGAAGCCAGCGGCTGGAGAGTTCCCAAATGGCAGAGAAGCAATGTGATAGGTCTGAGCCAAAGCCTTGACTGTTGTACAGAGGGTGTGACAAGGACAAGGACAGGGGTGGCCAGAGCATGTCTGGGTCCAGCTGCTTTGCACACCACTGGAACCACGTGCAACATGGTGCACAGACTCGTAATGGCCACTGGTCAAAGTCAGCAGCCAAACAGATACAGCCATGAAGATACAAAGGTAGCATAAAAACCCATGCCCAGTTTGGTGACAGATACAGTCAAGCAGAGAAATAAAGGGGAACACCACTGAAGAAGAGTTAATGCTGACATTAGATCATACTTACGTTAATATAGTCATCCCTTCCTTTGGAAATTGTTTGAAACTTCTATTAGCTTGGCATTCCTTTAAGGAGTCCTCTGTCAGTCCCTGGCCCTTGAAGAGGCTAAATATCTGCACTTTCATCTCTCCATGGAGTTCTAGAAAGCTCTGGGATGGTTTATGGTTTTCCATTAGCCAAGGGTCTAATAGAGTCCTGAGATCCGTTAAGTGGGAAATTCTTCTCATGGAATGCAATATACCGTAATTCTTTACTAAAATCTGAGCCCACACAAGAAATCTGAGCTTGTGGTAAAGACCAAGGTGCAGTAAGTTTGTGCAGGAAATTACTTCATACTGTTTGTTATTGGACTATTTATCCATGACTTTTTAGACAATAGTCGTGATGGTCTTGATTTGCTCTTGAGCTGAACGGGGCAGATGCTCATTAGATGACTGGCCCTGTGTATGGGAGCTTTAAATCACGTCTTGGTACTGCAAGCGCCTTGTTAGTGATTTGGAAACTGCTCAGGGGCTAAGTAGAATGAGAACACCCTTCTCTACTCCGATGACTACATTTTTCCAGATCAGCTGTACTCATTTAGGGAGTCAGCGAGGGCTGTGAACCTTGCACCGTGCTGACCTCCCTCTGGCTCAGGCAGACTTTCTGCCGCGGTAGTGCCACAAACAGCAGACGTGAATCAAACCTATTGTTCTTTCCTGGCCATGCTAGCTTGACTTACTCTTGTGACTGAGCTGTTCCTACAGTGTATGAAAATCCACAGTGAAAAATATAAAATAGGAGAAGTGGAGAATGTGCAAATACTCTGTGCTCCATGAAAGCTCGAGGAATCAATGGTTGCTTTTGCCATTGTCAGTTCCAGCTGATAACATCAATGTTTATTCACACAGTCTTTCTTTTCTTATTTCCATCTGTTCAAATTTATGTTTTCACAAAGACAAGATTAGAGATGACAATCAGTATGTTTGGTAGCATTTACAACAACTTGGAATTTTAAAGGTCTTAGCATTTCCTCCAAGGCATCATGAGGTACCATGGGTTTTCAAATACTTCCCTATTCAGTAACTAATGCGTGGAAACAATGTGTGGTTTAAGTGGAGAACTCTTAAACAGGGGAAAGTGGAGTGATTTATCACATGCCATGCAGAAGTTTGATTGCCTTTAAGTCTTACCGTCTCTCTACTAGCACTGGAGTCAACTGATTTTGAAGGTCTCAGCCTCCCCAAGGCGGTGTGCTCAGCCCCCTGGAGGGAGGAAATACCTGGCTTTGCTCTGGAGGGATTCCTGCTGCTTAATATTCACAGCAGGGTGACAGCTCTGGGGACAGGGGTGGCAAACCCCCCTGCAGCTAGTGCAGCAGTTGTGTTAGCAGAGACTCATTCAGAATGGGTGAGGAAATCAAGGCCGGGGAAGAGATTTTGTGGCATTGTGCTTGTGTAGCCCAGATTTCGGAGAAATGAGGCACGAATACTGAAGTTACATGGCTCACCAAAGCAAAGTGGGCAACCATACATTTGTGAGGAGGAGGTGCAAAACCTGCCTCAGACTGGCATCTGGTCATGCCCTCAGATAGTTACACAGCCCTTCGTAGCAAGGAATAACTGTTCAGCAACTTGGGGATTGTGGTTAATCCAGGGAAGAGTTGAAAATGAAAGAAGGGAGGACCTCATGACAGTTTTTGCACTAAGGAGATATTTTCTTTCCCCTTGTGCCGTTGTTCCTCTTGTTTTCAAAGTCTCAACACAAATCTAAGAGCTCTGCATGAAAGGTACAGTAGTCTGGGTATAATTACCACAGCTGCCACAGATGGCTCATTTTAACAAGAGACCCTAGGTAAACCTAGTTGTTTAGCCTGCAGCATAAACAAAAAAATATTCTATTTAAACAAGTGGATCTGGGTCTGCAGAGGTGAAGCTCACATCTGCCTTGCTAAGTTCTGTCATTAAGGAAGTGCAAAAGATGTGGTTGGGACATGGGTAAGTTCAGAGCTCAGTTTTAATGTGTATCTAGGTAGTATCTGAGGAGGAGGAGTTTGGGGTGTTGGGATGAGCCTTGCCCATGAGCTGGGGTCTCCTTAGCATTGCCTGTAAAGTGAAAAGCACCCTCTAGTCTCATGAGGATGGGAAGGGAAGGGAAGGGAAGGGAAGGGAAGGGAAGGGAAGGGAAGGGAAGGGAAGGGAAGGGAAGGGAAGGGAAGGGAAGGGAAGGGAAGGGAAGGGAAGGGAAGGGAAGGGAAGGGAAGGGAAGGGAAGGGAAGGGAAGGGAAGGGAAGGGAAGGGAAGGGAAGGGAAGGGAAGGGAAGGGAAGGGAAGGGAAGGGAAGGGAAGGGAAGGGAAGGGAAGGGAAGGGAAGGAATTTTAAAATTTGGGAAATTTTGTAACGGCATCTACACAGCACTTCTAACAAATCTTTCGAGAAACACTCCCAAGATCACATTCTGTTGTACACTATTAGTTGCACCCTGTCAGGGTCAATGTTCCTGTGTCTTGTGGTTGAAGAACAGGAAGGACTCTTCCTGCTTGGCAAACAAGCAGTGTTTCACATTGGGTCAAAGAAGATGGGGTACAGGAGACTTGGCAGGGAAGATATTAACACCTAAATCTGCTTTTCTTGCTGGAGAAAATAACAGAGAAAAATGATTTTTAGCTTTCTATATCTGTTCACATTTGTGAACTGGAGACCCAGATCAATACACATATTCCTTCTGAATGCTCACAAATTGGTATCTGCAGGATACCTTTGCTCCTTCCAGCCCCCTATCTTCACCTGCATCAGCAAACTCTCCTCACAGAGGTGCTGCTGGCACTGGTTCATTAGCATGACGCTACTAATTTTCCCTTCCCAGACCTTTGTGTTTCTTCCTCTACCTGATTATAATGTCATTGACCTTTTAGTTGTCTAAACCCACGTTGTACTGACCATTTTTATTTTCTCCTTCAGACTAACTCCAGAAACTCTTGCCTATTCCTATACAGCATTTCCTAGGCACGATGCCCATCTAAGCCTCTGCTGTTGAGCACTGCAGCCCTTCCCTCTCTTTTTCCACAGTGTTGTAAATACCAGCATAGCAGCCTTGTCCCTCTGCCCATTTGTTCCACAAGCACCTTTTCCACACAGCTCTGAATGGAGAAAGATAGCTACAAGATTCGTCCTCTTCTGTATTCTCTGCTCTTATGACATATGCCCATTATAATGCTGTTGTTAAACAACCTCACCATAGCCCCTCTCTTTGAGGTCTACCGACTAACTAATGTGTCTCCTTCTGTCAAAACAAAATGTCAGCTTGCACAGATTTTGTTGTGCATAAGACAAGAATCAAGAGGTTTTTGTTATACCGAGCAACATTCAGGTTCGTGTTAATGCAGAGTGGAGACCTCAGTGTATGAAAAAGTTCCTTCAGAAGGCTGCAAAATCTCCACCAGTAGAGATCATTAAGAACAAGTTACAGAAATGCCTATTAGTGGTTAAATAGTTATAAATGAACCTGCCTTAGAGCAGACGAGTGCACTGGATAACATCACAGGTTCCTTCCAATCCCATGATTTTATTATATTTTTTTAACCTATACCATCATGTGTGCCTTTTTCTATTGCTCTCTTTTTCTTCCTACACTTCCTTTTGTGTTTTTTGTTTGTTTGTTTGTTTTTGTTTAGTTTTACTATTTACTGTTCCCTGGTTCTCTATTCAATAACCTTCGTACTTATTTCACCCAGCCCAAGAGGGACCTCAATCCCTCTTGGGACTTTTGAGCAATTCTCTAACAGGAACACAAAGTTATAATAACAGTAAACCCTTGATTCATTCCCTGTCCTTAGCTGTTGTGCTAGTGCTGCTGTATGCCACTAAAGCAGCTGCATTTTTTACTTGGTGAAGGGATTCATGAACACACAAATTTTGGAAAGCATTCGGGCAGTCCTTTGGGAAGAACAGCACTTAATAAATGTAAATTATTACTATTATTTCACCAACAGGAGTTGCAGAATCTTCAACTGGTCTTTATGTTTTAAGAAAATATCCAAGTGGGAAATTAGTGGGATGTGGTCACACTGGGCCATGTGAAAATTAAATTCTAGCAAAATGGACTGAAATGAGATTGATCATTATATGCTAAGGCACCACAGCCTTGCCATACTGTAGCTGTCAGCACTAAGACAGGAGAATTCTCTCTGACTTCAGCTACTCCTGTAAACAGCAAAGGCAACAAAAAGCTCATTCACTCTGATTCACTGGAGACCTCTTGAGAAATCAAAAAGGCGGTCAGCTACAGTCTGAGTCACTTTTTTGTGTCTTTCTTTATACAACTGTTTTCTGAACTCTGCATAGCTGACCCTGCCTTGACATCCAAGGCAAGAGTCTGGTTCTTCTCCTTATGCAGAATTTGAACTGCAAGAAGAGTATTTTTAGGAGCCTATCCTTCTCTGGAAGTTTTGGGTGTTCTCAGAGAGCTTCAGAGACCTGGGCTCCCCTGTGTGTGGTACCTCTGCAAGGAGCTTGGCACTGGCATACCTTCTGGAAGAAGCCCTGGGTGCAGCTGCCAGGGCTTTTGGGTCACGGGGAGCCCTCTCTAGGCAAAGCACTACTCATCCCAAGGGCTGGTGGGCAAATGAAAGGGACACAGCACAGGGGCTGCCACCAGCTCCAGTGCTGCTGGGGCTGTTCGGGTAGGGAGCATGGGGTGAGTGACATCTAGATGGTAACCACGGCGGGCATGAGAGTGGGAAACAAAAGGAGCAAAAATATGCCCAGCTTTCTCAACAGATACTGACACAAGGTATGGGCTAGAAGTGTAGAGATCACCTACCCAGCCCCACAGATGGTGGGGAGGACAGCTACCCCTGGACATGGAGCTCCATCACGGCACTGAGAGCCAGCCCATGTGCATTGGTCGGTACTAGGCACCTGCACATGCCCACCTTGCATGCCCCTCGGGCTGGCTGCTCTTGGGTCACATAGGGGTCCAGCAAGAAGGCTGTGAAAGAAACAGAAAGGATGAGTGAGTTAACTGATGTGCCAACAAGTTTCTTATCTGGAGGGCTTTTTCCTTTTCTCTCTTTTTCTGTTCCTGTCCTTTATTCACAAAGACGTGGAACGTGTAAGATGTATATATGTGTATATGGAAATATTACATTTGGATATGAAAATAAGGTCTGCAAGAGCCTGTGGACAATGTTCCCTTTTTAGTTGTTACAAAAATGAAAATAATTGTGAAAGCAGAGAGAAATCTGCAGCTGCTCCAGGCTATTCATACCATAAGAGATCCCATCAGGCCTTCTTTATTGTTGCAGTTTTGGCAAATTATTTTCTTATCACACACAACCTATTCACTTCTGTTCCTGGATAAGCACTTAGGCTCATAAAGCAGTGGGTCAGCAACAGTTTAGCGCAGAGCACATGGAACTGCTGACCTTGGGGACCACTGGTGTTTGCCCCTCCAAAAAGCAGCAACTGGAGTCAATAAAAAACTGGCCAGGCCAGTCCATTAGCAAGCCCAGCTCTGTCACTGCTCGCTTGGATTGCTCGGTGGCTGTGCAGCCTCCTCCTCCTCCACCTCTTCCTCCTCCTCCTGCCATTGTGCCTCACCTTATGAAATGCAATCATCTCTTCTTCCCTGGGAGAGCGGGATGCGAAGCTGGCTGCCTCCCTGAAGAGACCCATTTTCCTAGGGGGAGAAAAGTACTTATCTACGTGCATATACGCCTGTATCCATTGCACGCATGATTGTGCCCAAGGAATGTGCGATATAGATTAGATCAGCAGCAGTGCTGCACTGTCTCCAGGCCAGGCAATGAGTTTATTGTGCCCAACACACATGTGCACTGGACAAATGCTCTGGCATCTTCAGCGTGGGCAGAGAGCATGCTGCTCCTATTATACTAGCCCATTAGGGAAGCAATTTGAAGAAAAATATTTAGCAATTTGGAAGGAAGCAAGGTTCCAGAATGGCTTGTTTCTGTGTGACAGCCTGCCATGTACAGATGAAAGGGAAGGCTTATAACAAATTTTCATTACCCACAAATATAAAAAAAAAAAAGCAACAGCAGGCAGAGCAAGTGCTTTCAGGCTGAGAGGTGTGGCCAGAAACCCCCCAGGAGACCGCAAAGGAGCCTCAGCAAAATAAATCAATCAGTCTATCAATCACTTACACTTGCATAGCGCCCTTTATGAAAAATGGCAATCAGTGCCTGACAGCCTGTCAGACTCTGGCCTTCAAGGCTTTGCCGCAAAACTAGTCATTAAGTTCACCAAAATACAAGCTACAGCTCCCTGCTCTCACTCGCTGTCCTTGCTCACCTTCCCTAAGCGGTTTCTCCATAGAAAACAATCTTCTCTCAGAGCGGCTGTGGCTGGGGTAGGTGACACCATCCAGCAGAGAAGGGCCTTGTAAGCAACAATGGCATTTCTGATTCACTTTGTTCTTGTTCTCTGCTGCAAGTTTGGATCCAGCATGTAGTGACTGAGCGCATCCTGCCAGGAGCGGTGCCATCGGCTGCTCACCTTCTTGCAGGAATTTCTCTCCAAAGCAGAGCTCAGGGAGCAAACAAAGCACCTCCGTGGAGGCAGATGTCCACCAACACACCGTTGCTCTCCAGAGTTGTATGGAAATCTGCCTGTTGTGTGTATAGATGAAGGTAGCCCTCTAGATACAACTTTTAGGTATGTCAATCATGTAGCGCTCTCCTGCTGAAGAGTGGCACAAATCATTCATCTACTAGTCTACAGCTCCCCCCACAAAATGCTAACTGCAGTTTCCTGGATAAATTCATACACAAATGAGTCTCCAAGTGAAGAGGCTTGTTTTTAGGAGAAGCACAAGAACTTCAGTCTGAGACATCCCTAGGCTTTAGCTTCATTGATAAAAATGGAATTCAGGTACAGACTGGTTTAGAAAGTCCCCAAGCTGGGAATGTGTACTTCTTATGTTATATGGCCTTTCACAGATGTTTCTTCTCTGAGTTTATCCTATTGTGCTTAAGACCTACATGTTACTTTTGGCCTCAAGATCCTGTGACTCTGAGTTCCTTCCTTTTGCTTGTTTTACACTTGCTGCCTGATAGTTTGATAGTTTCATTTGATGACTTCTTTTTCTTTCGTTTTGAGAAGTAACCTCAATTTCTTCCATTTGCCTTCTCCATGATTTTATAGACCTATGCAATTATCTCTTTTTTTCAGACTAAGAAATCCAGCTCTAATCTTTCCTACACACAGGGGATCTTCCATAGCTTTGATCACCTTTTTTGTCCTCTTTTTTAAGTTTTATGATTTGACCACACATCTTTTGAGATAGAAGGACAGAAAAGCATGGGTTATTCAGGATCTGAAAACATAATGGATTTATACACTGGCATACTGATGTTTACTTTTTGTTTTATATTCATTTCATACTGATTCTTAAATTTTTTTTTCCATTTTCAACCACAGCTAAACATTTTAAGTTAACATTTTCAAAAGGCAACCACACTGACTCCTAGATATGTTTTTGAAGTACCAATAACTAATTTTGATCCCAGCATCTTGCCTGTATACTTACAGTATTCTTTCATTTATATATTTTACTTTGCACTTATTGGCATTGAGTTTCACCTGCCAATTTATTACATATTTGCTCTGTGCTCAGTGTTGAGAGTGTCTTCCAAATCTTGTAGTCAAGTTTTTCTATGTAACATAATTCTTCACCATAAGTAAACAATATCATCTCCGTTTTCATTCTCTGTTTCATGAATATGATACAAAAGAGGGTCTTAGCAACATATCCTAGGGACTCCACAGGTGACATACTTCCCTTGTGAAACTGATTATTTAACCTCTGTTTGTATGTGTGTGTCTGTGGTTTTTTGTTTGTTTGTTTGTTTGTTTTTCCATATATTTACATATATCCTCATTCTTTCTCAAGAGAACAACCACCTTTTGTGCTCAGAAAAAAGCGCACAGCCATGGTCATTTAAAAAAGGATATGTCATCCCTATACGCATATTTTCACAGCTTATTGCAGCACCATAGCATTTGCAGTTCCTCTCCTTTCTTCCCCAAACTCTTTAACTGACTAAGTAGCACTACAGGTCACAGAGATGGAGAATTTGGATTTGGGGAAGGAGTAAAGAAGATGCATCCATCCAGCACCCTTCCTTCGTACATACTATTTACATTAAAGAGAATCCCCTCTTCTTCACTGTAAATGATCTGTAAACTGAACCAACATGGTAGCTTGAATTCTCAATTGGATATAAGTGGCAGACATCCCCTATTTAGCATTTAATGTATATTCTGCCTGATTATATGTAACAGTGTTGTGGTCCTATTCAGACAGACCCATTACACGGCGCCTACTCCCATGAGAGTCTCGTGCTGTTCTCTCCTACAGTGCTGCAACGTGCAGGGCACATGCACAAAATGCTGCAGCTTTACTACCAGTTAAGACATAAAAGTGGTGAAAGGAGAAAAGATTGGCTCTTTGTTTCTAAGATGCCTATCAGAACTTATGAATACCGTCACTAATACTTCCAAAATGTCCTTACAAGAAACAGGAAGCCACGAACACAGGCCAGAGCCTTTTTTTTTTCCCCCAGTTCTACACATTCCATGTCTTTTATGCAATTGGGTTTCCACTAGCTCACAGAAATACTTACACTTTTCTAGCCCCTTTCTCAAAAAGGAATGCCAGTAGGGCTCACAGATGAAGGTAATATGTAATGTGAGCAGCTTGAGGCAGAATTAGGGTCCCCGTTATAAGCTTTTGCGTTTAACACCTCTATTCACTTTCTCTGGAGATTTTGGAAACCTTCACTAATGACTGAAAATTCCATTGAGATGGAATTTTTTTAAATCTGTTTTAAGTGAAGAGACAGAAGTCATTACCTTCTAATAGCTATCAATTAAACCTGAATCTTTTTTCCCTTTCCCGCTAATATAATGTTTTCTGCTTATGTGAATTCCTGTTTCTTTGCTTGCCTCTTTTGGCTGGTGGGTTTTGGCTTCCATTCAGGCACTCATAGAAGCTGAAATTATGCAAATGTTTAAACAATGTGAGAAGTTAAAGCCATTAATTACAAGTTTTCCTGCTGTTTCTCACCTTCGTTATTATTTTTGTAATGGGAAATCCCTTGCCAAATATTATTGGGGAAATTATTATAATAGTAGATAAAACATAGAATACATACATCTGAGTGCCGTGTAAAGAGTCACTTTTCATGTGTGTTTTATGTGTGTGTAGATAGGTACAATATATAGGTTGGTAAGCAGATAGATAGATGAATATATACATAGATGGATAGATAAACTAATAGATATATATTAATGAGACCTTTTATTTTGGATGGTGGAAGCTTCAGCAAAGCTTGGAGCCGAGGGAGTAAAAAACAGAAAATTAAAGAGGTCAGAAATAAGAGTAGACATAGAAAGAAGAAAAAGACACAGAATAACTTCAGAGCAAGTGACATAATATTTTTTATTTGTCCTTTAGTTCCAATTGCTTTTGAAACTGCAGAGTTGCTAGATTTTAATCGTCCATGTTCTTAAAATAACTGTAGGTATTTAAAGCTATGCACCTCCTGCCTTTCAGAGGAAGCTGACCCCTGCTTTTATCAGCGATTAAATAAGCTATTTTTAAAATACATAGATTGCACTATAAAGTAGCTCTGTTGGATTTCAAGCCCTTCGTAACATGGATATCAACTGCATGCAGCTGTATCTCACTTATATCTAAGCTTGCGCCATATTTTGTACTGTAGATTCCTGTTGTGGGTCTAAGCACTATTAGAACTTGAATATTTGTATCTATGTGCATAAAAGGAATACATTTTTTTTTTAAAACTTGAAAGCTTTGCCTGTCATGCATCCTCTGTATTTGGAGAAACAACTAAGTATGCTGGCCACGTGAAGGAGTATGACAATGCCCTCTGTTATGCTTCCTGTGTCTATGGCACATCGCTGAATGATGAGGTGCTCAACAGGAGAAACAAGAGAGGAAATATCCTTGCAATATCCTTGCCAAGTTTTGGAAAAGCAGCACAGTTGCTTTACAACAAATGGCTCCTCCTGGTCTGAGAACTCTACATATGTGTACTGAGGATGCAGGAGTCTGGGAAAGGCTTGTCACTGTCTTTGCTTTGACACATACTGCTGTTTCATGGGGTCCATCAACCTGAGCATGGATTCATCTCAACTCATATTTTATATATATAGTATTTATATACTTATCTGAGCACACATAAATATTAGTTCAAAATACAGACATTTATTTTTTTGTACACATGCACTCTCATACACTCTCACACTCTGAGTCTGAACTCAAAGACCAATGTAGGTACACACTCATGTATGAAGGCCACTCTTAATTTCATATGACTAACTCTTGTATTGACCTCATGCTTAGGAATCAGGTCATGGTCCAGGTCCAGGACTGATTGTCCCAGAAAGAGAAAAATGTTCCCTCCTCAAAAGGTTTGTAGCCTAAGTGTTGCCAATGTGCTCTCAATGAGCAAATTCCATGTGCTAGTCCATGAAAGGAAAAATACAATATTAATGTGATGAACATATTCCTGGGAGATGCTGTTTTAAAAGTGCCTTGCTATGGATAATAGGAGAAAAACTCCCAAGGAGAAAAAATTTCCAAGGAGGGGACAATGCTTCCTATTTTTAATTTCTGTATTCTCTCAATACATTCTCCAATTTGTGTTATATCTTATAAGAAAATAAATAAATAAATAAATGAGACTTTACCATAAGATTCCAAAAATATTGAATTTTCATTTAATTGAAGAATGAAATGCAGTGGACAGGAGAAAATAGAAGTCTGGTTTCTATTGGAAGTTTCATATAAAGCTTCACTGGTGGAGACACTAGGGTGTCTCCATAGTACATTTAAAGAGTAGGAAACATTGAAAATGACTATGAGTTTTCTTCCTTTTTTAATCTTGGATTTTATTTTTAAGTATTTTTTTCTTTGAAAATTATGGTAGTCGAGTAAAAAAGAAAAATCACCTTCTGGCAGAAGAGAATGGAAAGTTTTTGTTGGAACCATTGGGACTTTCTCAAAATTTTGGAAAAAAGAATAAAAACCTACAAATTTTGTTACCATTTTCAACTATATCATCCATTCAAATGATGAATTGCACTTTGTATGTCTGTATTTACATCGAAAGTTGATACGCCACCTTCCTACATGATTTTTAATTATTTTTTATTATATTTTAAGCCATTTTCTCTGTAATTTTATGTTTTATGTTATACTTTAGCTTCAATGAACTGCCTATTAGCTTGCTGCTCTATATGGAAGCCGATGCACTCTAAGATCTCCTCCGGGTCCTCCATATAGCTCTGTTCCAGTGGTGGTGTTTTTATTTTATTTTTTTCACAATGACTTTGGATTCATTCTGTACATCTAATTTTCCCCACATAACATCAGTAAAAGAGAATATAGGAGGGGGATTGTCTCTTCCAAACAGGGGGTCTCCCTCTTGGCTTTGATTTGCTTGGCAATCAGAGATTTTGTGTACAATCTCTCGCAGCAAAAGGTGAGAAATGCAGAAGCACTGGCTTTTAACAAAAATACAGACGGCAGCAGGAAGTCTTCTCTGCCCAATTACAAGGTGATCCCAGTTCATTTTTATGGTTTGATTTTTTTTATCACATATGTTTCCAAACACAGTCCTGATATCCTGTGGGGATGCTTTTGTAAAGAGCCAGAGCTTCTGATTTAAGGAGCTTCAAAAATAGCTCTCTGCCTCTTCTGTCTGGAAAAGAGCAGTCATGTAACAACACATTTATTCTCTTTGAAAAATAGAAGGATGTCAAAAGAAAAGTTCACACTGAAATTAGGCTGATTTGTTTTGTGGCCTTGTGATTTTTGCTTTAGATGTAGGAGGGAAGAAACAACAGTGTTTTTAATGGGCAAAAATTACTATTAAAATGAATTTTGTTATCAGAAAATTCCTTTGTCAAATAGGCAGTGTCATCAATTATACAATAACCCTGGAAAAAAATATATATAAAAATAAAAAAGGCAAAGTAGATATCTATGCATGGATTTTTTTATTTTTTTTCCCTGTAGTCAGCATACAACTCAGCCCTTGTGTTCAGAGAGGGAAAACCTCATTAATTTTGATATAAATGATCAGCATTTCCAACAGATTTCCTCTCTGTTGTGACGGATGCTAACTGGGAGTCTTCTGATATCACCCTCGCCTAGCAAGGACTGTTCCCGTTGATGCCAGTCAGGAGGAGTTGCCACTTGGGACCTGGTAAGAAGTCATCAAGTCATTTTTAGGTATGATTTATTTATTATTTTTTTTTTAGGCAGGACCACCCAGAAAAGCACTGCCCCGGGTACCAGCAGAATTCACTCTGCAAATTTTGTTCAGCTTCCTCCCACAGCACCATCTGAATAATTACAGCCTGCATATCTGCATTAATGAATTCCCTCTCTATGAAACTCACAGGGTAAATTACCCAGATGGTAGAAGAGAATGGCATGGCCATCTTCCTCCTCAGCATGCAAAGTCAGCCCAACGTGCATATAATGATGGTAACACAGGTGGGAGGTGGACACCCAGACGGTGCGGTGGCTCTTCCTCAGCATTTCCACTTGTGTGGCAGGTATGATTTTATATCCCCTGGAGACTTATTTCAGACACAGAGGGTGCACTGTGTAGCACTTAATGATAGACAACTTTCTCCTAATGATGTGGCTTGCACCAATTTGTGTTTCTCCAGCGATATTTCCCTTTTAAACGGGTTGGACTCCTCTGTCCCTAGATAGCATGCCATTCCCTCTCTCACAAGCACAATGTCTCAAACCACCACATTAGAAACAAAATACAAATCAAGCCAAAACTAAAAGGCAATTTGAAGGTCCTGCTTGCTGAAATCAAGACCTAGCCCTGGATGCAGTTTCTCCTCTGTTCAGTTGCCTGATGGAAAGCACCCTATGTTCTCAGTGTAGGACAGGACAAGTGCTCCTTGGAGGGCTGTCAGTGCCCTGTAACCTCCAAAATGGGGTCAAAAGCCAGAAAATCTGAGTTTTGGTACTTGCTCCACAAACACAATTCCTCCATGATTTTAGAAAGTCACCGACAATGTCACCTCATGCCTAACATCAGCAAGGTCAAAATTCCTAGTAGCGTTAGGGTCAAGCCTTTAGTTTCTCCATATTCTATCCAGCCTGTCTGTGCAAAGATCATAACACCATATGTAGTGTTATTGTTACGCTTGCTTCCTGGAAGCCTGTCTCTGTTTGAGATCCTCCTACAGAGGCCAATAGAAAAAAGCCAAGAGTAATTTTTGATGGCACTGAAGACTTAAAAAATGTAAAAACAAACCTAAAAGTCCACTCCCAAGAGCTCCCCGTTGTTCTTTCCCTCCAGCCTACTGATTTCTTTGCATGGCATGTCCAAGAAAAGCACCATGAATATCTCCATAAATAATCAATGACTCATAATGTAAATAGTTCCAGGATATAAGAAAAAGCCATACAGAGCATAATCATTTACAGTGAAAAGTTGGTGCATTTGCTAATAGTGTACTGAATTCTTAAACAGTAAAGCAAGCTGGAAAATTTGCAACCAAGCTTAGTAGAGAAAAAAGAAAGAAGGAAAGAAAGAAGGAAAAAAGGAGAAAAGAAAGAAAGAAAAAGAAAGAAAGAAAGAAAGAAAGAAAGAAAGAAAGAAAGAAAGAAAGAAAGAAAGAAAGAAAGAAAGAAAGAAAGAAAGAAAGAAAGAAAGAGAAAGAAAGAGAGAAAGAAAGAAAAGGAAGGAAGGAAGGAAGGAAGGAAGGAAGGAAGGAAGGAACAATAATTGTAGCAGTTCATCACAAATAAAATAAATAAAATAAAAAATTAAAATAAAAAGAAAAAACTAAACTAAACTAAACTAAAATAAAATAAAATAAGTGAGAAACTCTATAATGTTACCTCAAAATGTGGATGTATGTGATGAGTGCCATACCAGCAGCACAAGGCTGGGCAGCAGCGAGTAGCTGTACCAAATTTTGGGACAAGAGAACTGTTATTTGGGAAATAGGAAGGGAAGAAAAATGAGAAGAAAATTATTCCAGCATTTCAGGCAGAAATTGAACGGTGTAGTACTGGGTTACACTTTTGTGTGTGCTGCAGTCCCCCCTTCAGTCACAAGGTGGTGTGTAAGGAGCTTGTGTAGGAAATATTATGAGTTATTGCTCTTTGGAAATATGGAAGAATGACAAAAAGGCTCTGCTGCAAGGAAGAAATGTTGGAGCTAATCCATTGAAATGTCATTGTTTTGAAACACACTTACTCAGACAGCACAGTAAACAAATTCATTTATTCATATAAAAGGGGATTATGGGAGCTTCGTGCTTAAGATGTGCCTCATATATAAAAGGCCCATTGATTTTCTATTACCTAAAGAAATAGGAGGGAAATATATGGCTCTCCACAGTCAAGATTTACACTTCTTTTTGTTCTTCTCATTGTTATAATATTAAGTGTAATATATGGAAGTACATAAGAAGAACAGAAGAATGTCCTCCACAGCTCCATCTCACAGTGTTCACGTTCCATAAAAAAGCTGGTGTGTTCTGTTGGCTCTGTGTGTACCCAAACATCAAGAGGGGGGAAGAGAGGTAGACCATGATGAGGAAGGGAGCATTTCTGCTTGCATCCCACTCTCTCACTTGAACGCAAAGCAACAACATCATGTTCCCAGAGCATTACTCGAGAATGTAAGTTAAAAATGGATGTTCCTAAAAGCAATCAGAGAAGTAGAACCAGGGCAAATGGTCAGCATTTTCTAGGGCATCATGTGTAATACATCAAAGCGACTTCTCAATAATATTTTCACATTGGACATACCATTGTCTCCCATGTGTGACAGTCCTGTTCCCTAGCTGGGAAGGTGGTATCTTGCTTGCGTGTGAGCCCTGTCCTTTTTTCTCTTGTTACCTGGTGGAGGATTCCAATATGCAGTCATTTCCTCTGGGAGGGGAACATAATCCAAACAGGAGAAGCAGTGATCTTGGAAATGAGTAACATATAAGTCACTGCCAGAACTGCAATATATGTCAGGAACATATGATATGTTGTAAAAGGCCCTGCTTGATATTTTTATGATTTTTAGAATTACACATGCCACACTATGTCGCTGATCTTGCTGGAGAGACATGAATAAGTTCTAAGTGAAAGACCTCCGTGAAACCACTCTGTACTTCCTATATATTTATACACTCCCAAGCTTAATATTTGTTGCATAATAAAATACTTACGCTTTACCTTTCTGATTCAGGCACCACTCCAGCTCCTGCTAACATCCACAGAAAAATTCAAATCACAGGATCAAGCTCACAGACACTTGAGTCTGTTAGCTGGTACAAAGTCATTATACAGCTCTTCAGCTAAACTTTCACAGATGTTGGAAACCAGAGTTTCTTCATGCCAACACACTGCAATGTCTAACACTAGTGTAGATTTCACCTTTATCTTTATGCCTGTGATGAAATTGTGTGTGTGTGCTGTTAATCTGCGTATAGCTAAAAGATGAAATATGAAACCCTTCTTTCAGCTGCTAGAGTAACAGAAAATCTCATACTAAAGTGGAGTCCCTTATAGGTTAGAATTACAATACATGAATAATAACACTTAGCACTGATACAGACCTTTTTATTTTCAAAGAGTCTTAGAAACATTAACTGGCCTTTCCAGGCTCCCCGGTGAACTAGGTCAGTATCATTATTCCTCTTTTACACAGGGAGAAAGTGGGACAGAGAACCATGCCAGTGGCCTGCGTTGCCCTTTCCCAGAGAGATATATAGGGATGGAGGGATTCCACAGAGCGCCCACATGCATCTGTATTGTTTTTCTGCACCTCTCCTTGGGATCCCTACCACTGTGGTTTCAGAGAAATAAAGTTTCACCTAGGTATCTCAGCAGCATGAAGAAATGATGGTGGGAGCAGAGAGGCAGAGCACAGAGGGTCTGCAGAAGGGCCATGGGAGGGGTCAAAATAGTACATTGAATGAAGGTCTGATAATAGATGGAGCAGACATAAAATGTTAGATTTCCCATGGCCAGCTTGTGTAGCAGCAACAGGACCATTAAGGTAGCACAAATGCAAGTGAAGAACTTGCTGCCTGGGTTACTGGCCATCAGAGTTGTTTCTTCTTGCCTACCAGTGCACCGACCACAGCTCTGGTGCACCCCGCAGCAGAGCTGGTCTAAAGCTCAGACCTGTGCCCCTCAGCTTGTTTGCCCTCAGCTGGTGAAAAGAAATGTGCTCCCAAACCACCCCATTTCCTGCACTTTTCTATGACTTGGTACAACACATTCTAAATTATCCAGACATTGCACTTTACTGAGGTCATGGGAAATTTTCCTAAATCTTAACAAGTCTCCATGGTGGGAGGTTTTCTGTGCTCAACTTTTTGTAATTTTTTAGAGGTGATTTCCAAATTTTGTTCCACTGCCCATTCTGTTCCGCTCTCCTTACCTACATCCCTCCCCACACATACCTACCCACAAACTGTTTCCTCACCCTGTTTAACATAGCTGTAGGAGTGGTTGTGTGACCCTTCCTCTTCATCATCTATCTGTAGCATACCCATACATGAATGTTTGGTACATGTTTTATGGACCTGCACCAAACAAGCCACTGCAACCAAACATAAGTGGAATGAACAAACCACACCACTGTCCTGAAGTGGTGCATCTCTGTTTCAAATCCTTGAGGCCACAAAACCAGGGTAAGGCTTCAAAGTAATCCGTATCTCATATGCTAGTAGGACACTCTGCTGAATGTTTTGTGGGATTTTTCCTGCTGTTGTGAGACTGTGCCTGGAAAGTCATGCTGTTCTTCTCCAAGGTCTTTTCTGGCAATGGACAGCCTTGGTCCAGCCCACTTCTGCAGCACCAAGCAGTGATTAAGAAGATGTTGCACCTTCAAAGTAGGCAACAGCAGAAGCCAGACTTCAACACATTAAAAATTATTTTCTGCAAGGCTGTGCAGAGCTCACTTCAGAGCTTAGTGACAGAAAATCTCCCAGGGAGATCTTACCTGCAAGAGCACTGACTTAACAAGCTGGGGGATGAAATGCTGTGGTTATCATAAGGAAGTTTCACAATGCTATGCAGAAGGCACTGTCTGGATTGAAAGGTTGGCCGCTAGGAAGGGACCATTGTGGAAATCTTTAATCCAAACATTTTGGGAGACCGTCCCCAACTTTCCTCTCTGCTTCACCAGCTTATGCACTGTATTAGTGAGACACGTGACCAGAAATGTTTCCTACAAGCTGCAGATAATATTTTCAGAATGATGGTGGAACATGCGCGTGGGAAGCTGACAGGTAGAGGAGGGTGCTGGACATGAGAAGCTGGAGGTTGATGAGTGGTATCACCCCCTGATACTGCATGCCTTATTTTGCACAGCCTTTGTGTGGCCAGGAAAGGGAACCAGGTGCAGCCCTGCTAGGATTGGTTTGCTGAATTGGAGAACATTTTACACAGCCAAGAAGGAGACCTTGATTATGTGTTACAGTTAAGCAAAATCAGAGAGATGGGGCTGTGTTGTGTTCTTCATTTCCATTTTCCATTGCTTGTGAAGACAGCATGTGCTTTTACATAAGGTTTCATCCAAGATTACTGCACCTCTCTGATGCATGTGAGTGTGCAGCATAGTGGTGCACAGATTTTATCATGATTCATATGTCCATTTTATTGTATTTTTTGTGGGGATTTTTACTGTACTGCGTGGCTGGATTTTATTACCTTCAGTGTATGTATTTTATGGCAGTGATGCCAAGCATTTCAATGAATTGTGCAAAACTGAGACCCATGAATGCAAAGATATCTTCAATGATTTTTTCATAAATAAAAATAAATACAGTAAATTGAACATTGTGGACAATCATCACCTTTTACTGAGTGCGCATACTACTATCCAAAATTAACAGTTATTAAAAAAAAAAAAAGCTCCAATTAGACAAACAGTTGTGTGTAAGTAGTCTTTGTTAGGTACAGCTGCAGCATGCCTATTTATCCATCCATTATCAATATATTTGACACAATGGCCATTTTCTCAGGTTTTTCTCCTCTTTTTATCAATTGATATTATGTGGAGGGCAATAAAAAATGCTGAGAAAGTGAGAAAGATTATTTTCCAAATTATTTTCCCCAAGCAGTATAATGATGCTTTCACCCTTGTTATGGAGTTTCTTTCCCATAAGTCCATTGTATGAGCTTGGGGTAGGTAGCTTTAACTGCTCTGGGCTTTTGCAATGCTGCCCTCCACAGCAGCATATTTCCAATATTTTCCTCCCTGTGCAACTGCTAGCCCTCATGGTTGCATACAGCGAGCCTGCATAGGGGCATAGGCCTGGCTGAAAATCAGTCCCAGATTTCTGGTGGGATGAGGAAGGGGTAAGATGTTTCCACAGACTGTTTTTATGGGATCTCCATGCTTGCAGCACTCGATGGCAGCTACAGTGATGGGCTGATGGAGCAGTCTGGTGATGGGATAAGTGCCTTTGAACTCTGGTTGCTGCTGCTTACCAAAACATGTCTTACTGAAAGCAGGTAGGAACTTAGAAATTATCCTCACAAAGTTTTTCTCTTGAGGTGATCTCTGAGCCGAAGTAGAGCGCCATCTATTTCTGTGGAAAGCTGACCAGTTTAGAGAAGAAAAATGGCACTGAAATTTGGAAACTCCCTAGGTCATAGAATCATTCAGGTTGGAAAATACCTCTAAGATCATCTAGTCCAACCTTTATCCTAGTACTGACAAGTCCACCACTAAACCATGCTACTAAGTTCTACACCTACACATTTCTTGAAGACCTCCAGTGATGGTGACTCAACCATTTCCCTGGGCAGCCTATTCCAATGCCACACAACCCTTTTCAGTGAAGAAATTTCTCCTAATATCCAACCTAAACATCCTCTGGCACAACTTGAGACCATTTCCTCTCATCTTATCACTTGGTGCTTGCTAGTGATCCCCACCTAGCTACAACCTCCTTTAAGGTAATTGTAAAGTACAATAAAATATCCCCTGAGCCTTCTTTTCTCCAGGCTAAACAATCCCAGCTCCCTCAGCCACTCCTCCTAAGACTTGTTCTGTAGAACCTTCACCAGCTTTGTTGCCCTTCTTCAAACACACTCCAGTACCTCAGCATGGCATGGGATTGTTGTGCCCCAAGTGAAGGACCCAGTACTTATCCTTGATGAACTTCATATATCTGGCCTTGGCCAATCGGCCCAGCCTACCCAGATCCCTCTGCAGAGCCCTCCTACCTTCAGTGGTGACTGGCCCCCAGATGGATTTAACTCCATCCACCACAATTATTTGGGCCCAGCCACCCAGCCAGTTTTTAACCCAATGAGGTTTACACCCATCCAGGCCTTGAGCAGCCAGCTTCTTCAGGAGAATGCTGTGGGAAACAGTGTCAAAAGCCTCACTGAAGTCTAGGTAGGCCGCATCCACAGCCTTTCCCACATCCACTAAGCACATCACCTTGTTGTAGAAGGAGATCAGGATCATACAGCACAACCTGCCTTTGATAAACCCATGCTGACTGGGCCTGATCACCTTGTTGTCCTGTAAGTGCTGCGTGATGGCACTTGAGACAATCTGCTCCATCAGCCTCCCTGGCACCGAAGTCAGACTGACAGGCATGCATTTTCCCAGATCCTCCTTCCAGTCCTTCTTGTAGATTGGCGTCACATTTGCAAGCTGCCAGTCAACAGGGACCTCCCCTGATAGCCAGGATTTCTGACAAATGATGGAAAGCAGCTTGGCGAGCACTTCTGCCAGCTCCCTCAGTACCTTCAGGTGGATTCCATCGGGACGCATAGACTTACTTATATCTATCTAAGTGAGGTAGCAGGTCACCAACCATTTCCTCATGGATAATGAGGGTTTCGTTCTACTCCCTGCCCCAATGTACCAGCTCAGGGGGCCAACTACCCAGAGAATAACTGGTCCTGCTGCTGAAGACTGAGGCAAAAAAGTCATTAAGTACCTCAACTTTTTCCTCATCTTTTGTCACTATGTTTCCCCCCACATCTAATAAAGAATGGAAATTCTCCTTAGTCCTACTTTTCTTGTTTATGTATTTATAAACACATTTTTATTGTCTTTAACAGCAATAGCCAGATTGAGCTCGAGTGAATGGTATTTTGACCAAAATGAAAAGAATGAATGATATTTTGACCAAAGTATCAGCAGGGGTCTTAAAAGGCAAAAAAAAAAAAAAAAAAAGGCAGTTGACCAATATAGCAGCCACATCATGCTACCCAAATTACTTTATTGTCAGCCCCTCTGTACAGCTGTATGGTAATGCACCATATAACTCTCAGTAGGTGTGATCCCCTCTACGACCTCTGTCTCTGTTTCCAGATAGTTTGATGTGGGACTTCCACCTCCATCTGGCTTATCTAACTGAAGAAAATTTGTATTTCACTTCTCACCTCCCTGTAATAGGTACTTGCATATGGGACTTCAGGAGGATCTACACATATTGCTTTCTCTAGAGACAAAGACCAGGACCTGAGCAAAGGACCTTACTGAAGCAAAATGTGAGACAGCTCTATGAACATTTGAAAGTCATGAATAAGTAAATCCTGGCAGCTGGAAACACAAAGAGAACAGTTGATTGCGCACCAATATGCAAGAGAGAGGTGGCATCAGGCCTAGCTTACCCTGGAACAGTAGAGGACATACAGGTAAACTAACTGACTGAGGAAGCTGGCAAAGCAATGCAGGACAATAGCAAATATACCAGGTAGGTAACTGACCATTGCTTTGACACAGGTCAAAGCAGCTACCTTTGATGCAGCTTTGATGCAGCTACCTATTTTCTGTTGCAAATGAACTCATTTCACTGATCAATAAATGCCTTTCTAAAGTGAGTTTAATGACACTTATGAAAGTGCCCCATTAAAAATGAAGTAGGAAACAAGGCACCCTAACATGAAATAACATGAATGGGGTCAAAATACATTTCAGTTTTATAAAGTCCTGAATGTTTCTCAAGCAAGGGGCTTTCCCCATTAGGAACAAAACCTCTCTCTTCACAGGCTGTATTTCAGCACTCCTTCAGCTTTCCAGTGTCTGAACACTCAGTAGATCTTCACGGAGCTCAGAGAAACTCTTCAGGAGACGGTATTTTTCCTAGCATTTGCTGGAGGCTGGGTCCCTTCTGGCTATTACTGGGATGCACAAACTGATGGACAGGAAAATATATTTCTGTGGAAGACTTGGCTTTGTTGTGGAGAGGGAGAGCACATGAGACAGAAGAAAACTATGTAGCAGGATGGTGGACAGAGAAAGTGCATCCCTGCACAAGGCTATGACTTCTCCTGGGCTTTCCACAACAAGTGTCCCCATCCTCCAGCCATGCCTCTGCATCCATCTCTGCTTGCCTTACAATGGGCAGAAGCACAGCTCAAGGGAGAGAGGAAACTACTCAGTGTTAACTCACCCAGGCACACAAACAGCTTGAAGGATCAAGAAGGAGCACAGACTGTGCCTCTGCCCTCTTTGGGTCAGCCTGCTGCAGAACAATGCCCACCCTGAGCAAGAGGGACTCATTGGTCACTTTCCTCAGGGGTGCACAGCGCCACCTCCCTTGGCTACTGAGCCCCAGCACAGTCTACCCATAAACTACAGAACAGCCCGCATCTTCCACAATGTCATCTCCACCACGGTGCTCCTTCTGGAAGGCACACTTGTTTCAGAACCAGGGCTCTGAGTTCTCTTTCAATCACAGCCTATGCACATCCACTCAGGCACTGAAGAGACAAGAATTAGGCCTCCCTTCCCTTGCACTTTGGAACCTCTGGGGACTCGCCTGTCCAAAGTATTTTTATTTCTGCTCCACCCTGTTATTTTTCTATTTTTTTTTTCCTCGTTGAACCCATCCAGCCTTCTCCTTATCCTGAGCTTTTGTTTTCTCTCTTCACACTCCTACACTTGAGGCCAGACCTGCTGAGATACTGACTTTTGCTTTGACAATATGGTTTGCTTTTTATTTAAGAGTCTGTGTTATGGGTCAATGCTAGTACACCCAGGATGATAAAGGCTCTGTTCTGAGCTTATGGCATAGAGCTGCAATGTCCAATTGAGGTTGCTCAAAAGGCCATCAACTTTGTGGTTTTATCTTGTTTTCACTAGTTAAAGAGATTTTTTTTCCTGTTTTGTGTAAAGTTAGCAAAGCTACAAGTTTGACAGCTTGGCTTTTCATGTAAAATGTTTTTTCTGCAGCTCCAGTAAGACTTTGCAATGCATTAGCTAATGCAATACAACTTCTTCCAAGAAGTTTGCTGGGGTCAGGTGATTAACCTGTATATTTTATAGAACATTTAAAGACACTGGTCTGAGGCCTCATAAAATCATAAAACTACCACTCAGCTGTGAACCACGGGATGAAGCACAATGCTGAAATATTGCTGCATTAGAAATGGGAGGAAACAGAGTGAAATCTCCCATTCTGATCTGCACAGCTGATAAAAGCTCCACAGAGCAGCTTACTATCATATTTTCCACAGGCAGAGCTCACGTTGGGCTGTGCTCAGCATCTCTGCAGAAGGCAGAAGTTGTCCTGCTGAGTCTTGCTCCACTTACGCTGTCCAGTTGGAAGAAATCATACCCACACTCAGTAGCAAGATACAAGTCCTTCCAGCCTCTGCACCCGCAAGTACTTGAGCTGGCAAGGCACTCGCAGGGTCTTCTGCCAGCCATGGAGACTGCGTGACCTCTCCTGCCTCCTGCAACCGAGGAGGAGCAACCGGTAGCAAGAGCACTCCCACAGAATAGACACGGATCCTGAGCTAACCAAGCTTTTAACCCCCCTTATACTCTCACCAGCAATGTCCCACTGAACTTCAGGCTTGTAAACTGCCCTCTTCCCCAGGGCCAGGACCTGTATGGGTCCTCTCCCATCTGATCAGGAGGTCTGTTTTCACCATGACTCACTGGGACTCTCCTGGCAAATCTGGGGTTACTTCCAGCCCCTTCACAAATATCGGTTGGCTTGTTGTAGTAAAGCATGGCTCTGCTGACCTAAAAAGGAAAACAAAGAAGATTGAAGAGAGACTGTATCACTTGACAAAAAGCAGTTTCCAGCCAAGTTCATTTTCCCAGGTAGTATCTGCCTTCCTTGGGGAGCCCCAAGCCGGGACAGCAGGCAGGTTTCTTAGCTCTTCATTGCGGGCTGAGTCCCTGTATCACAGCTTTTTCTAGGGGATGCAGGCAAGCTCTGCAGGGGCTCCAAGCTGATGGGAAGCCAGGCAGCCAAACTCACTCAATAACACTGTTTTTTTAATCTCTGACCCATCTCAGCATCATGGCCCTTGAAAAGGCTCTGGGCTTCCAAGCATCGCCTGTGCCACACAGCTTACCAAATGCCTGGCTGCAGCTGCTGCTGGAGAGCTGTGGTGGCAAATGAGGTAACGAGTTGGAGGCTGGAAAGTGCCAATGGCGTGCAAAGGGCTCCACGACACCTATTCCCATTAGAAGCGCTTTGGGATGCCACTGTGGCCAGGGGACAGCTGCCAGAAGTAGGACTGTGAGGCTCATTGCTGTGCAGTCCAGACATATGGTTGCTATCAGGAGTAGGGCGGTGTAAATAATTGTTTCACTCCCTAAACCAGAAGGGGAAAAAAAAAAAGAAAAAAAAAAAAAGGAAGAAAAATAAATTGATTCAAAACTGACTGAAACAATTTTTTATTTTTATTTTTATTTTTTTTTGCTAGCCAAATGAAAAGTGAAGAAAGTAGTATCAGGCTGCAAGAAACATTTTAGTGCCTTTTGGGTAAGATCCAGCAACACAGATATTTTCCACCTGTAAATAATTCAGGAGAAGAAAAATGCCGTTGCAACTCACTTTTTCCAGCAAGATCATCAAGTCAATTAGGAGAATCTGGATAGTGTTGTAGCCCAAGAGTAAGGAAGAGTAAAACGTCGAGTCAGAAGAGTAATGCGCATAAATGTTCTGGCATTTTCATGTGTGTTGTGCATCCAAACAGCTTTCCACCATCCCCTTAGCATGGCCAACAGTGACTGTGCTGGGCACAAGTGCAGAAGTCCACCTACCATGAGCAGCTTCCAGGACTGAGTCCGAAATCATCATTTTAAATTCCTTGGCCCTTTTTTCCCCCCAGTATTGGATGTTTAACCCTTTTGCTATTTCCAGAAGTCAGTTGGAATGGTTATGTTCTCCCTATGTAACAGTCTTCTTCTCCCTTCCCTGTCCAGGCCCTCCAGAGCCACTAAATTTCCCTTCAGAGGGGTCTATACATCCACAAAAAGGGAGTGAGCACTAATGGGATGGATGTTGTTGGCAACACAACCTGGGCCATTGTGGCTCTAAGTCAAACCACCCAAGAACTCACCATGAAACCTGTTCTTCTGATCAGCTGAGCCACCATAAATACATGTCCTGATACCGCTTTTCATCATCTTCTGGTAAAACTGGAGTTAGTGCAACCACTTCATCCTGGATTCAGAGAAGGAAAATGTCTGTGGAGTGGAAATATACTTTATAAACCTTTAGTTTTGCTTCTGTAGTATTCTGCTGCAGCTATTACTATGCTATTCCAGGGTATCAGAATGACTTCAATAAATTTCTGTCACCATGTTTCTCTTCCCACCTCCTGAAAACACACATTTTCTGAAAAAAATCAAGATGAAGGAAAAAGACCAAGGGGTGTTTCTATCAAAAAGAAAATATAAATGGATTGGAAGTGCTGAAAGTTGTATTTGCAAAATGGGTATATACCGTAAGTAAAAATTTGTTATTTAAGTGTGGTGACAAATATACCTTGTATGAGAAATGAGCTACACCAAGTATGAAAAGACTTGCATTTGATTTTTGCCAGTTGACTTATTTTCTTAAATAAGAGAGCAAAGAACACAATGTTGAAAAAGAAAGCCTTGATATTATTGACTTGTAAATAAAAAGGATGGCTATAACAGCAGAGTTGAGAATCTCATGTAAATAGATACCCTTTGTAATAGTGCAGACACAGAAAAAGTCTAAATTTCTAGATAGCTGAAAAATGAGGACAGGGTCCCTAGATATGTCTATTAAGATGCATTGAATATGGCATGATACAAAGGGCTAACAGAAGTTGAACACATTACGTGTAGATCTAGAGTATATTAGACATATTTCCCTAATATTGCATGCTTTGAAATAGTTACTTCATCTAAAGTAGTAAGTGGTTGTAGAAAGCACTTCAAAGGAATGAAGTTCAATTGTAAAAAGCCCATTTTAAACATTATTCTAAGAAATATTCCATTGCTCCTTCTGAGGAAAAAAAAAAAAAATCACAGCTTTATGTTCAGGTTGGATTTTTTGTATGTTTGTTTGTTTGCTTCAAATCAGACCTCAGGGGGGAAATTGTTTTCACTCTTAAAAGATTCCAGGGTTTTTCTGGCCTCACCCGCCTCTAAACCAAGGCAGAGAAAAATCATTATTCCTACTTAGCTGATCAGGAAATTGGAGAATGGAAACATCCTGTGTGTAACTCACATCCTACTGAAACTGGTGGAAATCCCTGATTTCCATGGATGACTGAAGTCACTGGCCAGCCTCATAGAGGGAGAAGGAAAAAGAGCCAAACACGAAGTGCTGTTTCTCCATTTGTTTTTGCAGCCATAAAACCCACTCCTTTTTCTCCATTCTGGTGCTATTCCTTTAAATGGTACATAACTGAAGTTTCCTTTGTATTTTCTTTGTCCCCCCCCCCCCCCCCCTCCTTTTTTTTAATGCCTGGTCTTTAACCATCAGGAGCTTTTCTCCTTTGGGTCCAGTCCTGTACCACTGGATTTGATGACTGTTTTGTCACTAGGGAGAGAAAGCTTCAAGGGAGCCAGGCAGAGATCAAAACCAAATAGATACAAAAGGTCAACAAAGGAAAGCTAGCAAGAATGGAAGGGCAAGGGTTAAAACAAATAAAACTGATGTGAGTTGTATTATATGGTGAGTGAATCATATGGATTATGGACTGAGGACTACATAATTAAACATGTAAGGTATCAAGGTAAAGTACCAGAATACATAAAGAGGATAATTTCTTTAGTCAGCAAATGGGCAATAACAGGAAAGAATTTTTGTCTTGGGATAGTGAGCAGTTGTATAAACATATGATGCAAAGGCTTTTTCAAATAGACATAACATTGCCATATGTTCCGTCAAAAAACTGCAGAGGGACCTGGGAAAATCAGAATGATTTAAGAGGGACTATACACATCTCTGCCACCACTTGGTTAGCTGAACGCAGGCAGACAAAGGTAAGGAGTGCCGTTAAACAAGGACATGTTAAGAGACCAGAGTGTGCCCCAGAGATCCTTGCACTGAGATAATGAAAGCTCTCAAATGTCACCACGGAACTGCGGCTCTCCTTAAAACACGGCAGAGAGACTGTGCTTTCTCTAGGTGCTGGGAGCTGACATTGCATATGGGATAGCTCTTCCCGATGGACACGAGAAGCCCATTAAAGTGGCTGGCTGTGATTGGAATTATAGTCATTGCAGCAGCTGAGACACGCTGAGGCGCAAACTGATTTGCGGAAAGGAGGGATGATGGGCTGAAGGTCCGGGGAACAAATTCACTGCATTTGCTGGATTTTGAAGTATAAACAAAAACAAAGGAGAGAGCCTGAAGCATAAAAATACACATTTCCTTCAGAAGCTTGAATTTCGGTGCAAGAGAAGGGAGCTGCATGTGGCCCTCTACTCTCAGGGGACAGCACTGCCATACAGCCCTTGACTAGATTTGCCAAAATCCCACTTAAAATGATGAAGAATTTGCCCCTGCTGCCCCTCTAGGATGAGCAGAAACAGCAGAACCAAATGTCATCGTTTTCCGAAGGAGGTCACACAGCTACAGAGTGACATGGCAATGGCTGTGTCCGAATCGAGGCCTGGCTGTGGGTTTTACCTCTCAGTCAGAAAGCCTCCTCTTTACCCACAAATAGCATACTCCATTATCCAAGATCTGTGTCCTCTGATTAATTCTTCTCTAATAGGTATGTGTATGCAACGTCTCAAATCCTTGCGACTAATTTTATCTTTCAGAGGGACTATTAACATTGAAAAGAGAAAATTCAGGATTTTCTTCTTTTCTTGACCATATATTATACCTGTAAAGACCAGTCTAGCTAACAGGTGGCACTGACAGAACATGCTCCAAACACAGCTGTGAGAGAAACCGTCTGTAGCACTGAACAAAAGTTACCCATTTGGGGAACGACTTTTTTTTCCTATAGTGAAACATTAATTGATTCTTTTATATTCAGGAGCTATTTTCACTTATCCCAGACACTTAACAGAAAAATAAAAAAGAAATAATGAAGAGTTTTGGTGTAAAAACACATTTCACCATAAAACAGGTTGATTAACTTGCAGACTTTAAAAAATTAATGTCCAATGGAAGGAACTGCTGACTGTTTAAATTAGAACTGCTTATTACAGCACTACAACAGAAACTAAATTAATTTTAAGCTTCGGAATGAAATTTTTATTTTTAATTTTTGTGGGTTGTAGAGGTAAAGGGAATGGATGCTTGGGAAATTAAAAGTCTTCTATTTATCATAGGCCAGATACAGTACAGCCAGCCATAATACAGGTTTTTCTCAGTACCCTGAAAGCTCTTGGAAGTTAACATAGAATCACTGAGAGAAATTCAATTACAATTCCAAACTTTCAGGAATTTTAGTTCAGCTGAAACCACCTGTATGATAGAAAAACCTCTCAAACAAAAAATCATCTCAGATGCAAACATTTTTAACCAAGATTACAGAAAAATATACAAGTCAGTCTGAAGTTGCAGACCAGATTTATGTATGTTCTTTGAAGAGTAGCTTTGGTTTTCAAATAGAAAGCTTGTCAAATCATTAACATGTCACCTCTAACATCTGTATGTGGATACGGAAAAAAAAATTAACTTCAGAGACTATTTGCAAACAACAAAGACAAAGAAAGTTTATTCTGGCATAAACCCATGAAAATATCAGATTTCTTCCTTTGTAAATTCTGGGCAGATTTTAGGTGAGCAGAACCATTTAACTGAGGCTATCCATTAAGCAAGGAGTAACTGAAGGTTGCATGAAGCTATGACAGATAATTTGTCTACAGGGCCAGGTTCCTTCTCCTGTCTTCACTTAGAGAATCCCATGGCCACCACCTGGGGGGATGTCACAGAAGGAATGGAGAGGAAGAGAGGGAGTACTGGTCTTAAGATTAACTCAGTGGGTGAACAAAAACCATCATCAACAACAAAAGCAAAGCCAAGCATAACAAAGTGGGTGAACAAAAGAGTGAATTAACAAAAAAACCAGGACCTGAAAAGAAGACGCATCACCAGAACAAATGCAAAATCCTAAATTATTTCTGTTCCATTTGATCTTTCTTACCTTCTCCTTGGGTTGAGCTAGAGATTTTGTAGCTTTTAGTCCTTTTTCTTTTGTTACAGAGATGTTGTAATGTTTATATGAGGATGCATTGTTGCAAGGCCGCGTGGACTAGATGTCATGTGGACTCTGCAGGGCTACAGCCTCAGTGACCAAGGAGTCCTTTTGACTCCTGTGCATAACGATCACTCACCTCCACTGACTCTCCAAGCAAAACAGAGCTATTAAATGCTGGGTACTGAGCCTTTGCTGTGCCTCTCCCTCTGAATACTCACTGGATTTTTTTCCTTATTTACTATTTTAAGAGGTGCCAAGAGAGGCAAGCATTGCTTTTTGTTCCCAGACAGATTTGGGAAGGAGGGTACCTGTTACACCTGCTCCAAGTCCTGTGCATGAACTACTTTTACAAGGAAGGAGATGGGGTTAGATTGCTTCTTATACTCATTTATGCGTGGTCGTCTACTGGAAGCACCAATAGTAGTGCTGAGTGGCAGCTACTACATGTCATTTAAACACGGGCATGGGGATTAGAACAAGGTCAGGTACTTCCTTCCACAGCCATCACCTAATATTAACAACTTTCGGTCACTGTCTAATCAGGGCCGGATGCCAACCTGTGACTGACAGATTTTTAATTGCTAGTCTCCTAAGTCATACCGTTCTTCTCTCTCACTGGGAGGTGTTACCCTCAGCTCCTACTATGATGATTAAGGGCAAATTCTACTCTGTTAAAATAAGTCTCTTGATGTAGATATCTGAAGTGTTACTTTGTCTCTGATTTTTTTGATTTTTTTTTGAGAGAATGAGGGAGATAAGATTTTTGAAAGAACATATTTTCAAAAGAAATCAGAAAAGAAATATATCTGTGTGCATATATCTTTATTTGAATTCATAGTGTTCTTTCCTACCTTACTGCAAAAATAAAGAACATAAGAATGCAGGAACAGTCTATCATGCCTCACCTCTTTTGCTTTCCACTTTCTATTTGCTCCTTTATTTTCCATACTTTAAAATCTCATTTAGCATTCTCTTGAGAAGGAGAGCACAAGATTACAATCTAACGATTGTAATGAGAATGGGTTACGTTTGTGCCATTTCCCATTTTCATTACAATCTTTGTGGCAAGAGTAATGTAACAGAATTTTTAATGTCTTATATATTGCATGAACATTTTTTTCCAGTGAGCTCCTGCTACATTTCAATGGATGATGCTGTTGCAGAGCATTGCAACTTTGATCTTTTTATAGCTTGCATTATGATCACATTGGCCATTTCACCCACTTCCCCAAAGTGGAAAATATTTTGATATACAGCTGGCTGCTACAAAATCCAGCCATCTACAGATACCATACATACCTAGAAAATGGTTCTCCTCCAAATCCCAACTGTGGCTGAATACAAGACACTGACATCATCAAAACTGTGTGTATCTCTGAATGGTACTATGGGAATTGTAGTTTCCAGAATCTGAGCAGAAAAATTGAGCATTTTGTTTGTCAAAAAGTAAGGACAGCTCTCGGACAAAAAGATTGCTTTTTGTGTCTGGCATGGCACTGACTGAAAGAGGAAGGAAAGATTTCCCAAAGCATATAAACCTTGCTGTAAATCTTCCCCATACTGACCAAAATCTGAGGAAAAGAAGGGTGGTGGGTGAGGACAAAAACTCAATAGACAAGGGATCAAGACCGGTTTAGTGAGAGAACTAAAGGCTAAGCTACGCTATAGAGGCAGCAGGCACAAACTAGCAGTTTGTCTGGATTTATTAACATGAGAAATGGTTAACAAAAGAAATTCTTAATACAGGAGCCCAACAGGGAAAAAGAGAAGAGTACTGAGATAGCTAGCTCAAGGGCAACATCCCTGAGGGGATCTGCACAGCCTTTGTGTGACCAGCAAGGCTTCAAAGGGAAAGGCAGCTACTGCTAAGGGGGAGGTTCTACCTCTAATGCTTTGCCTACTGCAATGAGGTGAGTGGAAACACTTCCCTTTTAGAACATGCAGCCTGGTGGGGAAAAAAAAAAAAAAAGAGAGAGAGAGAGAGAAAATGTCAGTGAAAGGAATGGACAGAAATTTGAGCATAAAATTAAGTCCAGGTTGGTATACTGATGTACACAATGTGTAGATTAATACAGACTAACACTACTGAACTTCAAAAAAAAAAAAAAACACATTTCAAGGGGCACACCTCCTTGAAAAATCAGAAGAGAAGACAATGTCAGCATATCTCAGTGAGACAGCTTACACCTGACAGTTTCATGTTCTTGGTTAAGAAGCTTTATTTCCTTGATGCATAGGGTAGAATCCAGCATCCTTCAAAGCAATGCCTATGGAGATATCCAGGGCTCAGCAAGGCAACGGGTGAGGGAGAATGACATCCTCATTATGATAACATTCAGCAGACAACCTGCAGATTTTGAAAACTCTGGACAAAGCCATTCATGAAAAGACACACAAGGCTAGATTTCATACTTTGCCAACTGGAATCCAGATTTAACCCACTTGTCTGTGCAACTTGTCCTGCACTTGATATAAGCCAGGCACATCTACACCGAGGCTCAGTTTTTTTTTTTTCCCTTGGAGTCTAAATTTAATGCTGCAGACCCTGAGGATAAAACCAGTTGAGCCCTTTGGAGGGAAAACGTTCATCCTCTTTATCAGAGTGGCTTTCCCGGTGGCTTTCACTTCAGCGAGAAGAGTGTCTGGGATAATTGCTCTTTCCACAGAGGATCAATACTGTGTAATTAATCAAGATGAAATCATTCTTTGTACTTCTCCAGGTTTCATTCTTGAGACATATTCTCAGATTCACGGGCTCCTGGAGATAGCAACACTCTCCTACTGCACTACGCCAAAACACCCTGGAGGCAAAAACATCACAATCCAGCTGTCCAGAGCCTAACCTGACATATCTTAATAGAAGAAAAGAGACAAGGAGGCCCAGATGCCTCTTTATTAGGACCATCCTCTCTGCAGAGACAACAAGGCCTCAAAATCTACCACCGTCAGCGTAACATTGGCATCAAGGGACCTTTTACCCTCCAAGGACACAAGCCACCAAACTTGCAGTGATTACAAAACAGAAGTGTGTACTGTGGAAAAACACGTAGTAGAACCCCAGGTCATGGTGAGAATAATTCAGCTAACATTTCTGCAGTTTGTAGAGTTTGCTTAGCTGTGACCAATCACATGCATCTCACATTCCTCTTTAATTTCTTTTACATGGCAAGAATAGTTTTAATCCAGTGCCTAGTATGAAAAGGCATTGGAAGTCATTTTAAAAACACACTTTATGGGAAGAATCAAAACATGAACATTTAATATTAAAGTCATTTTTATCTCTGGTGGGTCAGATTTTTTTTTTCAAATTTCAAAATGCCAGAGGGGAAAAACAAATGAGAAGACTATTGAATCAGTTCTAATGGATTTAAGACAAAATGAAACATTTCAAGCAGTTCATTTGACCTGGAAATGTTCCCCTTTTAATATATATACTCCTGTGTTTCATCCTAATTTGGACTGAAAATGCTGGAATTTGTCACAGTGAAATTTCAATCATCTCTGGTTATGTTTAAGATTCTTCTTGCCTGTCAGGCTCTCTGTTTCTCTCTACTAAGCATAATCAAGACAAAATGTCTCCTAAAAAGATTGCTGGCCATTCTGGCATCACTGAAATTAAGTAGCTGGTGAAGACAATTATAAATAATACATCCAGTCGTGTTTATTGCAGAAAGTTATTAAAAGAATGACTGGAATTTTCCATCAGTTTGGGTAAGCAATGAAGACATTTTAGGAGACCAAACAACATTGGCTGAAATGATTGTGCTTTGATTCAGTTTACATTAAATGGAAGGATAAACAAAAGTAAGGCTGGAACTAATGTTCTCAATTTCAAAAGGGCAAGCTCTGATGGACTAAGTGCTCTGAGCACCCTAGCTGCTGAAGACAACATGCTGCATGTCTCCGGGCCTTGAACACGGAAGAGGCTGGAGGATTCTTTGAATCACGGGTGCTGCTAAGAAATCAAAGCTGAATTCCTTGCAACATGGAAACATGGGGAAAAAGAAGAAAAAAAAAAAAAGAAAAAAGAAAAAAAAAAAAGGATCTATGGGCCTGCTGAATAAAAGGCCACTTAAAGAGTCTTTAGCTCAAACTTTAATAAGGGTAATGACATTGAACAGGAGGACAAAGGGAAAATAGACAGTCGGAACAAGGTTTTACCACACTGGAAACAACAGCAGAATTCTAAGAGCTTAATCCTCTCTAGTTGGGAGGAACTAGATAATCTCATTCAGAATTCAGACAGAACTGGCACATGAAACTACAGGAACAGTCGCAGGTATTCATGACAAACCTATCAACTCATGGGATTAAAAAAATAACAAGTGCAGTACCTACAGTTAAGAGGGAGAAGAAAAAAGATCTGACAATTACAAGTTAGACCTCAAATGTCTGCAGGCTTTGGGAAAATAAAAATAAAAATAAATAAAATAAAAAAATAATTTAAGTTATGGATGTAAACTGGGAGAGTACTAAAAAAAAATTACCAAAGGTTTTGGGCTTGTTAAAGGTAGGTTGTTTTAGACTAACTTCAGAGGATTTTTTTATTAGATCACTGATTTTCTAGACAAAGGAAATGTGTTAGGTCTAATTTATCTGGGCTTCAGCAAAGCATTTAATAAGGCATCAGATGGGAAATCATTTCTTAAACTAGAGAAAATAGGGATGCACAAAGGAACTGTTGAGTGGGAGCCTGCTGAAAGGAAGACAGCCATCAGCAGCACTGAAAAGAGAACTGTTGGGCTGAAGGAGAGAGATGAATGAAGTTTCTCCATGATTAGTTTGGGGATTTTTTTTCTCTCTGTTTCCTGATGGCTTGGATATAAATAAGAAGGGTGCTGACTTTTGGGACCCTGAGTAGGATACCGATGTCTGTCCATATCTAAGAGAAAGTGTCGATACAGAACATGATTAGGGCAGCAGGCAGTAAGAATGGACGTACTTAAGGAAAAGAATAAAAGAAAAGTAATTCAATAATATGCAACACAAGCTTACGCACTGAGGGACTGATGCCATAGCTGCTGTAAATGGACAGTTTGTCAGTTAAAAATGACTGCAATATGGTTAAGCTGGTAAAACAGGTAATGACAGCATGAATGACTCTGAGCTGTCTATGGGGACTACCTCCGCGAAGGCATAATCCAGCCCATGACAGGCAAGATGGTCCCTGTAGGAAGAGGAAAGTATTAAGACAATTGTATGTGCTGCAACTAGTGCTGCAACTAGACCTGAAATACAATCTACCCCTCTGGTTACCAGCATTTGAAAATCAGAAATTCAACATGAAATTGATGTAGAGAAGGATACTAAGATGCTTGAGAAACAGTCTTTCTAGAGAAGCTGGAGTTGGCTTAGTCAGCTAGCAAAGTGGAGTCCGAGAGGCTGCAGAGCTGCCCTCCGTGGTATAGTGTATGTAAATACTTGTAGGAGGAGAAAAAGTAAGTCTAATTGAGCCATCCGCTGGGCAAGAACAACTGGATAGAAATTGGCGTTAAATCAATTTGATCAGAAAATTAAAGAAAAAGTTTCTAACCCGGTAACGTTCTTCCAAATGGAAGAATAAGATCAACAGGCCAACCTGGTAACTCCTTTCAGTGACAGGGCTTGGTCCCTGTATGACAGGATTTGTCTGACATGGTGCCTGCACAGCCTGGTGATTCCTAATCTTCTGCCAGACTGATGTTCCCATTTCCAGATATGTTTCAAAGAGAAGAGCACGTCCCTCCCCTCCAGAATATTACGGTTCTGCATATGCACAATCATACAAACAGTAATAAGCAGAAAATTTTCCTTGTGAGGGAGAAAGAAGCAGCAGGAATTCATATGGGCAGTGTACGACAAGGTCCCTCTGAAGGGCAAAGAATAGATTTCAGAAACTGTAGTGTTGGGGGACATTGGCTGACATGATGTTTACCATTATTATCGTCTTTGCTCACGAGCCCTCAGCACTGCAAGGAGTGAAATGCAAGCTATGGATGGTCCTATAACAGGCTATAGAAAAAAAAATGTTTTAACCACATTATTGTCCCTTTAAAGCATAAACACCTTGTTTTCTCAGATGCTGGAATTTAAACATCCTGAAACGCCATCAGGAATAACATTTGATGTCATGAATATTGGAAACATCCATAAAATATGTTGGTTAGATTGCTGGAGGAGAAAATGGGTGTAGTAGAGAAATGACAAAACGTCTTGGAAACAATCCTACTATTAGCAGGGAGGAAAAAAGAGGTAATAAAGCAGGGAAGCCAATTAGGAAAAGGGCATTAAAATGTTACAGGAGAAGGGAAGGATAAAGAGGAACAAAATGTAATAAATAGGAAACAAGAGCAACCTCCAAGGTAATTCTGAAATGAAATACCTAATCAATGTCCATGGGTACTCTTGGGAAACCTGAGGGAGACCTGTCAGAAGTGAATGGAGGTAGTGGAGGTTTCACAGTAACTAAGCAGTACTTCCTCATCCCAATAGCGATTTAAGCCAGTATGCCAGGCTGGTGGCTGAGTTAGAGGTATGAAACCACTTCTGCTGATGCTACTGAAGGGCAGTTACCTTTAGCAGGGGGATAGGACACATAGTTGAGGAGGAAGACGGACAGGAATTGAGAGATGTTAAAACTCTAGAGCAAGATGCCCTGAAGGTTACCCAACAGAAATGCTGATGAACACACCGGTTCTCAGGGAACTGGAGCATTGCCATGAGAACAAGGGAGAAAAAGGATTTTGGAAGCTCCACAGAGGGTGAGGTAAACAAGCAGTCAGCTGTGACAGAGAGCCGAAGCAATGAAGAGGCATAATAATATATAGAGCTATTTCAAAACAACAGATGGGAATAGGGAATTGATAGTGAAGCGATTAATACTAGCAATGAAAGAACTAAACACCTTTAAAATGCACAATATTTAATAAGAGTGAAGCCAAAGACTCACAGCAATCCGTAAATTAACAAAGTATAACATATAATGGTGGCAAAATGGAGAAAGAGCAAAATGAACCCACATATATGCCAAGAACCTGATGATGGAAAGGAAAATGGCTTCAAGGGGTAAGGAAGGGATAAGACTGAGACTTCAGGTAAAACTTGTAGGTGCAAAGTGAGAGCTGTGTCTCCCCAGGTTAGCCAACAGCTGAAAAGCCCCTGTAACGCCATGGAAAAGAATGGGCAACCTTCTCTGCTGCCCTGATTGCACCAGGAGCTGCCTCCAACAGCTGATGTAGCTGCCCTAGACCTAGAAGTCAACCCAAAAAGTCAGGCTGGTACTACTTACATGGGACCTGGTCTATGCCAGAGCATTGCCAGTCCATTCCTCCTCAGCTAGGGATGGTTGGGGACGCTCAGCCCCACAAGATTTGCATCCCTCCCTCACCCCACCAAAATGGATGCACAGGGGACAAGGCCCAGGGGAACATGTGGCTTTGGTTTGTGCTGCTGCCTTTAAAAATGCATTTTCTTATAGGGACTTTGGAAGTCTCCATGGTTTGCACTTCTGCATAGCTTCCTAGCATTCATTTCTCCTCAACTGCAAGTTTTAAGACTAAGTTTATGCACAAGTTCCAATAGCTAATGTTGACATTTTAAACTACATACACAAATTCACTGATTCCATTCACAAATTAACCCAAGGGTGTGCAAATTTATATAATTTAATGCTTATTAACACAATCTATATAACTATTAGGGAGTTGACTGAAGGGAAGTAGCTATGAAGGCAAGAAAGAGAGAGGGCTGGAGTTGTGCATTTCTGCCAGCTCCTGGTGAAGCTGTGGGTGTCTCCTGAGTTTTTATGCACTTTTTTTTTTGAAAACTTGTCTATAGAAAAACCTAAATACAATTGTCAGCTGATGTTCAACAAAGAAACAGGGGTAAAGGCGCAGAAGATTAGAAGAGATACATATTGACAGCATCTTATTAGAAAGCCTAAGGATAAAGGGTGTTCATCAAAAGCAATTAAATTAGGGATTTGAAGCTACCATTTCTCAGCTGAGAAACAGCAACTGCCCCTCTATTTCCCAGACACTTCTAAATGCAAAGAAAAAGATTAATGTAAACCACCAAATCCAGCTAGTGCTGCTTCTAGTTGTTTGAGGTATGCCTGGATTGGGACACCTGGGGATGAGGAGGCTAAACTGAGGTGTTTCCAACCAGCCTGGGGGAGCACAGGTTTGATCAGATTTGTTCTGTTTTTCGTTTTTCTTTTCTTCTTCTTCATTTTTTTTCTTCCTGATAGATAGTAAATTCCCCAACAGTTTGCCAAGATGTTCAATATAACAAGAGACATTCTGTGTGGTTTTGCTTGTTGGATATGCTTTTATATTGCTGTAATGGAACCATTTGAGAAAACAATAGGGAGAAATTAAAAATACGTATTTAAGAAAGAATTAAAAATGAAAGGAACAGATGTGTACCATGCATGACATATGAACTTTCAAATGCAAAGGAAATGCATATATGACAATAAAAGGCCAAGAAGTACATATACATCAGCATTTTCCATTATTTTTTTCTTTAGACATGCATTTTAGATATACATAAATTATTTTTCCTTTTGTTTTATCCCTTTTTTAAAATCAGAATATTCAAACATCCTCTTTAAGAAGCAGAAGAGGATGAAAGATTGCATTTGGCAGGTCTCTTTTGTGCTATAATTTGTTTCTTTGTGGAAATGCAGCAAAGGGTGACTTTTATTATGTGTTAGGTAAGAATCTGCATAGAGCAACTTCCAGCTGTTGACCATGCGATTAGGCCATTAAAGTGCAAAAATCGCTGTTTACAAATACCCATAATTACTATAATTTTCATGCAAAAATCTATGCTCACCTAAAACCAGACCACATGCCAGTTCTTTCCTGGCCAAAATGGCTATTTCTTTCTGTCTTGAAGTCTCAGTCACATATTGAAAAAATATCTGCAGAATAGAATATATTTTGACTGCAGAAATAGATTTTGCATGAATAGACTCCTGAGGCATCCAACAGTTTCAATAATGTTTTCTATTCCAGGGGAGCAAAAAATATTTTTCCTTGATAGCATTTATTTTATATTCACTGCACTGGAATTACTTTTTCAAAATTCTGCCAGCGAAGACTTATCGTATGTGGGTGCCATTGCTGTAACATAAAGATAAGGATGGAGGCTTATTCCACTCATAAGCTCATGAGTCTGTAAATTGGAACTATCCTTCATAGTACAATGCATTTTACCAGTCCAAATATTTTTCTTAAAGACAAGACAGGAGTTTTTTTTTCTTGGAAGTATTTTCCTTCAGTGGCTTAAGGAAGCATATTCATGGACTACTTATGAAAGGAAAGACACAAACAATGTGACACCACTGGTTTCTCTGGACTGGGGAAGAGCCAGCATTATTTCAACAGCTTCAGAATCAGTCACTGGAGCAGCTGCCCTAAGCAGGAAAAATGTTGTCTGGGGAGCAGGAGATAAGGTAAGATAGAAGCAAGGACCTCGAAGGACAGAGACGCCTCCTAATTTGATGATCCGGGTGCAAATAAATGGCTTCACTCATTTCAAAAATGGAACAGGCTACATATCTGGGGCTGAATTTGAATTAAATCATCAGGTATGTTCAGTCCTGTGATTTTGTTACTGGCCAAATGACTATTATTATTACAATCAAACATGGTAATACAATGACATTTTACCTAGGGGCAGGCATGCAGGTGAGATTAAAATGAGAACTGACTCGAGCCTTCACCAGGAAATTGAGTCTAACCCTTTTTGAAGTTAGACGTTTTGATATAAAATTTTTCATCGTGAGGCTGACCTGCATAAAACAACTGAATTCTCAGTGCACTGCAAACCCTTTGTGTGCTACAGTTAAATGGTTCCAGGGATGAGAACCAGATTAACTTTGAAATTTCCATCCTCCCCTCACAAACAGCAGTTCGGCTCCTCTCGTGGCAGCAAAAGTTTGCTGGCAGCCCGCAGTATTTTGATCATGGTCCTGTCTACATGTACCAGGAGCAGAAATAATGATACAGTGGTAAGAGCCCTAGCAGTTGGCCAATGCTGGATCCCTCACTGATGTTGTTAGTGATGAGGCTCAGACAATAGCAACAGCACTGGGGAATGGAAGGGAAGAAAAGGCTGGTGATGTCAAGACCTGCCTGGTTCTGTTCAAGCCCTTGTCCTCTGCACTATATTATTAAAACTCTCTATATTATGGACTTCTCAGAAGTCCATAATTACGGGCTTCTCAGAAGTCTTTGGCCAGCAAGGGACAGGATAATGTTCCACAGTTTCCTGGCCAAAAGAGAACCATAAATCATCCAGTTTGATCTCCCCTGTAATCATTAAGGTGCTGCTCTGCTCCATCCATGCACCCCTATATTGGCCAAAAGACATTATTTAGACAAAAATATCTCCACTTTCAGGAGACTCAGCTGTGGTCTGCTGGCGGCAGAAAATCGGAGATGCCAATGTGCCACCAGTGCGCGGGGCCTTCACAGCTGCTGGAGCGGTCATGCATGGGCTTCAACAGGATTACCAGGCTGAAACAGAGGACGAGAAAATCCAAACCCTCCAACTTGCCAGTCTGTCCTGGAGGGAAAAGTCCTGCTGATGAATCTGATCAATCCACTGTTAAACTCTCTTGAAACTGAACTGGAGATATAGCCAAGCCTCCTCTTTTTCCAGTGGGTCCTTGCACCATCTCACCCGGCATGTCCCCATGTCCACAACACAGCAGCCTGCATTTGGAGACAGCAGAGGTGTCCCCTGCCCCCTACTGTAGGATGTTGACATATATGGCTCAGCTCTTTTATAGCCCTACAACAGTCAGCTGCAGGCTCCCAGGAAGAGACACATTTGACATGGCAGCATTGGCCTGTCCAAAAGACCTGCCACTAAACTGTGCATCTATCTGTTAGCACTCTTTCTAAAAGTTGCATTGTTGTTGTTCCTATGGGCCTCAATGTAGAATAAGGTCCTCTTGTTGGAGGCCTGACTCGTGAAACCATCAGATCTTCCCCAAAGAGCTTACAGCAAGCATATAAGAAAGAGAGAAAAGATGATAAAGCAGCAGGGGAAGCCCAAGGTCACAGAGAGATGATAATGATAGATGTAATAAGCAGTAGTAACAACACACAAACTATCATGCCACTGCCCTTTGTTAGTTGAACCCTTGGGCTTTGCTAATTATAATGACACAGTAAGATCTGAAAGGGGAAATTACCCACCAAAAATGGATGTTAACCACTTCGGCTCTACATCCACACTGCATATTTTGTGATTTGCTCTAATTGTTCAGTAGAGGCTCCATTAAAGTCAATGGAAAGTCAGGGGGTCTCTGGTGGATTATGCTGTAGCAAAGTAGTTTAAATTTAATCTAAGGTCGGATTTAACACATTTAAAAGAGAGCAAATTCACTGTTAAGTCTAACCATCCAGTCAATACTTCAAGCTGATGGTTCTTACTCTGGCACTGCATTTTTATATTCTGACAAATTATGTCTGTGATCATACCATCATTACTGGCTCTGGTTGTTTTTTTCAAAACACACACACACACAAAACAATAAAGCCAGATGCCCTGCACTCAAAGAACTGCCATGGGATTTTGGTTCTTCTTTGAGAACCCCGTATATATTCAGCAAAAGGTAGAAAAACACACAAGAAACACAATTTGGGGAATATTAGATATGAACATAGAGTTGGAAGAGCTATTCCCTGGCACCCACTACCAACTCCAAAACACCAACCGGTGATTCAATAAATGAACCAGTTTAGCTCCATCTTCAGAACAGTTCTTTCTTCTACTATTCTAATTGGAGGACCATTTCAGAACCTCAGTGCTCTGCTGCTTAGTTAAGGTGTACCCAATTTCCAGCCAGCATTGATTCAAGGCAAATTTATACCCATTTTCTTTCACATGATTTTTGCCTTTTTGCTTTCATGAGTCTTCAGTTCTGCTGGTGCTGATCTCTTGGCATCTTTATGGATGAAAGTCATTTGTGTGAATACACCAATAACTGAGAAAGAGCCTTTCTGTTAGTCCTGGCCAGCAGAAGAGGTTCCAGAGGGGGGAAAAAACAGAAAGCAGTGGTGCTGTGGGAATTGTTCAGAGGCTGGGAAGGGTCCCGGCACCAAACACATGCACCCTGCCTTCACACAGCCTCAAGAGCTGGTGCCTGGCTCCTGCTGCAAGTCAGTCACTGCCTCCTTGGGAAAGGATGCAGCCCATCGCCCTAGGCTTGTGCCTGAAGATTGCTGAGGCTTCTGCCATCTGCCCCTGTTTTTCCAGACAAAATAAGCTATGTTTCTGAGTTTTCTGTAACAAGATAGTCTGCCTACTCCTCTCATTCTGGCAGCTCTTCCCTTCACCGTCTCCAACCTGAGATTGCTCATCTTTACGCATATTTCTGAGAGCTTCATCATGCCCCAAACAGGCACATGCCTGATACACCCTGCAACTACCTTCAGTGTCCCACCAGCCCCACGATGGTGAGCTGCACCAGGTGCAGACAGACGTGTCCCCTTTGCCCATGCACAGCACTATGCTTGCTCTGATCCAGAAGCTGTTTGACGGCACGAGTGTTATATTATTCCTGAATTAACACGCTCTGCCTCCCAGTGGGCCTTATTAGCTCCGGCACAAACCTCACTAACACGGCTGTATGGTTTCTGTCCTGGAGACGGTTCATAATCTGGCCAGTTTGCAGTATCCATCCATCTGCCCTCTCCATATAGATATAACACAGTACTCCTGTGATTAGGCAGGATACCTCGTCTCTTGCCTTTTCAATACTTTCCAGCTGATTATTTTCTTCTTATAGAAGAAATTGATATTACCAGAGCCTGGAGTGTACGGCTCTGTACTGTGTAGGTATGTGCTACACATCACTGCACAACTCCATCCCACTCTAATGTTTGGTTCTACACATATGTCACTCTTTCAGCAGCTACACAGTTAGTTAGACAAGATTTTTTTTTACAAACTCCACCATTCATATAAAGGTATCACCAATAAGAAGCTCAGAACTTCCATATAGGATCCAGACTCTTCCTCCTTGCAGTGATGGGATCACTAACTCCAAGGTATGCACTGCACGTGACCGTGCAAGGAAAACTCAAAGATTAATGCCATAGCCTGGAAACCATGCCATGCATTTCAAATCTCAGCCCTGTCGGATCCTGCTTCACAGTCTCAGACCTTCGTGTTAAGTCCTGGAAAAAAGGCCTTTGCTCCCGTTATGTACACCTTTGCTGTGGTTGTTCCTGCCCTTACACATTTCTCTACTGTTTGGGTTAACCTGGTTTCAGGTTCTCCCTTCCCCTACTTATGTGTGATCTAAGTGGCTGAAACTATCCATGAAATGGAGATATACCTCTTCATTTAAAACTGGAACCTTTCGAATGATTACATTAATACCCAGGGTCCTGTGGACACCTGAGACATCCTCGGTCCTAAGCAGTACAGCCTTGAAGAGCCAGCTAGTCAATAAAATAAAATACCCATTCTCTTTAATTAACATATGAAATAAACACAATCTGTGACACCTAGTGTGCAGCAGCAATTAAGAGGCATTGCTTAGTTAAACCTCCTAATACCTCATTTAAATATGCAATTAAGGGATAATTGCCTTCAATCAATAAAAAATTGAAATATTTTGCAGGGACCTCAGTTATTTTTTGTGAGGCTTTCTACTTTGTACTTGGTCTGGGCTAAGCCTCCAAGTCTTATAACACTTGTTAAAGAAACATTATTCTTTTCAGCATCCCATTGATTTATGACTTTTATGCGTCCTGCTAGCATCGTAAGAGTCTGATGTTAACACTGAGCCCATGCAAAGCATTTATTTGTGTATTTTGTGTTATTGATGATTAACATTTCTTTCAAACTTCCCATTCTAAGCTATCCTTGAATCACCTCCATTTTCTGGTCCACACAGACCAGAAGCATCCCTTTGTACATGTCTTTACACTCGGAGCTTCCTCACAAACACCTCAACAATTCTTTTGTAATGTAATTGTTTTCCTGTTTTTCAATATCTGCTTACAAACAAGCAGTACTTCATGTGTGCACAAGTGCTAGCAATTCGAACCATATATTCAGCCCCTCTCCCTGCCTACACACAAATCAATCCTCGGTAAAACAAGACAGACCTATGAATCAAACAAGGAAAAAAGTCAACCATTGCCTTCTCTCTCAAGGCAGGAAATTAGCAATGCAAATATATAGGCTCATCTAAGAGGTCCTTGAGTGCACTCCATCATGGCACCTCACACCATCATCAGCCACAGAACAATCAGAATAAAGGGGGAAGTATTGTCATGCTCAATTATTGAATTATGTGGTTAAAGAGACAAGACCTTTGAAAATGAGTGCGATCGGGAAAAAAAAAAAAAAAAAAAAGGCAGGAGATAAATTCTGATAGGCATTTAAAAGCATCTAATGAGCACCAAACAAAACAGTGTACTGTACTGTTAAAGGGAAACCTTGGTGCAGGCTATGGTCCATGTTGTTTGACGGCTACCTGTGTAGCGTGCTAATATCACATTATCTGAAAATGTTGGGGCAACCATCGCTGAAGTCAAATGCTCCATCTGGAGTATTTCTGTCATGGAGAAAAGTCCACAAAGAAATGTTGCTTGGGCTTAAGCCAGGAGGGTCCAAAACTGATCTGTTCTGTACCTGCCATTCAATCATTTCACCTCTTCGTGTCTCTCTTTCCCCCCACACTAGCTCCTTGGGCCTGAAAGGCTGCTGAGTTGGCCTTGGACACAGAACACACCCTTATTGCAGTTTTTTGTTTATTTAAGTGGTAAAAACCACCATGGATTTAAGACATGCCCTTAATTAACAAAACGTGCCTAACAAAACAAGACTAGATGTTGCTGCAGTCTCTCTCACGTGCAGTCATTGTCTGTCAGAAGTCTTTGGTGATGTTCAGAGGTTTTAGACTTTCCAGTCATTACATCAGTATGGCTTGGGTGGACATCTCCAGATGCAGAGCACTGCATAATGTAAGCCAAAGAGCACAGTTTACATTTTTTTACCCAATTTTTGACATACAGGGTCTTGCTGAAGTGGTATATCAATGTGTGTGCCCTTTCTTCTTGCTCCCTTCATTATACCATTCTATCACTGAGTGGTTCAGTGACATCTACCCACTGTGCTGAAATACGTACACAAAAACATAGTAAACCTGGAGGTTGCATATATGAACAAAAAATTGCAATGGCCATCTTTTGGGCCATGGGAAGGAGAGGAACTTCTTGATTATAGGAAATCCAAACTGTGATCATTAGGAGGACCCGGAAATCATTTAAGTAATTATGAGTTCTTTGACTTCTGTCATTTTTGGAACACCTATGCTTTCTTCTGCCATCTAACTGGGTTAGAGGTTTACCCCGTCTAGGGGTAATCACCCCAGTAGGTGATTGGCAGGTTTAGTCAGGTGATGATTGCCCCTGTTCCAAAGATGTTTTGTCAAGATAAGCAACTGATTCACTCAGCTAATAGAAATATTTTTGCCTGCTTCTTGACTGTACATGATGGCTGTCATTAGGCATCCATCCCTGTTCACAGACTCATAACGATAGATGTCCTGCAAAGAACCACTGAGGCTATGTTAGATGATACACAGAGAACCAGGATACGTAAACCGTTATTCTCCAGAATAGGCACTTCAACTGAGCAAAAGGAGATCTCTTTAAGATCATAGGACTTGGTAGTGGATAAGTTTTTAATATGTTATCTATTTTATTCATCAAGCTCTTGAGCGACCATAGCCTCTGAGCTTTCTTTATTTATGTAAACATTAAAAGTTCTGGTAGTGGTAAACATGTCTCAGCAGCCTGAAGTCTTTATAAAAAGAAGACTTTATCAAGAGTTGCTTCTGAATAACATGTTTAAAGTTAGCAGAAAGCTTCATTAAATATTCTACAAGAATTAACTACTAAGATCTATACATTACTTGCCCCTTCTTTGGCCTCTTTCTTGCTTCATATTGTCCAGTTAGCTGTATGTAGGCTTAGTGCAAACTTCAAGAGACCTGGAGGAAGAGTCCCAGTTGTAACCTGGGTCTGCTGCCTGCCCCAACACAGATTCACTTATCTGCCTCAGTCCAGACAGAGAAAATGAAGGGTTCATCTGTCAATTCCACTGAACTTCAGAGCCTTGATGCTGAGACTGGCATGGGATGCTAAAGAACAGTATTTGCCTTTTGTGATTCCAGATACAGACACCTGCCTGCCATAAACCCAAGAGGTATCTCTGTTCTCTAAAAACATAACACTCATCTACCAAAGAACACAACACTGGGGTTTCCCACCACTATCCCAAGTTTAACCTAGGCCAAGACTGACCTGGATGGCTGATCAACCAGTTACCAATTATGTGAGTTGAGCTAGTCCCTCAAGGCAGCAATAACGAAGAGGCCATTTTATCATCACTAAGGTTTCTTTATTATTATGAATGTACAGGCAACCAAGTCCTGAAGGATCTCATTCATTTCTGTATAAGGTCACAGTGAAAAAATCAGCTGCTCTCTTTTACACCTGTCAACCGCAATGAAAGGAGTGGAATGGAATGGATATAACTGAGAGCAAAATTAGTCTACAATGCATAAACGTTGTCCTGTGTTACTTGCACACAGCTTTCCATGTGTGAATTGATACATCAGCTGGGTAAATGATGTATCAGTTGAGACTGAGACAGAGAAGAGCATGTGTAGTTCTGCTCTGTTATCTGCTATCAGTTTGCATCAAAAGTAAATTGTCTGACCTGGAATCAAACCAGTTTTCAGGAATCAAACTGCAAAATGTCATCATCCAGCTCATCTCTCCAGTAACTCTCTGGGAAGATGTAGTAGCCTCAGAAAAGCTGTTTTCCATCTGGTCCTAAATTTTCACAGAGAATCAGAACAAAATATATTCTCAGTATAGTGAGAACGTATCGCTTGATAATAATGAAGTTGGCTATCACAGTGGAACTCAAATGTACTGTCACTTCACAGCACCAGCCTGGTATTTCCAGTAGACATATGGGACAAGAAATAGTTCCTGGTCCAGAAGGGCATGAGTCTCCCCTTGGTGATGAGTTACATCTGTCAGCCCTGGTGAGTGTCTCAGACACCATGGGGCACCTTAAGCAGCATTTGACATTTCTAAGCAGGCAAGTGAATTGAGTCCACATGGTGAGACATGTCTTAAGTAACATGCTAGAGAAACAGGAAAAATACGACGCCTGTTCAAGGTTGGTCTTTACGGAAAAGATAAATAAAACTGCATTAGGAACCCCAGGACACATGGAGTGGGTGCACAGAAGGGACTGAGTTAAAGAATTGGTCTTTTGTTAGGTCTGAAAGCATGGCTAGATTAGATGATTTAATGCCATAAACCCTTTGGCAAGGTACATTAATCCAATGTCATGGCCAAATTGTGTTTGCACTATAATGCCAATTTGTACTCAAAATTATTTGAACTAATTACTCTTCCTTTCTTAAAATGATGGGTGGTATTTCTGTACTCTTTCAAACCGTTTTCTAATGCAATGCAAGGAATATGAAACTATCCTCCTGTGTCAATAGTTTCACCACGTCTGCTTCCACGGTAACTTCTCCTCCTTCATGAAACGTGCTGTGGGAACAAGGAATTAATGTGGGCAGGCTGAGAGGTACATTCTTTCTCCCTTTTAGGTAAACCACAACTCCTCAGTTCTCAGCCCTACACCACTAATGGTAGCAAAACACAGGGATGGTACTTTGTAGTTTGGATGTACAGACCGATGCCTTTGAAGCAAAAATAATCAGCTTTGGTCCCCAGCTATGATTAGGAAGCTTCACACATCCCTGGTGCATAGCACAGTGGCAGGAAATAGCTCCTAAAGGGCCACAGATTTGCTGTTTAATTTTTTTAATTACTGCTTATTTAGGAAACATAAATACTTTTACAAATCATTACCATGTAAGTATGAAGCACGCACTATTTTTAATTAAAAAAAGAAGCTAGCACTTTTTCATGGAAAGAAATACTGTGAGAGACACAAAGCCACTCTTTCTGTAAGGTCTTTGCAAGGACAAATATCTTCATCACCTAGGATGCCTTCATTCAGGGGTTTTCTTTGTCATGACAGGCAATACTCTTTGCAGTTCAGAAATTCTTGATTTGTGGTGGATGTTTGAATCTAAGGCAAAGATGAATGACAAGGGACTATCTGGTTTGTCTTCACCAGGAGAAAGCAGACATGGTGTTCAGAAAACAAAAGCTGCCCTAGCACTTAAGTGCCTCCTTGGAGGGTTGCTACGTCTGTGTGAGAGGAGTTGATATTAGTTGCTATTAAGATACAGCTGGGCTTGGAGCCTTCCAAGGTGTACACCTCAGAGATTATTCAGCTAGTATTAAAACCCTGCATGAAAATGTGGGTGTTTTTCTCAAGAGCTACATATGGCTGAAAGAGCCAAATTCTCCCCCACCCTGGGGTGTTTTTTTTGGAAGCACTTTTTCTTTTTTTTTTTTTTTCATTTTACTTTTTACCATTTGCATTCAGCTTAATTGATTGGAAAGGAATAATAAGAATGCTGGAGGACCTAAAACCCTGAGGAAGCCCAAGCTGTATGCTAAGTTGGTGCCTACCCGCAGCTTTAATCTCATTTAGTCCAATTTGTGATTGTTTGTTTGTTTTTTCTTATTCACAGCCAAGCTAAAAAAAAAATAAAAAAAAAACTCTGAATAGTGATACTAAGAAGCAATTCAGCTTCATGGTTTATCTTTAAAGAGTGGCCCCATCTTCAGTTGAATCATTCTTTTGCTAAAGCATCAGTGACAGCCCAGGCCAGGCAAACTCTTAGTTTTTAGAGTCCAGATTGAAATGGGGTGAAACAGGATAAAGGAATTTGGAAGCCAAGAGATCTCCAGGGCCATTCCCCACTGTCGTGGTCTGGAAGGCTGCTCCTTGAAATTGGTGAGCTTCCTGGAAAAGCAGGGAGCTTTTCCTACCTTTCCTCTTCCTGAAGCCACCACTGTACACGAGAAGGTCCTGAGAGACTTCAGCTGTCCCCAGGGCCCTGCTGCATGGCATAGGGTCAGGGAAGACAGCAAATCTCTCAAGGCTTTTGTGTCCCACCCTGCAGCATGGGAGATTGGAGGGCAAAATTCAACCTCTTCCCTGCCAGGACTACTCCATAGAAGTATGATCCACCTTCACACGGTCCTTGCTGTTAACAACCCTGTCTTTGTATAAACTTTAACTCACGGGAGAGTCATTATCAGAGAGGATGGGGCACATGTAGCCTACTGTCCTGTAAGAAGAGGTTCACACTGGGCTGCAGGTAGGGGCCCACAGGAGGACACCTGCTGAGGAGCATCCAGACCTCAGCAGACGTTCTCCTATTCTGCCTCTGCGTACAGCCTGTCCCACATGCTCCAAGAGCAAGACTGGCAGCTAGTAAGTGCAATCACAGCCCCTGGTAGATGCATCGTGTGCTAGCTACAACCTAGAACATGCAGAGAACCGCAGCTTTGTTTTAATACTGCTCATGTATGAAAATAGTGAATTATTTTGCAGAGTTTGACAAGGCAGTTATTTTAGCTTTCCCGTTGATCGAGAAAAGATCCTTCTACAAGAGGTGAAATGCCATTAGAACTGCTCTGTTGCAGAGTCAGACTCCTAACGCACCTGAATTGCATGAAGAGACCTGGGAACACATAAATCCAACTGGGGCTCCACGGCTGTGCTAGACATTTACTGGCCTGGGCAAAGCACCCACTATGAAGGCTGCTTCCCACATTGTGCCTCTACCCCTTCCCAAAAAGCAGCAACTCATTCTGGGCTACCTGACTGTTGCCTTCCCTGATCCAGCCACCACCACCCTTCTCCCCCAGCCCCAAATCAAAGCTCCTCCTAAAGCCATTACCCTCTACAAATTCTGTCATTTCCAACGAGTCTTGTGCTGTAATTTAAAAGATAACTCACTCCTGTTTCCAGCATTTTAATGCATTTTATTTTTTCTACAAGCAATATACGTGTGTAATTAATAAACAATTTAGTATGTTGAGGAACCTAGGAACTTGGCAAATGTTCTGGGGATATGAAATCTCAGGAAAAGCAGCACATTATAAGAAATAGTAAGTAATTACTTATGTAAGCTTTTCTTTTTAAATTCTAAGAACATTAGCTACTAATTACCTACTAATTACCAGTACTTCAGCAGGTGTTTGCACTTAACTGTAGGCTAAAGCCCCTGTGAAAAACAAACCCCTTGCACTCCCTCTCAAGATTAAAGCAGAATCCCACCGGACTTCATAATACAGCATAGGTGTAGTGGAGCTGTTTACACGCCAGTCCTTTAACCACTTGGCTGCTTAAGGTGAAAACAGGCTCCAGTTTATTTCTCTTGCTTTTTTCTGCCAGAGTCAAGGTGATTTACTGGAATGAGCAGTGCAAGAAGCAACGAACAAAATCTAAGGGTTAAAAGTAAACTATGATTAAGACTTCTTCATCTGCACATTTATCTCACTTCTGTAGTGACCTGGCAAATGAGAGCTCTATTTCGGATCATGAATAGAGCTGGCCGAATGGTGCGAGGATAAACCCTTTCTGTGGAAAGTTCCCTGAATTTAAAACAACAGATGCAGAGCCCTCAGCTGGTGTAAAAGAGTTTGGTTCCATTGAAGTCGATACCTGAGTCAATACTTACGCTGCTTGAGGAACTGGCCTGTACTTCATTCCCCTTTTGGAAGATTAATTCATGCAGCCTAAATTTTACTCAAACAAGCTTTTATAAACAATGAATTTCAAGTTTATAAGCACAAGTTCAAGCTCATATCCATGACTGCTTAAAATTCAGAGTTTTGGTTTATCCAATTACCAAGAAACACTTCACTGCTGATGGCAGAAAGACGTCAGAGGTAGGAAGTCTGGTTGGAGAATGGAAAAGACAACAGGTGTCTCCAGTAACCTGTCACGGTGCCCAGGCTGCACCTTCTGCAGAGCACCGTAGGGACAGATGAAGGAATTGAGAGGCACACCTCAGGGCTATATTATTCAACAAAATGGCTCACAAATGAATAATTCAAACCGTGCTACTAACACATTTTTGCCATTTACCCTCTCTGAGATTTGCAAGATCTGTTCAAAATATATGGTTGCTTATTTCCCTTCTGCAAAGATTTTTTCACTTAAATATAAGACTCTAAAGCAGGCAGTGGAAGCAGTTCAGTTCATCACCATCTTTCTGTGGATGCCAGTTAGACTGCATGTCCCCTCCAGATTCCTTTTCACTGAGGTGATAAGAGTAGTGACTGTGCTGTGAAGTATTAGGTCACAGCAGTAGAAGTGCTCATACCTACAGCTGGGAACTAAGTTTTTTTGAACAGCACATCTCTATTAAAACAATAGGAACTGCAGGAGACTAGAAACAATTGAAAATCTGACCCTTTCATTCAGGTACTTAAAGGGGAGCTTCTGGCTGCTAGTGTATTTTAAGATTCGATTCCCACAACTGAGAAATTAAAAGCTGCTTTGACATATGACTGAACCAAATGAGACCATGAGGCTTCAGAGAAAATTATACAGCTCAACCTTGTTGCCTTCCATCCAAGGTTCTCAAAACCATATATAAAAATTAACAAAATGGCACACCTGGGAGGTAAGTCATTGATGTTTCACCAGTCAACAAACTGAGGCTTTGCACAGCAAGATGTCCTGATGTCATTAAAAAAAAGGATTAAAAAGTCATTTGGTTTTCATGTAAAAATACTTTCTCCTCACTTCTTTTTCTCTGCTGGAGGGTTGTGCTGTGATTTTTAGAGGACCCAAATGGTGGGAAGAGTAGCAGTGCTCTGGTCACCAGGTTGCTCCAAGCTCTAAGTGAGGTTATTTCAGTCCTGAGGAAGCACTCAAGCGCAAAAAAGGTGGTCTATTTTTTACCATTGTCTCAGGTGATCTAATAAAAGGTACTGCTTCTCTCTAAATAGGCTTAACCTCACTGAATACTGAGATGACACGAGTGTAGGTGGCTCATCATATGCATTTATAAGATATCACCATTTATGTCCTCAAACTAAGAACCAGGATTTTCTCAGGCAGAGCTAGATGACTAGCTGCTGCTCCTGAAAGGTGAGCAGAAAGGCGAGCCCTCACCTCCATCCCATCCCATCCCATCCCATCCCATCCCATCCCATCCCATCCCATCCCATCCCATCCCATCCCATCCCATCCCATCCCATCCTATCCCATCCCATCCCATCCCATCCCATCCCATCCCATCCCATCCCCTCCTCCCTCCTCTGTATCCACCATTCTTCCCTCCTCTTGCTCCTGATGCCACAGTCCTCCTCCTCCACTTCCACAGGCTCTGGAAATGGTTGGGACATTCACAGGTTTGTTTCAGTTTGCTAACTGAGCAGAAGACTGTCTTTTTTAGGGGGAGGAATTAGTTTCATGCTGGCACAGTGAGTTAAATGAGCTCACAGATAAATGAGCTAGTGCCAGATCCAACACAAGCTGAGGGGTGTCCAGGCTCTGGGTGTGCCATGAGGCTCTGCAACCTCCTCCCTACCCAGGGTTTGGGGGCTCCAGGGACGGTCATGAGGCCTGGAACCAGGCTGCTGAGAGAGAGCTTCACTGACACCCATGTCCTTGTCCAAGCTCCCTCTTAGGTGTTAGGCAGTCAGAATGCAGAGAGAAACAACTATGATGCCAGCGAGGAGCAAAGGAGTGTCTGAGACATGTTGACTTCCATGGTTAAATTTGTTTTAGCTGCGAAGAAAAACAAACACTTTTCTACATTTTTACCTATTTTGACCCTTTTCTTTGTCTTCCAGGCAGTTTCATTTGGTAGGATTTTGCAGTCCCAGCAGCACCTTGATGACATTAAGGGTGAGCACCTTCTTCTGCACGCACCATGGGTGTTCTGGATGCAATGGCCCACTGGCATCATCTCAGGTGGTGCAGAAGCAAATTGTGGAGAGGGTTTTTCTCTTCTCTTTTTTCTCATCTCTTTCCTTCAGTCTGAAAGAGGGGAGAAAAAAGTGCAGAGCCAGGATTTTAGCCCTTCATTTTATAATGTAATTGAAATGCCAAGAGACTGAAAAAATTCAATGTTGATGAAGAAACGGATGTTAGTGCAATGAAGAATAGCTCTGTCTTTGTCAGTCTGCAGTCTTTTATGTGTCACAGGCTGTCACTTTCTATTGCATTTCAACTGACTAATTACCCCAGTTTATTAAAAGTGAATATGAATTCACATTTTTTACTTTGCCGTGTTCTGAGTGTTAGTGTTATCAGGAGCTATTACTGAATGATAGATCCCACAGTTCTAGGCTTCCTCATGTGAGCAAGTACAGAGCAAATCTACCTCAATATCAATGAAAACCAGATATATTCATTTAAGGGGGAAATATATACTCTGTGCAGTGTATGTTCACATCCAAGCATTAATCACCCTGGTGTGTCCCACTTGGCTCAGTGTATTATTAGAACCTCACTCACAGAGCAGAAGAGTGTCTGTAAGTGATGGTGTTGGAAGGGTTGGACTTGAATTAAATGTACTCATCGCTTCCTAATGGGGAGGTATTTTCTGACAGCTGTAATGAAAACTGCTGCTCATCAAAAGGTACTCTGTGTCCTAGCTCGCAAATCCAACCTCAGCTGCAAGTTGCACATTTAAATTTCAAAGTTTTTATCTCTAGCCACACTGGAGTGCACTTATAAGTGTGGTGGAAGGGTCAAATTAGATGAAATCAAAGCCCTGCTTCTACTGAAGAGGCGATTTTAAGCTTTTGCAATTGGATCTGTCTGTTGTTACAGGCTTAAAAAACCTCATCATCAAAAATAGGGATTTCTAGAACACGGTAATTGTCACTTTGATCTGCCCAACTCGATTCCAGCAATAACTACAATGTTAGAATTTCCTCATTCTGTATAAAATAACACATCCAGATAAACAGGTGCATAGACTTCCATAGGTACTATAAAATTGGTATCCACATTTATTAATGCTGATCTTTCACACCTTATCCCATGTTTTTAAGTGTGCAGTCAGACCTCTTGTAAGGATGTGCACACTGGCTCTGAAGTAGCTGGGCACTGGTATAAGCCTCCCGTGCACTGGCAATATTAATCAATAAGAAGAATAACAATAACTTAGGAAGTTATGTCAATAACAAGTGCTGGGAAAGAATGGAGCATCAGGTCTTGGAGGGAAATGCCATTTTGCCTGAAAGTATAGGACAGAAAATCAACAGGAAAAGGAAGAGGGTGGCATTCTTCTAGTGTTTTCCTAGTGAGTACTTATTGTTTATAATAAAATGCAACTATTGTATGTTTTCCTATGATTGAAGATATTTACCATTTCACATGCTAAACAAAATGTTCTTTCATAAGAACGTGCATGGAGAGAAAACAATGTCATACAACTGGCTGTGGTGGTGGCGTTGTCATCCTGTACATTTACAAAAATCCGTCTGAAATGTATTTTTTACAAAATGCCGGCATGCAGAGAGGCAGCAGAACACACACTCATGCTACCTGGACTCCAAGCAGGACATCTTGATGAACTAGCCATGATGTGGAAGCCACAAGGCTCCCTTCTGCACTCCAGGAGATACAAGTCAGGGGAAGAAGGGGTGCTGCCTGCCATAGTCTGAGATGCTACTGGAGGGTGTTCAGGTTTTTCCGCTGTGCTGACTCTATGCTGTTCATCCAACAAATTGCTAACCTAGTTAGAAGGCTTTAAAGTAGGATTGAGGGAGGGGTTGACACTAGGGAACAAAAAAAAAAAAAAAAAAAAAAAAAAACATAAACCAGAGCAGCCTGACAGGGGCCTAAAATTTTGGAAGATTTGGTATTCATAATAGGGTCACAGGAGAGACTCGGAGGATAGTGAATCAATCCACTGAACAACTTAGATGTCTGTATACTAATACAAGAAATATTTGGGATAAACAGGTGGAGCTGGAAGTCTTAACACAAGATCAAAATTATGACTTAATTGGCATAACAGAGCCTTGGTGGGATAATTCGCATGACTGGAATAAAAACATGAAAGGAAGAACAAGCAGGGGGTAGAAAGGAGGGGTGTAGCCACAGGCCTGGATACATTCATTTGCTGGGAGCCTGGCATGTGGAGAAGACTAAAACGATTGACAATGTTATGGGTAATAATTATAGAGGAAAAAAAACCAGTTACTTACCTGGTGGGAGAGCCACCACAACTGGCCAGAAAACCAACCAAATGAGTGAAGCCTTCAATGGTAACAAGGGGACTTTGACAATGCTGGAACTGGAAAGTCCCTGCAGGAAGAGACTGACCGGCCTGTGCGTGGGGTGTGCAGAAGGATCTGTGTTCAACAGCTAGGGATGGAGCATGAAAGCTTACAAGGATCACGCAAGGACAGAAAAGCTGGAACACAGAGTGCAATACCATTAGCAGAGGCACCAAAGGTAAGAAGAAATCTTTCTGCAAGTGCATTAGGGGTAAGAGGTAAGACGAGTAGTGTTGTCTGAACAATCAAGAGACAGACAAGGTTGCAGAGAAGGCCTACGTGTGAAATGGGGCGTCTTCAGCAATTAAAAGGTCAAATGTGTGCATGTGGCTTGCATGATTAAAATCAGAAACAATAGCAACAACAGATTGCCTAGAAAAGAGAAAGAATAAGCAAAGGGTACTTATTTGAGTTCATTTTTTTAAATTCTTCAGGTCTAATGAATTTTGTATAGGATATTTAAAGGACTAGCTGAAGCTATCTCAAAGTCATTAGCAGTTTTTCTGGGAACTTGTGGAGAGGGAATGAAGAACTGGATAACTAGAACAGCACAATATTGTGCTTTTATTTAAGCAAAAGGGGGAATTGAGGACTTACTGAAAAAGTCAAATTAACTTCAATCCTCAGAAAAAAAATCTGTAAGAAGTAAAGCATCTGGAAATCAATATTTATGTATACGCTATGTGAAATGAACCTTATTTTCTTTTCTGGCTGTGAAATGGGCCTTGTGGGTAATGGGACTTAGTAGATAATAGGCACCTTGACTCTAGTAAGTTTTTGTCTCTATTCTACCTGATACGCTCATAAGAGATTATAGAGAAGATAGAGAATATTTTGGATTCTAAGTACAGTGGTTTATGATCAAACCAAAAGTGTTTATCATTAAATCCTCTCAAAGTCTGATCTTGGTCTGGTTCAGTTCAGTGCAACACTGTTAGTTTCAGAAGACATTGCAAGTTGCAAGTAAGACTTCAACACAATGTTAAGAGTATGATGTAGTCTTGTAGCTCTGATCAGAACTGATGAGCCTTTACTGACATGTTGGGACTTGTTTTGGGTGGGACAGAGGAGGTAACTTTTAGAAAAAAAAGTAAAGAGGAGGAAAGGGATGAGAAAAAGGCGTCTTTGGAAGAAAGATTTAATAATCTAGGATTGTTTACTTTAAAGTAGAAAAGGCAGAGGATGGGTTTAATATTAGTCCTCAGGTATATAAAAAGACGTTAAAGAGCATGGGAATAGTTTGTCACATTCATGGTGAAGGAGTTAGGTAACAGAACCAGGGAATTTCAGGCTTGACTTTAGGAAATCTTTTTAACCAGAAGGACAGTAATGAAATAGGAGAAATTGTCTATTGAGGTTATGGGATGTCTTTCAGTAGAGATCCTTAGGCACTTGTCAGAGATGGCATAAGTATGACAAGATGCCATAGAGTTACGGAGAAGAAAACAGAGGAATTGAATGGGTGAGATCCAGAAAGATCTTCAAGAGATCCAGAGATCTTTTTCTGACATTTTTTTTTCTGTTTTTATGTTGTGTCAGGTTTTCAGCCATAAGAGAGTAAAGCTTTCTTGAGACGTTCACTCAGGTCCTGCAAAACTCTTCACTTGTACTTCAGATTTTGAAAGACTTGCTGGAGTTGAGTTGAAAGTTAAGGACAGTTGTATCTACAGAGAAGTTGCACCTGAGTGGCTCGGGGATGAACCAGCACTGGCTGCTGCTATAGGCTGTGCAAATCTAAAAGCCTGCAGCATACAACAGCCACCATTTCCTTTTGCTTGGCAGCTGGGAGATGGGAGAAATGGGTCCTGCCAGGCCCTTCTGGATCCCAGCCCCCATCAGTGTCAAATTTTGTCTCAAGCAAAATTTTACTCTTTAATATGCTACAGTAATCAACTCCACAACCTATTTAATTCATCTGTCTCATACCAGTAGTTCCATAAAAGCTTCATGTAATGGATTTTTTTGCAAGAGTAGAGGTTTCTAGGCCAGGCTTGACCATGGTAATTGGGTCTCTATTCACGCAGTAAAACTACGACATACACAAGGCAATAGGCTTTTTGTTAAACCTGTGGTGAGATGTGTGTAGTCTCAAGTACAGGAGTGTTAGCCTGAGCTGTGGAAAAGTGAGGCCCAATGGTGAATTATCTGTGTGGCACTGTGCAATCATTTGTCTCTGCTGAGACACCAGTACTGCAGGAATGGTGACATGGCCTCACTACATGGAGTTATGAGGACAAGTTCATGAGGTGCCAAAATACAGTAGTAACTGGGGTATTATCAACCCATACATTGGATTTGGTTGTGCAGATGCAAGAGGACAGTTTTGATTTCCATTCCTTCTAAGTTTTGTATGTGGCACATTGGCCATTTGATCCAAGTTGGAGTGGAGGTGGATGCAGCAGTGTCACACAGAGCCACGTTTCTCCTTTTAAAAAAACCCCAATATTTGATCAGGCAAAAGTGCTTAATTTTGCATTTAGCTTTGAGCAACTGGAGGGTCCCAGGGCCCATTCAGCAAAAGGGATGAAATAGTGCTCTGCTGAAATCAACAGAAGCTTCACTGCAGTCTCCAGTGGTACCGGGGTTTCCCTCAGCTTCCATCCCATTCATCTCAGGGGTGTGCAAATATGTGCTTTAGTGCTCCATTGAGTCAGGATGATTTTCTTCTTGAAGAGACTACATGTAGAATCAACTGACATGCTCCCTGCCCACAGATCTTAGCCAGCTCAGTGGACTACTGCCCTTTGAGCACCTCAGCTACACGGTGCCAGAGCAGTGGCCCTTCTGGAGCATAGAAGCCCCATCAGACATTTTAGCAGGGCTGTATGAGCTCTCTCTAACATGATTCAGTAAGATCAAGCCTTACTAGCAAAGACCTCCTTAGATGGTGTCAGCTAGCTTGACTTACTTGGATTGACAGAAATCAGGGAGCAAGTTAGAGGAGCAACTCCATTGGTAGAGCCTAAAGGAAAGAGACTTACAGCCAACAGTGCTGGGCAGGTTGGAGAGGGGAAAGGACAGTACCTGGTACATCTGGAACTAGAAGAAAGCACAGCCACCCAAGTATCCCTTAACACCTCCAGTAAATTTCTATCTTAGCAACTACAAGTGAAATATTTTGGAATATTTCATATTCAGAAATCTTTGCTAAAACCAAGAGCTATGCAACTCTAATTAAAATCTGGCACTGCCATGAGGGAATTGTTAGTATCTCCCCAGGGGTATTGGCTAAACGTATGTATATACTCTACTGGAACCTTTTAGGAGATTTCTGCTCCATTTGAAAAGCAGCGTGTTATATATCCAGTGCTGTTCTTTGGTCTTCTGGCAGTATTGAACACATAAATTTCATGGTACGTGTTCACAACAGCAGTGCAGTTACATTAGCTAGCAAGAATGTCATAGAAAACAGCCAGGATACTTCTCAGGCTTCAAATTCACAACAGAGGGAAAAATGCTTATAACATTCATAAAGTGGATATCTCTTGATTACGTACGAAATTTTTTTGGAGAACTCTGGTAATGGACATGGAACTTTAACCTTTATTGGAACCTGTGTGAGCCACACATGCTTTGGTTGTGATGAAATATTTCCAGGAGAACATAAATAGTTGGGCAAATTTGTGACAGGAGACAGCAATGCTTCTTAACATTTCAGTCCACACCTAACTTCAATTGGTTATGGATGTTCCTCACCTTAAGTATAAATGTGGCTCCTTTGGCTTCTGTGCCTCATGATCTTGCTCCAGAAAAGAAGTTGCTGGGGAAAGACGGGCCTGAATGTATTTGACTTCTCTTCAGAAATGAAGTGTTTCACAGGACATGTTATCATTGTTCTATCAAAACCTGCAGTTACACAAACATTTTTCTTCATATCATTCCTTCTGTAAGCAGTTTCTCCTTCCCTTCCCAAGCTGCCCCTTTCCTGAATCTGTTTGTAGGTCCAATGAGTTGATCTGAGTTAAAAGCAACCTTGGAATACAAAAGGGCATTAAGGTTGAGCCAAATGCCCATGAAGGTACAACCTACTCTTAAAAAAAATGCTTGAGAACATAAAAACAGAGTGGTTAAAAAAAATTCACAAAACATTCACTTGAAGGCAGTTTTCTGTCAAAAAAAAAAAAAAAGACATTTTATAGAAATTTATCAATTTTGGCAAAAATTACATGGGAAAGATAAGAAGTAGAGAGGGAGAGAGAAAAAGGTTACATGTGTCCCTATATATCCATGTAACAAAATAAAGATCATCTCATATATCGTAGCTCCCATGTGAATGTCCTCAAAACAAAACCATGCCTGATCTGAGTTGAAATCACTCACAAAAACTTCTTTTCTTTTCCACCAAATCAAAAAAAAAGAAATTAAAAAAAAGAAATATTTTTCACAAAATAATCCACAATGTTTTTGTTAAATTCAAAACTTCCCTAACATGATCAGCCCTAGTAAAGTGATTTTCTTATTTTAGTGGTAGGAGACACATACATATAAGGTCAACTAGTTATAAAGGGTTGTTCTTTCAGCATACCTTTTCTGTATGATAAGTATCAGTATTCAGAGGTTTTCCAGATTTTGTGATTACATCTTTCTATTGGACATATTAACCAATGTCTAAATATCAACTATCTGAAAAAAACATGCACAGACTTGTGCAATATTTGAATGTACAGCAATTACACAGCATCCAATATATCTGTAGATAACTTGGGAAAAGTTACTTTGACTTAAAGCTGTTTTACTTTCTACTTGTACTGAGCTAAAAATATGTAGCTGGCTGGTTGTTCCTTTTTAGTTGAGGGTCATCAATTAACACCTGTGATAAAAGGAGCTGATAGATAATGACTGACATGCGGGGACAGCAGCTAAATGAAGTGCAGTAAGGTACAATACCTCTTGAGCAGGCATGTAAGTATTCATCAGACAGTACCATTAATTTGCAATCGTACTTGTAGCTACAGGTTTTATTGTTGTGGTGGAGGGGGGGGGATTGAATTATTTAAGAGTTATTAATACTTTATTCATTTTTGTTTCTGTCACTCCCAGTCTTCTTTCCATTTCCATGAACAGACTAACTTTCTAGAGAAAAAAAAATCATAAAATAATTAATTATTGTAAAGTTTCTTTCATGTACTTTCCTACCTGGAGATTATCATTTTCAGCATGTCCTTGATATACCTACATAATTAGGAAATGTATTTATTTACTTTATTTTAAATCATGTTAGCAACCTTCAAAAACCTGGATAATCATTTTTCCTTTCCCTGACAATCCTTTTGCCTGCATTCCAAGTCCATTTCTTATCCTTTTTACTCTGTGTTTCTGTCACAATTTTACAGTTAGCCATTTAAAAAATATATAATTAAAGTGCCAAAGCACCTGCTAGCCTCATGCATATGCATAAAATAGAATTATGTCCCCTCCGGGACACTGGTGTTGTGACTCTGGGGAAATGGCTAAGTAACCATGACAACATGTCTCCACCACATCTTATTTCTAGTGATAAAAGCATGATTTACCCTGTTAAACAAACCATATTACAACTTGCCCACAGCAAGTGGTGTCAGCTTTCCAGTGGAGGCAGCAGGACAGGAGGGAGAGCAGCCCAGAACCATCCATCCAAGTCTCTCCCACTTTGACACTGCTTCATGGTTATGTTGATGGTAAGAGGCAGGATGAGATTCAAAGTACAGTATTTCACATTTCCATCGTGATAGGTGAGATGAAACGAGAGCTGGAAATGCAGTATTCATTAGCTGCAGGCACCAGCCCAATCCCCAGCACCACAGTGATGGACGGTGCAGAACCCAAGGGTAGGACGTAAAGATTGGCAGAGCCAACGTGCAATGATTCAGACATTTCAACGAAATAATTTCTGCATCCTCTTTCCTGCCAGTTTGCCAAGGCTGCCAATACTTAGTGAATGCCAGGGAAGGTTACCAGAAGTGGTTTTTCAAAGCCTGCTGCCAGAACAAAAAGTTAAATATTTTTTTATATAATCTTGCTTACACTACTGATTTTGTATTATCTAATTTAAAGTGATTTTTTTAAAAAAACAAGTGCACTCTTCATTACATATTTTTGATTTACACCTCGCTTAATTAAAGAAGACACCTTGCTATTGCACTTTCCATAATACTTTTACAGGAAAACACTCATTATTGGATCTTTACTACTAGCATAATGGAGCTATATTTGTATTGTAAGCACTTTGGAGAAATATTTAAATCAACCAAACTATTCATTAAAATTTTAAAATATTGCCATGAAAGTATTCGCATTAACCCTCTTCTCCCCATCACATACTTAAAGAAAAGTATGAAAACTTAATTTGAATTCTTAATCACTTGAGGGCACAATTTGATTAAGAACAATAAACAGAGAGGTGAAGAAATTAAAAATACAAAAGTCTCAGAGAGAAAACAGAACTGGTGTTTAAAGGTCAAGTGCATGCATGTAATTAGTTCTACTTACATGAGGAATTGCAATTAGCTTTATGGATCACATTTTGAAATTGCCGGGTGTTGTGAATCCTGGGGGTTTCTACAAGCGTCAGCTGTTAGAGGCATGTGATCAGATCAGATTCTTAGCTAAGAATGAAAAAAAAGCTAGATTGTGCTTTCAGTGCAAACAACTGCAAAGGCAAGGCAATCTTAGGCTTGCCAAGAAGTGACTAGCAAATAATAACCCAGTACTCATCAGATGATTTGGGGACCTGACTTATAATCATTAAGTGCTTGGGACTGGCCCTTTCCCAATTCCAAACATAACCTGTACAATTCAAAATAGAGCAATACTCCATTTACTGTCTATGGTCAGATTATTGTCTCTTCAGAAATACTCAGCTCAGAGAAGGTCAGAGCCCTACAAGTAAGAAATTATTCATAGAAGTACCATTCACAGATTCAGATAACTCCAAATATCTGACTTCTTGAGCATGTCTTTCATCACTCAATATTTTGGGCTATTTTCATTAAAATACTAATGTATGCTCCATCATGCACACTTGACATTTGGATCATTCTCATCAGTGACATAGCAATATTGAGGGTGTACCACCTATAGCCACATTACAGCTCTCATGTTTCAGAATTCTTTCATTATTAGAAATATAAAAATTTAGTTGGTGCTCGGTGTATGAGTCTTACTTTCTTGTTCTGGGCTGTAACTGCAATAATGTATAGAAGACAACCCAGTCCCTCTTGCAGGGTTCAGATTGAAGGTTTTTATGTCATAAACATCATTCAGGAGTCAGAAACATGACATCGGAAGATTATCTGAACAGAATGAAAAGAGAAAGCAGTGGCTTCTGAAAGCCATAAAAAATTACTGTTAAAGAGGTCTGCTGGTTTTGTAAACTCCCAAACTTTTTGACTTATGCCGACAATGTCATGCTTTCAAACATGTGTGAACATTCTTGGATTTCAAATGCAATGCACAGAGGAAAAAAAGGGCCCCATCTCCAAGTGCTAGCAAGTCCCTGAGAGCCATTATCCACAGAATAAAAGCCCCCTAGAAATTCAGCTTCTGCTAAAACTTGGATTTGAGCAACAAAGTTAGTGTTTGGACTTTAGGGCCACTTACAGAGTTTTATATGCTGAATGATATGTCACTGTAGAAAGCTTTCAGAACTAGTAGTAAATTTTCAGGCATCCCAGTAGTGTCATGGGTCTGGGCTTCCTGAGCAGCAGGTCGACTGAGAAGCACAGCTCCTGTTCCTTACGGGGTCCTCCAGTTGCCTCTGGATGCTTATTGAAAAGCCACTGCATACCTACCTTTTTTCTTGTGGTCTATGGCAAACCTGTAGTAGAGGCTACCTAGAGAGTACCCAGATAAGCTGTCTGGACTTCTGAGCAAAGCAGATCTGTCAGAGCACTGTTTTTGTTGCTTTAGGGCTGGTCTTTTTGCTCTTTTTATGTGATTGGTGCCACATCAGTCTCCTTACCATCCAGAAACTGGATGGTGGATGGTGCATGAAGGACTGAGCAAGAGACAGAGAAGCAGAAATCCAATTTTCTAATACTGCCTAAGCCCCCAACTTGAGTAGTGGCTTTGGGCAACTAACTTGCAGCAAACTCCTCTAGAGAGTGTCTGGGGCTTTACAGAATGCAGCAGGAAAATAAAAGGGGAAAACACTGCATCTCAGTTTTCCTATCTGTAACATGGGACTAATACTTACCAACCAATCCACCTCGCAAGGGAGATGCAATAATTAATTAGCTAATGTTCGTACAGCACTTTAACTCTGTAAAGTGTAAAATAAATGTTAAGCATTATTGGCACTTAGATTCTACAGTGATTGGTGCCCTACAATTCCCTAAGCCAGGCAGATAGTTATTGCTGCTCAGAGCAACAGTAGCTTACAATGAATCCTGCATTATCAGCTAGTTTCTAGATGGTTACGTGCTGGTGTGACTATACATACACCCTCCCACGTATGCCACCTGCCACGCAGGGGGATTCTGATGTAGAGGTCCAGGATGTGACTGTGCAGCAGGAAGGGGGACTCTATAGCCACTCTGTAACTTTTTTTTTTCTTTTTCTTTTTTTTTTCTCCTCCCTGAAGCAGGTTTTTAGGTACTAATCATTATCTGCAACCCATCCTCCCTCATACAGAATTACTGTTTTATGTAATTTTGTCAGGCAACTCATTCATATTGCTGAAAATATCCAGAATTCCAATAAATTCAGTGGCAAAGAAACTAATTGGTGAACCATTTAGGGGAGTTTGTGAGAAAAAGAGAGCTTTCTCCACCTGTATTTTTTTGTTTTAAAATCTTTACTAAATTTTTTGTTTCAGTGAACAAGAAGACAGCAGCTTCTTCAATTATGTTGGAGAGATGGATATATAGGTAATATTGTTTAATATTAACTGCTGTTACATAAATCATAGAATGATAGAATCACAGAATACCCCAAGTTGGGAGGGTACCACAAGGATCATAGAGTCCAACTCCTGGCTCTGCACAAGACCAGCCAAAAATCAGACGCTATGTTTGAGAGCGTTGTTCAAACGTTCCTTGAACTCTGGCAGGCTCGGTGCCGTGACCACTGCCCTTTGCAGTCTCAGACATAGCCAGAGAGATACTGAAGTTTCTACTTTTATACTATATGCAACTGTAGGATTTTATTTCAAGTGAGATTCAACCTGTTCCTCTGGACTGAACATGACTACTATGCGTGTGTTTCAAAAACATTCAAAATGCCAGTCAATTATTTGTATCTTTATGATTTCATCTGTATTTTGAGTGCATCTAACACAAACTAAGAGGAGAGTTTCTTATACAGTATCTTCTCAAAGAAATCTTATTCGTATGCACCAAACCACTCTGTGAACCACAGCAATACACTCTAAAAGTGGACAAGTGGACATTCTTGTAAAAATATGTTTATTGCTTTGAATCAAAACCCTTGTATACAGACAAACTCATCTCATCTGACATTCTTTCTTCTGACTTTGTAGGAAGCCATCTGGACACTACGCATCCAACTAACTGGACCACCAAAACAGAGTGTAAAAGTATATCCCAGTGCAAAAGTCATTTGATTCTTTCCCAATCTCTTCTACTGTTTCTCCAAGCACCTTCTGTATGGCTTTGTCTGCCATAAGCTACTGGACTAGGCAGACATTCACCCTGAGCCTGTCAGAATGATCTTATACAGTATTCTGATACCTCCAGCAGCATAAAGAGTAGTCAAATATTAATACATACCTACACATTGAAGACAATTCCAGCAATCTACTTCTTTACTACTGGATATTGTACGCAATGCTAACTAGTAGTATCCACAGGAAATTGTGATTGACATCAGCAAGAACTGGATAAACCTGGGTGGAAAATTGGAGCCCTAAATTTGACACAGTGTCCTGGGAATTATATTTCATATTGAGAATCCACCATAAGAAACACTTTAAATCTCCTAAAATCTGATCATGATGGAGGTGAAAAGCAGCTGAATTATGTATTATTAATGTATACTAACTCATCATTAGTTTAATTAGTGAACTAGATAAGATTGTCTGGTTTTGTAATCAATCCTATGAAAGTAAGCAAAAGTACTTTGTGTAAGACTAGATGGTCGTAAGACTAGGTGGTTATCATAAGCACTGTATCTTTCACCTTTGAAGTTTCTGAGAGTGAATAACTTAATTTTTGATCTTTTTTTTTTTCCCCATTTAGTACTCAACCACTGGACAGCATCTAGAGAAATGCAAAACAAAAATATAAAATGTTTTTGTGCCAGGGTAAAAATCAATCACAGTGATTTTTTGCTTTATTTCAGATGAGAAGATACATGAACACAGTCCTTGAAAAACCTGCTGAGCTTTAAGGCATGTCCTAAGCAATTTCTTTTCTTGGTTTGCCCCTGCCCATGGAGAGGATGTTTATAAGCCGATACCATCACTTTGCAAAACCCTTCCCCTCATCAAAATCTATGATACTGATCTTTGTAAGTTTCTCTCAACAATGTCAGCACTGTCAGTACATCTCTATTGCAATTTTCTTGAACTTTGCGAATAATATCCATTTATGAACCTTCAAGGTCAGAAAAAGCCAGGCGAGTTATACACACATTTTTTACTTTGTTCTTTTTTGCAAATCAATGTATGAATATCTGAAGTATTTCTTGGAAGATAAACAAGCTAACTTTGTCACACAGTCCAGGATGTTTTAAAACAAATCTAGTTTTTGTTTTATTCCTACTCAGAAAAAGCTTTTGTTTTCCCTCTTTGGAAAGAAAAGAAGTATGATAAGGAAGAAACTGAGTATATATTTTTAGACAATATGGTACAAGTTTTAAATGTTGGGGTTTTGTATATGGGAGATACACAGAGTTTCTTCACAAAAGATAAAAACTTAGTAGTGACACTTCTGCAAAGACTTTAACAGGAAAGTAACAGGTGCCTGAATGCATAAGAAGACAATATTGCTGAAGGGTGATACTAGAAAAATAACAATCTAGAAATGAGAAATACATTTTAAATTATGATTAGTTACATAATGAGAAAGATTGTCATGAAGTAGGGAAACTTACATTACAGGGACTGACAATGTCCAGCAAAGTCTGAAATGTTTCTTTAACACTACCCACCTCAATTATTGGTTCTTGCTTTTCATAATGTGTCTTGCAATGTGGTAATTTCTGAAAGTCATCCATGCCAAGGCCAAGTGATTACAGTAAGGTCTCAGTTTTCATTAAAAAGAAAGATTTAATTTACAGTTACAGAGGAAGCCTTGATGTGCACACCACGCATTTTCTAAGTTTAATATTAAATACATGCAAGAATCAGGTTTTTATTATGATTATTATTGTATTATTTACATATTTCAAGATTTAAAGACTCATTGCATCTCTAGAGAGAGGACTCTTTGATGGTTTCTGAACACTCATGTAGACAACTGCCATTTTCCACTGAAAACAAAAATATAGCTACCCAAGCCTCTTAGAAGATCCTGATTTTGTCAATCTTTGCAGTTTTCTGGCATATACAGCATCTACTGGCAGGACTAAACTGCCTCTCACATCTTACTGCAGTGCTTGTCTAGGAAAAAAACAATCCTTTTTTTTTTCCACAATGACCTTGTTGTGAACACAAGCAAAAATATATCTGTATTTAGTATTGTGTGAATTTGACATCTTATAACTCCTGTCCTTTATGTCATGTGCAGCAACCACTGTGCAGTGGGCAGGGTCGTGGACCTGGAAGCAGGATACTTGGTAAGTACCGATGGAGTGATCCTGGGCAAATTTATTTATCTCTCTGCATGTTTTGTTTCTTTCTCAAAGCTGTGGGCTTGTCGGGGCAGGACCTGTCGCTGAGTGTGGTGTTGTTCCTTGCTTCCTGCAAAGGATCTCTGATCTTCCTCAAATATTTAAGTCAAGCTAGTAATGTGTATAATAAATATTAACAGGAACATATTCTCTTCTTCTCATCCATTTATGGCCCCCTTTACAATTTAATTATCAACGCCAAATGTTTAAAGTCATTAGAGACTTTTATTACTAATTTATGTCTGTAAATCAAAACTGGGCAATTTTAGAGTCTATTATCTCTAAATGAAAGTAAGTACTCAGCATAGTCTACCTTAAAAATGACAGTATCTCAATGGCTTTTTCCAGTGCAGAGCTGCCCTACTCTAACTGCAAACACTAAAAATACACCAAAACCAAACCAACCAACCAAACAAACATAGAAAAACGATTATTACGTAATTTATTCTTACTTATCCATACAAGAAAGCTGCCAGATTACATAGAGAGGGAAGAAACATGGAGATCTGTTAATGTGACTTTGACTTTGCCCTAGAGAGTGCCTGGTATGACGCTGGGGCTGTGTGCTCCACCCTGGTTCCTGTGTGTCCTTGCAGCGTGTGCACATGGTCTGGTGGCATGGATGGAGGCTTGAGTCCACATGGCATCTGCTCCTCATGCTCCTGCTGCACCCACTTCCAATGCCATAATAAGAGCACTTACAGATATCATGGGGAACGACATGAGAGATCATAACAAACGGGCTTTTCCAACTTGTGGAGCTCAGCACATTATGTGCCTGAGCATCTCCTGGAACAGCAAAATGCTCTGCAGGGTCTCACACACCACTGTCTATAAAAAGGATATATTCTCTTGCCCTTTGCATGGTGGCATCTTGACAACTGCTCTGGCAGCTACCCTTGAGACGCTGATGCTGACCAGCTATGGCAGCCATAAGGGCAAAATAATAAAGACCTGACTGACTTGTACACTCTTAACACAAATGAGACCTCCATGAATTAAACAGAAGTTTTGTTTGCAGAAGAACAGGGAAAGGGATTCTTTGCTCTCCAAGTCAAACAATGAAAACAAATTTGAAGAGAAGGAAATTGTATCATTCTAATATTACTTACTGAAGATGTAGGCTAGCTCAGGAACAAATAAAAGCTTCCCCAAAACAGTTGTTTTATATTTATAGTATACTTTTCATTCTAGAGAATGAGAGCACAATAACCTAATAAAGAAACCCTGCAAACAGTAATATCTTTTTTCCCAAAACTAAAGGAAGCCATCAGATGTACCCACCGATTAATAATTACAGCAACAGAGAATGATTTAGGACTAGAGGCTTTTTTTCCTTTTTTTTTTTTTTTGGGGGGGGTGGGGGAGGGTGGCACTGTAGGGTGAATTTAGGGTCAGGGAAAATGTAATTTCCCCAACTGGAACTTGGCCAGGGCACATCTCTTACCCTTTGCTTGTGCTGCACCAAGTAAAAAGGAAAAAACAAAGATGAAACTGATTAAATTCTTTGCAATAACTGGTATTCTAATACAATAAATCACTTCATAACAGACAGAACTGTGGTTTGTTTGCACCACATCACTTCTTATTTTCCACCTACAATCTGAGTACCTTAACACATCTCCTTTCTCTTACACAGGGTTTGGCCATGATAGGAATCCTAGTGAAATCCAGAAAAAAATCTCAGTGACCTAGTGGGCTTTGGATAGCAGAGTGATTCCATCTGATACCAATATTTCATAGATATTGAAAACATAGATCATTTATTTTGATGACTTTGCAGAGATTCCATTGTAAGGACCTAGCAGATAATAAACAATAATTCCTTTATGTTAGTTACAAAAGATGTTTCACAGTTGAACATACATCAAAGTCCGTTGCTGAGGGCATTATATATAATATGCTAAATCTTTAACAGATGGGCTATAGAAGAAGCTGAATAAGTCCATGATTAGTGTTGTGCCTCTATTGCTCTACAAAACTTCCAGATGCCATCATGTTGTTAATAATCTGGGGATCTCTCTTCACCATATTGGACCCACTTGTCAGCTCTCCCCAATTAGCAAGGATAGCTCCAAGGTAGGAGCACAATTCCTAGGGCAGTGGTTTTCAACATTTTTCAATTTGTGGACCCTTAAGGATTTGTCACTAGAGACATGGATCTCTGCACAGCAAATGAGAATCTACTGGCAGTGGGCACACTGCTTTTGCTTACCTTTTGTGGTCCCCATGGTCATAGTGTTGGAACCCACAGGAGTCTGCAAGCACACCAGATGGAAAAAGACTGTCTTAGGATAACGTGTTTCTCATAAAGAGGTTTATGTTTTTCTTGAGTCTTGGTAGCTGAAACTTGTGATTTTCTGCCACATATAAGCAGTCACCAGTCCTAAAAAATCAAATCCTGTGAATAAAGCAAAGCAAGCCCTCTCAAAATGTTTGGGAATAACATATTCAAGTAATAAGTTGTGCTTTTTTTCTTTTCGCTTGACCACAGGAAATGTATAGCTTCATTTAATATTTTGAAAACATCTTCAGAGCATTCATGAATTCAAAGTGGAATAAATACAAGTACCTCAGCAGAACTGCCATTTAAATCAAATTAACTTTACTAATTAGGGGAAAAAAAGAACGCATCTCAGTATCAGGCATAATTTGTGCTTATAGAACTTCACACTTCAGGTGATATACTCTGCCTGAGAGATAGCTAAGAGAGCAATGTACCCATCAAAATGGGAAATCAACCATGGCTACTAAATTTTTCAATTCGCAAAGATTAAGAAAAAAATCTGATTTGCCTAGAGGAATTTTAAGTCTTTAGAAGAAACCAAAGTCATTATATTCAAATGAGTGAGTATATAGTTAGCCATTGATATCAAAATGATTTCTTGTTGGGTAGCTGGAAATAATGGATGGAAATGTGCTTGTCATCACACAGTACCTGAGCACGCACGTTTATTTCACATTTGGCTAGACTCTCAGGTTTCTTATTTTTTGACAGTTGAGACCACACAGTGGCTTATCCGATGACAGGAGCAAACTTCCAAGCATCAGATCATGTGGGAAGAGCCACACTGCTCAGACACAACCAGAGGCCCCTGCCACCTGGCCGTGTCTCAAGTACATCCACATCTGCAGGGGGCTTTCCAGCCCTCCTCTCGCTCAGGGGCATCATGTGCAAAGTGCAATCAGTTGGCATCTCACGGCAACCTCCCAAGGCATTGCATTGTGTCACAGAGGCAGAGAGAGGCTGTTGGTGCTGCGTGTATACAAGAGATATAGGAGTAGGCATAGGAAAGCATGTGTGAGACTTGCTTTCAGTACTTGGGACTTTATGGGTTTTATGGCTGTGTGATAGCATAATGATGCTGTAAATCATGCATAAAGGGCCTCTAGGGAATTTACCTTATGTACAGGATTTTGCAGGCAGGGTAAAGACATTTCCACCACTCTCTGGCATATGCAACAAGAGAAAACAGAAGAGGAAGCATAGCTGGTAAGCCATTGCCTGTGGCTGTCATTGTTCAAACGAGTTCTCAAGACGAAAATTTGCCAAGGAACTCCAGTAGCCTGAGAATATGGTGCAAAGACAGCTTAAAGTCATCATTAGCTTCCCTTCTCATTCTGTCCTTGGTTGCTGTACTGAGTCCAGGAAAGGAGAATTAAGGAATCTCTTCCTCCATAAATGTGAGCTGATAATGATTTGTCCATGAGGTTAAACAGCACAGAAAATAGTGGTCAATATTGGATGGTCGTACCTTAAAAGTGCAAAGGCCATTTGTACATTCTGGTCCGCCATGGAGGGAGTTACAGCACCATCAATAATTGATTCATAAACTGGGCCTACTTATTCCCAAATGCTACAATAATACGTAGTGAGGCTGAACTCTGGATACTCAAAATCCTTTCTTTAGCTTGCAGTTGTTTCGCTCTGAAATGCAGCTGATTTTTATTTTTAATTCTGATGTTCTGCCCCTATATTACCCAAAATCAAATTGTGACCTTTGATATTAATACATCATGCTGATAAAATTTAAGTTTTTTTTTAACAGACGTGACACTTGAGCTTGGCACAGAATTTTAGCTAACGATGCCTTTTTGGGGGAGAGCAAAAGAGCTGAGAGTTGGTTACTTACCCAGCCATCCATCATTTTGATAGTGAGACCTGGCCTAAGTCTTTCTTCTTCAAGACATTAATTTTCCACCTCCTCTTCCTTGCTTGGAGCAGGACTGATCCTGCTCTTGTGGAAGTCGATGGCAAAAATCCCACTAATTTCAGTGGATTAGTTCCAGTATCTCAATTTACATGTGATTAACAGTAATTTTGTCTACTCAGTGCCTAAAAAATTCATAATCAAATTTACAATAAGCTGTGCACTGATTTTGTAGGGATCCCAGCTTATTTTATAGGCTTCTAATTTCAACATTTATCACTTTTGGTTCTAGCCCAATACGCAATCATCTGACCACGGAATGTGTTCTTAAAAGCTTCCCACAAAGTTGCTGGATTTGTAGCTGATGGAATGTTAATTTGCAGAATTTCTTTAATACTGAAGTGCAGGCAGAATTGTTCTGCTCAACAGACAGACATTCATCCTCCAAGCATTTACCATATTGAAAGCCTTTTTGTACTTTATCTGCATTAGCTGAAGTGAACGCAGAGCAATTCACAGCGATGGGATGAGTTCTAGGAACAGGGGGGCAGGTGTGGAGCCCGGTTTTAAAGGACATGAAGTTGTCCTTGCAAAAAACATGCATGCTTAAAATGTGAGGAGATCTCTGTGGGTTAATCTAAAACCACCCACGAGGTGTCTGTGTGGAATGGCCACGTGGCCATTTTGAGCCAGCCTAGGCCAAGCGGTCCATCGGCCATGTTACGGTTGTCACCTACCCCACTGGCAGATGGGGGATGCTCTCCGTGGGAGGTTCCTGTTTGTAGCTGAAGTAGACCCTGAAAATGTTCAACCAGAAGCCATATAGACCAGGCCTGATCTTGCAAGGTGCCCGGCACACATGGGTGCTGCTGTGAGCCACTTCCTCACTGATCCTGCCAGTAGTGGACGATTAACAGCACTTCAAAGGATAAAATCACAAGGGGGTGATTTATAAAATATGACTGACTCCGTTACTCATTAAAATGAGGGACTAATTGCAGTGGTTCTACTCCAGTCAGATAGTGCCTGAGCAGGTGTTGCATGTGCTTCCCCAGAGAGCTCAGGCATTGCACCTGTAAAAGGACTGCCGTCCCAGTGTTGCATCCCTCTGGATTTATTCACTGGGAAAGATCACTAACAAGTGTTCAGCATCCTTTAGGGTATGGCTCTTCAGAGTGGTTTGTCTTTTCAGAAAGCCGACTTCCATCATGCTATGACAGACTGCTTTCTTTTATTGCTCCATACATGATTTAGGCATAAGTTTCCACAAGTGAAAGGCCACCGTGTAAGGATCAGTGCTCAACTATTTTATTAAAGCCCTATCATGTTAACACATCAAGGGGATTCATTTGTAACCTGGACCTCCACCTCAAGTTAGGAATTTTGGCTTTTCCAAGCCTGCCCTCTTCCTTCTTCCCAAGCACTATTCTCTGCCAGCAGCCCTCTGAGCTACTGTTCCCAAGATGCACCATGGAAACAGCGAGAAACTTTCCAAATGGCATTTTTTTGCATATGCTTGCCTGGCTAAATACATTATTTGATACTTATTCTTTAATTTATGGTCGTGAAAAAAATATACCAAGCCCTGCACAGCCGAGCTCATTGCTGTGACTCTTTCTGATCGCTTTATCAAATGGAACCCTTTCTTTAAGCTGTTAGCTAAATGTCGCGTGAAGTTCTGAGAACAAATTGTGCTGCTTTGGGACATTAACTTCACATTAATTTGGCTAATCACTTCTACTTGATAGAAGTTTGTTTGAAAAACAGGATACTTGGGCTGCAGTGAAACCTGTGCAAAGTCACTTAATAACAGCCATCATCTCTGGTAGTGGGCAGTGAAATCTCAGGATGGGCAAATGTGGAGTTAAGTGTGAAAACACCCAGGGAGCATGTTTTTCTGGGTGGTTGTGTGTAACAGAATGGAGATAGGGATCAGAAGGAATTAGGAAAAAAAAAAAAAAAAAAACAGATTCAACAGAAAGAAATTAAAGCTTCAGTTAGGCTTAACCCTCACTTGCCTGTTTAATTCTGCCCATAGACAAAAACATGTGGTATTGCCAAATTTTATCATCAGCTCCACGACACTTGTCTGCTTTCTTGCAGCCCCAGCCCCTGAAGTCAGAAGACTCATGTGAGGCTGCTCCCTTATTCTCTGCCTTCCTCCTCTCCAGCAAATCCTAATACTTGCAGGAAATACCTTAGAAGTTCTGACTCCTGGTGGCTCCAGAACCAGAAGGCATAAAGTACGTTCTACTTTTTATATGCTGTGATTTTAATGCCAATTGATGACTAATAAGTACCTGATGCATGATTTCTGAGCACCAAGGATTATCAGTGTTGAATGTGGTTTTCCTCTTCACCCAAGAGGGCAGCTGAGCAGGGGCACCAGCAGCTGGGAAGATTTATGTATGCAACCAGGCACCTTCCGTGCATCTTACCTGGAAGGATATAATGACAGTAAAGCCTATCAGTGGAAGAGGACTATGAGCATGAAGAAGGAGAAATCTGCCTGCAGAAGGGAACGGATCTCCAGGAAGCGTGAGAATGGCAGGCAACACCACCTTGCTCTGCTCCCCTGGCAAAGTATGGGCAGCATGAACAGGAAAGGAAACGCCAGCAAGGTTTCTGCTGAGGTGAAGGCATCCGCCCTGCTCCTGTTCTTAGCTCTGAAGCTTGCTAAACCATATTTCCTAATAGGAAAGATGCTATGTGGCATGGTGGATGTACCCCAGGGTACAACAATGAAGGGCTCTGGACAAACCCAACTAAGTAAATGATCTGCTCAGGAGCACCACCAACTGGGACAGCCTGTAAAAGAAAAGAGACAGCCACAGGGAAAAACAAAATCAAGGGACTATGAGTGACTCTGTCCTCCTGGCAGAAGGCAGCCAAGACAGTCCAGCAGGCTGGAGGCAAAAGAATCCTCTTCCCTGCCCTTCCTCTGGACATGAAAAGCAGCCAGGGCACCCAGTGCTCTTCTCCGTGGTGACAGGCAGGAGGTAAGCCAGGGAGGAGCTGTGTCCTTCCCGCATTGGATGTTAGATGAAACTGTAGAGACTGAACTCCAAGGCAAGTGAGCCAAGTTCAAAGCATTTTTAGAAGTGTGAGGCAATAGAGAAATTCAGCTTCAGCTTGTTTTGTTCTTACCGATCGCACTTTCAAGGCCTGCGATGAAGATCCTCAACCACTGTGCCAGGGGTTTGGCACTTTTTGTCCCCAGAAACCTCCTTTGCCCACCCTTACATGTTTTGCCCCGAAAAGCCTCTACTTGTGGTTGCTTTGGATTTGTCCTGACTCAGCAGTCCTCCCCACAGAGAAAAAGGCAGATGTCTGGTACCCAGTTTGGAGTGAGCCAGGCCAGGCCACTGCATGAAGCAGGAGCTGGCATCCAGAGCACAGCCAAGACTAGTCAGCATCTATGGAGTGCCATCGAGCATCTACGGAGTGTCATCCAGCATCTTTTAGAAGTGCCAGGGCTAGGCTCAGGCATGTGATTAACATATGCTAATGGCTCATTATAATATGCAAATGACACACTAGGTCAGAACTGCATGCCCATTCAAACTAATGAACTGTGCACTTTTTTTTTTAAGTGGCACTAGTAATTGGGTGCATCATTTTTCTGTCGCTGCTAGGCAGAGAATAAGGAAGCCATCTGTAATGACAGGCCGATGTGTGTAGCAATCCCGTTGAGAAGTAAAGGAAAGGACTGCTAATTTCCAAGTGTCCAGCAGGGAACCAGTATACATGCCTCCAGTCACCACCATCACAATTCTTAGTATCTGAGCATGTAATTATATGGTCATATTTTTAGAAGGGATCAGCATTTAAGATAACTGTTGAAAACTCCTAGCCAGAGCAGCATGCAGAGATCTGCCTGAGCACCTACTGCCTGAAATGCAGAACACCTGGGTTTCGAAAATGCAGCTGCATGTGACCTTGCCACAATGAAGAAAATATTAATACCTCATTTGTGGGGTCTACTCTTCCTTTTTAAAGACAAATTCTCCTGTAGAGTTATGCCACTCTCTCTTGAAGCAGACTGGCACCCAGCTCAGTATCATCCACTAAAAATGGATAGACTATGAAGACTTACTAAAACTGATTTATTTCAGCCCTCACAATCGGATTATTTATTTATTCTCTCTGGTAATTAAAGTCCTTGCTTGGAACCTGTATCAAGAATTAATTAATAATCAAAGAATGATTCAAATACCAATTCATATAGTTTAAAAAAAAAAAACTCAGATACATATTGCAAAGGGATATGATTATTCTTTTATTCCAATTTTAGATATGAAGACAAAGGACGGAAACAATCTGTGCTAAATGTCACATTGTAGACAGTCACCAGAGCTCAGAACAGAATCGAAATCGCCTGAGTCTCTGTCTCTCCAGCAGATTTTACCCACAATAGCACTAGAAGTATGGTAGAGCAACGTGCTTGGACTCCAAAGCGGACTGTACAAGGCAGATCTTTACACAACTCAGGTTCAGTGCAGTATCAATGTAGGATATCCCAGACTCAAGCCTAAGCAGGTAACTCACCACAACATTGCACCACACCACATTGACTTGCTTATTCAGGCTTTTGATAGCTTACAAATCTCTGCAGCAGGTTATGTTTTCTGGTATAGGCATACCTCAACCTTATTAAAGCATCCAATCCCATAGTATTGTCACTTTGGAGATTAGCTCTTTGATGCAGTGATTTTCAGATTCTTCTAGTTTGTAATCTCTCTTGTGCAAATTACCTATTTACATAAAGTCACTTGTGTCCAATCTTTGTTCTTTTCCATCTTTCCTGTGCTGGGATGGCGTTGTGGGGACACAGCCACGCTATAATGCCTTCTCTAATATAACCAATTCAGAAAACTCATTAAAAATGTCTATTAATCCTAATTCATCCACTCACATTGCTATTCTGACAGTGAAGGTATTTCCCTTCCGGCAATTTTATGAAGTGCGAGTAAGATAGCAGCTCTGAGCTTCAGTGCGCATAAGGAGCCCTAGAACTTAAGAAGTGCTCACCGTCATCACTAACTTCAGTAGCTTGATTGCTTAGAGTCCCCTCATGGGTGGATAGGTCAATAATGAGGCATGATGACAAGACAAAAATATATATATATATATATATATTTTTTGACAAAACTGACTCAATGTTTAAAGCCTGGAGTAGCATTCAAGCATTCCCAGACAACTCCATCAGAGGATGTCCAGCAGACAGCAGTGAGTAGAAAGGGCAACAACTTAACTGCTGTGATTTACTAAATGAAAACAGGGGCGTGTAACTGTGAGGAAACCCAGCAAATCTGATAGCAATCTGCAGATGGAAGTGTTAAACTCTTTGCATATGGCTCTTGCTTTTGATGTCAATAGATATATCAAAGAGATCAGGATATGGCCAGAGACTCTCTGTTCAATATCTCTGGACACAGAGTTCTGGTATTAGCGTTATAAAAAATGTCTCATGTTCCCAAAACCCAAATACATAATTTTTGAATGATATTATGTGTTTGCAGCTGGCAGTGAAGTGTGATATAGTGTTAATGTCTTCCTGCAAATGTTAGATGAATAGCTATCAAAACTCTATTGTCTGTATTGGCATTCATATAGCATAGTCTAAAAACACTTCAATCTCTCTCACTAAACTAGAGGTTTTACTATTTTTCACATCATTTGAATTTTTATTACATCTAAATAATAAAATCCATTATTAGGATCAATCTAAATCCACAGTATTTGCAATTTTAGGATTTTCTCCACAGTTTTGGCTCCACTTTCTAGAATCTAAGCCTTCACTATACAGAAGTGAACTTTCTCCTGCCCTTCTGGTTGCAAAGGTATCTTGGCAACATTTAAATGCTGTACCTCTCCAATATATGGCTTAGTGCTGAGCACAGAAGGATTGAATTCAAACTTGTAAGCCACATTCCATTTATAAAATGGGGTCTAATAAAAAACGCTTGTTTGGCTGCAGATAAGGTAGTCATGCTAGCAATTATGTTTCAAACTCTTTAGAACATTTGTAGGGCTTATTTAAGAGAAAATGAATAGAAAATGAATGTGATAGATGCATTATTTTCCAGTTGCAATGAATTTGAATAATATGTGATAATGTATATAAAAATAATTGCCGCTCTTAATCACAGGTTTTGCTTCAGCAATGTCTGCTTAAATGACCCTAAGTCGTAGAGTGCTTTTTAGTGTCTCTTCCCATTTCTTAAAAATTGAATTGCTCTTGCTAAATGAGTGGTGGCTGTCTCTATTCCCTCCCCACAGACCACAGAGGATGAGAAAGGAAATATTATCTTGTTTCTATTTCAGAGCCATCAGCTAGCTTTAGAAATCTTTTTTGCTATCTACCTACGAGATGCCCTTTTCAGAGAGACTGTGCTGCACCTGTCTGGGTGTAAGAGCCAGGCTGAGGTATGATAAACCTTTAAATTGTGTCCCACTCACACAATTCACCAAGAACGGCTTGGGAGATGCAAGGGAACATTCTGCCCCGGGGTGAAAACTACCCTGCCACCTCACCAGCAGGGATCAGAGGGGCAAAGTCAATTATCCACAGTGGTGCCAAGTGGAAACTCTTCATGGCCACAAGGCCTTTGACATTCAGACCCAAATCTTGTATGACTTCAGCAGCTTCCAGTGCGAGCAGAAGCAGCTGGAGAAAAAGACATGAGATACAGAAGCTGAGGTTTTGTGGGATCTTTTAAGGAATGAAGGGGGCTGCAGGGCAAGTGGAAGCTCCCTCTCACTGAAGATGCTACATGACAGAGGCATCCCCATCTCCGCAAGGATGCAGCTGAGCTAAGTGACTTGGGGCTGGACACCATGCCAGGCTGGGTTTGTGCAGCAGGAGAAAGAGGCCAAAAGCTCCCATGGACCTCCTGAGAACCCACACCTGACAAGAGCCCTGGAACCAAAAGGGATGGTTTCTCCAAAGACAATACAGTCCAAAATTATAGACAGCACCGTGCAAAGATATTTAAACTCATGAGGCTGGATACTGGCAGCAGTTTGGCCACACTGGTAGCTGACAAATTTAGTTGTGGCTTACCTGGGTTAAATTTTGCTTTGCTGCAGGACTATAAGCACATTAATCACTGTAGTCCAGGGTCTTTGTGTAGCCACCATGGTCCTGAGTGGAAAAGACCTCCTCCCAAACACCCATCAGTGCTCACCCACCCTTCAAAGTCCCAAGTCCAGTGGCACTCAGGGGCTTTCAAGTTGCCTTATGGTCTTTTGAAAAGCTTTGTCTTGCACTCTCACAAAAACATTCAGTTTTCACTTAAGTACGGTAAGTAAAGATTAAATCAGATTTTGGGTCCTCCATGTGGGCAGAGAGGAAAGCCAGAGGTCCGGTCTCCATGTGCCAGAGCTGCAGGGCTTGCCGTGCAACAAGCTACACTTGGGGCCTTCACAAAGGCAGTCCCAGAAGGTCTGCGGAAAGCCTGGAGGCCTGGCAGACCCTGTTCATCCATAGTGTTGGCTTCATCCCAGACTATTACTCTTGGCAGTAAAGTGTGCTGTGTATTTTAATGGGGAGCTTTATTTGTTGAAAGGATTAAACTTCTGTAAAATATTTGAAAAATCAAATCTTAATTCAAATAGTCAGGATTCAATGGCAGCAATACTGCATATATTCAATGCCGTGAACTTTGAAAGGCCTTTTAGGTCCACAAAGACTGCAGACCTGCAGTTTACTATTTTTATTTGCAGAGGTTTCTAAGGACTGTTAAGTCAGTATAAGATGCCACAACAAAATAATACAAAGAGAACCAGTAACCCACAGAGCTTGCAAGTTGGAGCATCGGCAACATTTAATAACCAAATAAACACACAAATGGTTAGGGAGACAACTGATCAAAGACAGGAGAGTCCCATAAATCAATAATTACGGAGGTATCAAAGTTCGCAGCAGGCTGCTACTCCCGCCAATCCAGGCTTGTCATGATTCATTCCAGAGAAGCAGGGTCAATTTTACATGCCATGTTTATCACTGATTTAGCATGACTTACGTATTAAAAGGGTTTTTGTATCATCTGCTGTGGCTGCAGTTAACTGAGAGGTGGCATGCAACCTTCAGACCTACAAAATAGAAAAAATACAGGTTTCCACTAGATATAAAGTGCAAATTATCCTTTCTGTGTATTAAGGGAAACTAAGTTACTCTTAGCTGCATTTTCTAAAGTTATGTTGCATGGGCCAAAATCCGAGAATATGTTAGAATACTGATATATCAGAGGTGGCTGGATACATCAATGTCACTGACATTTTTAATATTTATGGCAGAATGTTGGGGCACACACTTAAACTGGGGGAATTACACAGACCGTTTGTTTTCTGGGAAAAGCTGTGACGGTATCCATTTGCCTTTTCCTGTTACGGGGTTTGCAGTGTGTGCGAATTCTGAGCAAATACGGTTTGGACAGGTTAGATGCTTCTTTGTTTTACTCTATGACTCTGGGAAAAAGCCAGGTGATAAATACATGGACTAATCATGGTTCTTACCATCCGTACGAAGTTTGTTTCATTTTTCCCTCTTTACTGATTAAATCCCATCAGATTATCCCTGTCAGTCAAGGCTTATGTGAACTAGTGATCCAGTCAGCCTCAGGCTATGTAAAGTAGCCTTTTGGCCCAGCCTGACTTTGGTTGTATTGTGTTACCTGGGATATTCTCCAACCAAGAGAGAATTGCAGAGCTATTGAGAAGTGGCACATTGGCTCATCCCACCACGGCAGACTGCTTCCTGAGAAGCTAGCAGTTCTAGCCACGCTGAAAGTGAAATTTTAATACGGCCTTGGCAGCGCTCCCTTGGCATGTCCCCAGATTTACACTAGTATAACCAAGATCAGCGCCTGTGCCAGCGTCTGTATTGTATTAAAGATAAATTGGACAAGATGTGTTCGTATCTGAACCAAACCCAGCAAATCAAAAACGAACTTAACAAAGCACCATCAGATGGTCTGACTCATCCTCTTTTGATAGATCCTCACAAAATATGGCTGTTCCAGAAGTGCTAATGTGAACTTTTATTAAAAGATGACACTGTGAAATAGGTTGGTGGGGGGAAGGAGGTACGGGATGAACAGGATGGGACTTGACAAAAAGGAGTTTTCCTTGTGACTGGATCAGCCTCGTGAATCCCATCCCATCTAAATGGAAATAGATGAGCTATCTCACCTTCCTTCATTGCCATACACAGAACAAAACCACTGCGCAGGCAGAACACCATAAGCATGCACAGTAGGTAGATACCAGACTATTATTTCTTGTTCAAAATACCAAAGTGCACCAGTTTAACTGAAAGAACTAGGACATGATATGAAACAGGCATGAGCTAAAGCACAGAACAGGAGGAATGGCTGGAGCCTACCCCCTCCTACTTCCAAAAAAGCTGCCTAATCATTAGCCTGGGGAGTCATGCTTTCACTCTCCCTCTCTCCTTCTCTCAGTGAATTCAAACCATTTTTCTGCACAGTGGTGCAGCTTCATGAGGAGTGGTAAAGTGTTCCCAGAAAAAAAAAAAAACCTATAGTCTAATGACTAGAAGTGTGTTTGAATTCTTTCCAGCAAGGATAGGAACGGAATGTGGATTTCCTACTTGCTAACCCCTTTGGCTGATGCAAGATAGAAATGTTGGTGGTTGCTTTTCCAGAAGAGTTTTAAAAGAAAGTGAATCCTTCTGAGAGTTTTCTGAGGAACTTAGTCTAGTCAGGCTATGCTGGGCATGCTCTGAGAGCATCTCCAGAGCCCCTCAAGGGGCTGCCATACCCTGCTGTTTGTTCATTACTGTGGAGGAAGGGGTCCAGCAGCCAAACTATTTTCAAGCCCTGTTGGGCTGCAGAGATGGTAGTTAATAGGAAGAAGATGTGAGCATAACATTAGAGGGGGAGTTCATTTTCTGTCTTCAGAACTGCACAAAATCTGGTAAAGAGGAAGTCACAGCTCTGCTGCCATACGCCACAATGGCTTATTTACTTGCATACTTACCAAGTATTCAGCCAAGTCACTTGAACAGCAGTATTCGTCACCTGTCTTATTTGTATACCTGTATGTCTTCTGTACAGGCCGTGACCTGACTCCTGGGAACACACCATCCCTGTAGGACGTAGCCTCTCCCATGGCATGCCCTAGCTCTCACAGACTTGAAGCCCAGGAGTAGCAGCCAGAGTCGGACCGTGCCGTGCTTCAAACCATTCCCATACGGAGGCTGACGGGTGCACGAGACCCACAGTGGAGGTGGGCACAATGTATATGAGCCACAGGTTAGATCAAATGCAGCCAAGAGAAGTCGAAGGATCAATCTCGCATGGTCTCATATAGGATAACCTACTTCTCAAATGCTGTGACAGCCATGCCAGTAAAGCCAATGTCCATTTAGGGCTTGAACTCAGGATGCTGAATGTGAGACTGTTCCCAGGTGAACTCTGTCAGCTCTTTATCAGTAAAGTCAAGGAAAGCAAGACCATATGTAACACAATAACGCATGAGAAGACCTTTGTAATGGGGTCATTAAGATCAACCTGAGAGCGCATTCACAAATATCATGACAACATTGTGGATGCTAAGTGCTATCTAAAAAACGCACTCCTGTCTAAGTGCTAGTATTAGACATGGTGCATTCTTGTCAAATACTGTTTGGTCCAGTAATTGAAAAGGATCATTAAACATTTACTGAAAGTCAAACTGGAAACACATGGATGAACGGAGTTGTACTTGAACACCCTGTAGCTGTCACTGATACTACAAATTAAGTGGCAGCATGTCACAGGTTTCCAAGAGGAGAGGCAGCCTCCACCCGATGGCTCCCCACACAGAACTAAGGAAGGCTACAACAGAGGGGGACACGTACATGCGTGATCAATCTCCGTGCACCTGCCTCAGAGTGCCAGCCATCAAGTTGGAGCAAAACATTGGCATTTGCACTTGCACTCCATTGACGAGATACACCTACAGATTTATTGTGCATGAATATTTGATATGACAACAGATTTGATACCAAGTAGGCAGAGTTTGAATTATTTAATTGTTTTCCTAGCGTATTTTATTTTTATTATTCAATGAGTGCTGACTTTATGATTGGAGCTGGACGGCCATGAAGTAAACCTTAACTCCAACATGCTCTTGGGCTGAACTAGTAAAGTCCTTCACTGCTTTGAAGAATTTCAGCATCCACTAAATTCTGACCCTCTGCATGATACTCTCCCAACACAGTCTTTGGGATTAACCTGACCACCACCAAAACTACATCCTTGCATTGTGATGGCCTTCTGGCAAAACAAGGCCGTGGGTCAGCCTCAAACCCAGGACCATGGTCAAATTCTACAAAGTCCTTTCTCCCCATTTCTCTCCAACACTTTCTCTGCAGCAGACAGAACTTTTATCAAGATCTGATGTCACAAATTTAAGACATGAAAACAACACAAAGACAAAATTAAAATGTTTGTGATCCATTATGCAGAAGGAGCATATTCTACATGAAAATATTATTTACATGAGTTTTCTATTCTAAAACTTGATTTTATATTCAAGGTCTAAGGTCTCTATGGACGTCGAAAAACACTTTGAGACTCTGAGGCTTTGAAATGCTGAATTGCCTTGTATAAGATAAAATCGATATTTTGAAAAAAAGAAAAAAAAAAGTAAAGTGGAAATTAATGTTCTTGTAATAGGTGAGTAGCTTTTACACAATTATTTCATGGTGACAGACTTGGTTTTGATGTAGCTTAATTAGCAGAATATAAATTATATATGTTTTTTTAAAGATGTGCATATGTATATTACAAGATTTTTTTTTTATTTCATTGTGGAGCAAACCATTTGATGTGGCTCTGCAAAAAGCTCTAATACACATCAAAAAGCAATCAACAAACTCTTTGAGTACATCAAGCAGGATAATTTAGATGGTTTTTAATCATGATTATGAAAATATAATTAGGTGGTTTCATGTTGGTTGGTGAGTGCGTAGGGAAAAGTGATTCTCCAAACAGAAAAAATATGGATAATATTACCCAGGAGCCATGAAACAACCACACACACATGCATACACAAACCAAACAACAACAACAACAAAAAACTGCTGGCCTGCTTCTCTAGTAGATCAGCAGGTAACACGTTTAAATAGAATGTCATTTCCTTTAGGATGCCAGGAAGATTCTTATTTAACACCCAGAACTACACAGAAGTAGCTTTGGAAAAATGCCCCTTTTGAACGTGCTAGAAATCATTAGTCTGCGATTTAATAAAATAAAATCCTCTTTTCAGAATTTAGGCAACGAGCAGAAGATGCACTTTGGGTATAATCAAACAAGACTTTTATTGAAGGAAATGGAGGTATTGCTGAGAATGCTTTAACTCTGTCTGGGCCTCAAGTACTAGAGCCAATGCCTTGTGCATGTGTGCAGTCCTCAGAGGAAGACAGCTCTAGATGGTTTCAACCACCTTAAGTGTCCTGCTGTTGTCCTATCCCAAGGAAGGCTGCCTAAAGAACCCTCACTTATGAGGACTTTCAGTCTTTTTTTGTGCTGATCATGACTGCTGTTTCCAAATAACTTACTTTTCTGAAACACAATGCTGTATGCCATGACGCTTCACATCTTTGTATGACAATTACTTAAATATTTGAAGTGTCATTATCGAGTCCTTTCCTTTTACGTACTAACACCATATTTTGGTTGTCTGTGAACACCGATCCAATGTTTTCACTAACCAGAGGTCTGTCTCCTGGCTGGGTGTATGTAATTTATAAGCCCATAGTGCATGCCTACCTGCCTGTAATACTCATGCTGATGCTCCTGTGTTGTGGTCTTCACTCACCTGTCTGGTTCTAACAAATCAAGGTCACTACAATTAACTTGCCAATATATTAAAGAACAGGCCTTTTTCAGAAAGTAGATTTTTTTTTTTTTTTGCTATAGTGAAAACTGCTTGTTTTGTCCTTTCTCTTTTCCCTTTCTCCTCACTGGGTCCTATTTCATGGAGGGCTTTATCTCTTGCTCTGAGGGAGTGATTATCACTGCAGTGATAACTGGAGATATCTCAATAATCTCCTCCAATCTCATGTGGATCCCTAGCAAATAATCTCTCTCCACTTCATACCAAAGGCTAGATCTGTTTTCAGTGACTTAGTGGAATTGCATTTCATATAGTTTTAAGGATAAAAGAATTACTTAAAGTTCTTTTTAAGCATTTTGATCACTTTATTTTTTTAATGTAGGTAAATAGTTTTGATACAAACCTTATAGAGTTACGTGCTGAGGAGGTGAGAAGAAAAAAAAATGCAAGTTGGTGGAAAATGCCTGGAAGTGTTTTATTGTGGTTTTGGTTGGTTGAGTGGGTGGGTTTTGTTTGTTTGTTTTGTCAGCTAAGCAAAAATCACCTGTGTGCCCTCAGATACTGAGGAAAGAGAGGCAGGAGCAGGAGAGGCAGGTACTGACACCAGACCCAACAGTTTTTCTCGGCGCAGATTGTGAACAAAACAGCTGGGGGGTTATATACTTGTAGGTGTATGTGTGAGGGAATGAAAAATAATGAGCAAAGAAACAACACAGAGAAAGCCACCTGCTAGAGTAATAAGCAGGTGTGGCACACCTATAGCATGTGGCACAGAGGCTGATGAAGAAAATATCTAAAGTGCCTGTTGAAAAAACGTTAGGATTGTTTGTACGTAGCAACGATGAGATAAAAGCTTTCCCCAAATTTGTAGGCTTAATGTCTAATGGTTAAATCTGTGATAAATTATTTGGCTGACTAATAAATATTTGTCTTCTCTGTAGTTAGCCGCACAATTTTTAGTTGGCACTGTTAATGTAGAGAACATACCCTTCATACTGAATTTAGATACTTGAATGGCTACTAAGCGTTTTAGGCTTAAAAATTTTACACAGTTGGGACTTTTTAGATTATAAACTGATACTGTTAGAGATCAGATTTTTTTAATCTTTCACGTTTGCCTTTTCAATAAACTTTGCCTGATTGTATGTTCAGTTTTTATGAAATTTCTGGTGCCTAAATTTACTGTTTGGACAGCTTCTTAGATGATGGTACAGTTTTTAAAACATGACACTGTGATCTGATTTTTTCAGTTCTTATGTACTATTTATACATTGCTCAAGGGTGAAACCAAAATATAGTTCTTCTTAGCCAAATGCTCACTAAACAGAGATACATTTCCAAACAAGAAAACACTTTGTTTGCTCCTGCCTTGCCATAATTTGGCTTCACATGCATCCTCTAAACAAATAATCAAGACCATTCCAAAAGAAATTCTGGGTTCTCATCATCCTCTTCCCTTCTTAACTCAACTAAGCCAGCAAGGCACAGATTTTGGCTAACTATTCAGACCTTGGGGAGAAAAATATTAGCTGGCATCAAAGCCTGGACTGCACAAAATAGGCCTTCTTATCAAGAGTTAGAGAGAAGAACTATTGCTCTCTACCCGGGAGGCTGGGTTCCATGCATTCCCACGTGCTGGCACAGGTAGTGATGCCTCCTTTCCTTTGGAGGACTGCTACAAACTCTGGCCTGATCCTGTTACTGCTGAAGCAAAAGGGAGTTCTGTTGTTGACTTCAAGGAGACCAGAAGCAGGCCCTCTGCTAGCAAATCTCTTCTTTATAGTCCTTTCCAGATACTAAATAAAACTGTGTTTAGCAGTAATTTGGATGCCAGCAAGCTGGCCCGGTTTGTCATGAAATTCAAAGATACCCAACCACGTGATGTTTATTAGGATACGATTAAACTATCTTCTTCACAGTCCAATGTGCAATTTCCTTTCCAATAAAAATATAAGCTTGCCGTATGTGCAAACAATTTTAGCATTTCTGTTTTTATGCTATCTTACTGACAAGAAACTCCCAGCTGTTATAATTTGTCTCATCCTTCTCTCTCTTGTAGAACCAGCCTTTGTTCCTTTTTGCAGTGCCAGGGACTTGCTGAGCTCCACCTGATGTGATTTGTCCAGGCATTAATAATGCATCTTCAAGATGCAAGATGCATGAATTCCTCCAGTAACAGATCCGCCGGCAGGCTGCTGCACTGCATTGTGCTGCTTTCTGGAGATGGGGGAGGCAAGAGGGCCGCGCGGGCATGCACACGTGTGCACGCAAAGGTCACAAGGCTTGGGAACGAGTGATGTCCTGTTATTATAAGGGGGTCACTGCATCCTCACGCTGAGGTCAGGCTGAGGATAATGAATATTACAGGAACCGTACCTCCAGCAGGAAGGCCCTTACACGCCACCCAACAAATCCCAGTGGAAAGGCCTAAGATGACAGCCACTTTAGGCAATCCAGCAAGCAGAGCCTGAGCTGGTGCGTGCCCCACCGCCTTCCCTAAACATCACAAAACCAAATTAACTTTGCTCCCAGACTCCCCCCACCACCCGTCTGCGAGCATCTGAGGCTCGACCGCACTCTTGGAGGATGTAAGGTGCTCGCCAAGCGTGCTGTGGAGGGGAGAGCTCACCCCGGAGATCACCACCATAAACAAGGCCGCCGCCGATGGTGGTGGTGAGCCCTGAGAGCTGCCCTTGATGCCAGCCCCCACCTCTCCACGTTTCCTTCCCTGCACGGCTTGTGACGGGTTCTCCCGCCCTCCTAGCCCCCCAATCCTTAAAAAAAAAAAAAAAAAAAAAAGAAATCAGAATAAAATTATTATATTTTTTTCAAATCTCCTTTAATCGATACGATCGCTCGCAGGGCCGCGGCTCGGCTCTGCCGGCGTCGCCATGGCAACGGCTGTCGGCTCTCGGTGCGAGGACGCCCCGCGGCCCCGGCCCCGGCCCCGGCGGCCTCCCCCGCTGCCCGGGCCGGGCTGGGACCTCCGAGGCGACGGCCCCGGCCCGGCCCCGTGGTGCCGGTGTCCCCCCGCGGCTTCACCCCGCCGCCATCGGGGCTGGGGCCGGCAGGGCGGTGCGGGGAGCAGGGCGTGAAGCACCGCCTGTAATTATCGGCGAGGCTCCCGGGACGGGCAGTTGCTGCTGTTAATGATCCGCCAGGCTGCAGGCCCGAGGCAAAGCCCTGGGTCCTCAGCAGCTTTTGCTGGTCCTTTACTGCCCACAACCATGTGCTGGCGGCCGTTACAGCCCAGGCCCTTTCCTAGAGGAAAGCACGTCAGCGGGAAAAGGAAAAGCCTATACGAAATGCTTTTTTTGATATATATTTCTGTACTCGGGAGTGTACATGCACCAGTATGAGTACACCAGTGCAGGGTTTTCCAAACAACGTGTCCCCAAGCAATGTTTCCAATCCCCAATGTTGGGATCCGGACCGAGAGGCTGTCCCCTTCTGCAGGCCTTGGCAGTCAGCCAGAGGATCACCAAGCAGCTCAGAATGGATGCACTTAGTACCAGTACCCAGCCCACGCTGACATTTTAAAAATGCACAGTGTTTGCCATTAAAAGTAGCTGATGCCCATGCAGGCAAGCCGGGCAGACCTATTTAAGCGCTGTTTGCAATCAGCGGTGACCTCAGATTAATGGTCTTCAGTCTGGTCTGCTGAGAATGACAGAGTTTCTTGTTGGAATTAAGCTTCCCTGTCTTAGAAAGTCTTTTAAACGCCTCAGGAAAAATATACGGCGTCTTTTCGCATTCATCTGGCCATACAGCGTTTCTCAAATAACATTACTCTGTGGTTTGTTTGTTTTTTAAAGCTTAGCATAGCGTTCCCCCATGCTGTCATTTGGGAAGAACAGAGAAAATTATTAAGATGTGTCTAAGACCAGAGAGAGATTGACAGATCGGTAAATAATAGGAGGGAGAGGAGGAAAGTAGCTCTGAGGATCAGTTTTAAGAATTCAGTGAAGACAAAAATTAAACAAAAACCCACACACATTTAATTGTACAATAATTTCACTCATTTAATCCACGCCGAACTTTATAGAATTCTTTCTTGTTTCACTGAGAATATTTCTGTTCATTTCAACAGGTATTCTTGTTTATTTATGTATTTATTTATTTATTTTGCATACACATGTAGAAGAAAATACACTGAAATTAAATTCACATATCTGTGAACTTTGTTTACAGCAAGCCTTCAGACTGTCTACAGAAGTCATCTTGAAATCACTTTATATTTTTGAATACTATTCACCTACAGATCAGAAAGAATAGACTGGGATTCAAATGATCCATTGCACATAAACTAAACAGTGAATTACAACTCACAAAAACTGATACACCATCTAGTCTGTAAGCAATACATAGGCTGAAATATATTCACATGAACAAGTCACAGAAGAATTTATACAGTGAATAAAATTAACAGAAATTAAAATGTGGTCGTTGATCAACCACAATCAGGAAAGAGAGCTAAATTCAACAAATCAGCTGTTTGCAACTAATAGTTTCCCTAGGTCTCATGATAGATGTGGGTAAATGTTGACTTTCTAATTATGACAACAGAACCAAAGAGAGTGTTGAGAAATCAAAATTAACTAGTGCCTTTCCTGAATTAGTGTCAGAATCTATCAGTACACGTCTAGATCATGGCTGTGAAACATCCTGAGTTCAGAGGAAGGGCTTTCTTCGATGCGTGGTTTATTACAGGGGAAGAGAGTTAAACTTTCTTTCGTGATATAGAGGAAAAAAACTGTTCTTATTTGATGGCTGAGTTTTGATAAATTGAAAAAGGGTCTCTTACACCTTGGGAGATTTCAGGTGATCTTACGACCTGTGTAACTTACTGTGTCTTGAAGAGACAAATGCACATTGCTCCTGTGAGTGGAGTGGTGAGGCAGCCTTGTAGGTCCTCCGACCTGCTGTGGGAAGGGAAACCTTCCACCAGGCTTTTTAGTTTGAAGAGAATTTCTATGGATGCCAAGGAGTGTTTCATTCATCTGCTGTGCACTGGCTTGCCCACAAGGAAGTTTTACGTATGGAAATCTAGATATACTAAGAGCAAAATGTGGTTTGGCAATCTGTCCTGTTCAACATGATTTTGTTGTTGTTGCTCTGAGAAGCTAGGAAGGAGGCGGCTGTTTTCCTCATGGTAATTCTGGCAATATTTGCTTTGAAAATATTCCAGCATCAGCATGCTTTGAAAAAGGGCTTTAACAGTTGGTGAAAGGATGATGGAAAGTGCTTTGTGATGTTACTATGCCACATACAGTACTATTTAAGAACAAATTTCTATTGTATATAAATAGGACATTATGAGATAATGTCATTTTACAATCTCAAATCTCAAAAATTTTGCACAAATCACTAAACAAAGTACAACCTAAGATGGAAAAGGCTGAATATTTTAATTTGGTGTTTTTGTAAAATATTCATTTTGACTTCAGTTCTCATAAAACTTCAGTAGCCCAGATTTACTGGCAGTTCATTTATGCAGAATGGTTTGACAGTTGTGTCACTTTCTTTCCAAAAGCAGCTTCCATAGTGATAATTCAATAAAGTTCTTCCATTGTCAACAGTTCTGACTTTAACAAATTAGCATTTTCCAGAGCAGGGAGGAAGTGTTTAGCATTTCTTTTACACACTGGTCATGTACATACAAACTGGAGGTCCAGCTTACACCCGGAGGTGGACAGGATTCCTGTAACTTGCATCATAGGAGACCTTGGGCCAGCTCCAGTGAGTCCTTTCTGGTCCACTCCAGGATGCTTCTTAGAGTTGCCAAAAGTGTGTTGCCTCCCATGGACTTTTGTGGTCCTTGTTTCACTGAGTGGTGGTCTCAGTTATCATTGTGACCTACAAATTGTTTCTCAGCTCTTTCTTGTGCTAAATAAACCTCATGCTCTCTTATTTAGGAGGTGTGATTAAAAATCCTCAGCCAACAACACTGCAGAATCTATTCTTTGGGAGAGGTGAGCTCCAGGGGAAGGACTCTGCAGAGCACTAGAAAGGGGCAGCCCGACAGCGGCCCCACTGAAGTGGCAACATAGCACTGACCTAGACTCGTAGCAGGTCCTTTGACCAGAGGGTCTGGAGTATTAATGGGCAATTTCAAGGCTGTAAATGCTGCCTTTCCTTGCATACTTCTCAAAGAGTTAGACATAGCCGCAACTAAAATCAGCAATCTATAACGCTGCCGTGGCGGCCCCAGCCTACAAGCCATTGTTCAAGCGTAACCCCATGAAAGCCGAGACGAGAGGAGGCACAGCGCCTTGCCTCCGGATGCTGTGGTATTGATAGTCCCGGGAGCGAGCGGGAGGGTAAGCAGCGATAAACTCAAAAACATCAGGAGCTGAGCAGAACACCTGATTACAACAGCCCGCGCCAGGTCCCGGCGGTAGCGAAGTCGATGCACTCAGGCAAGGTGATGCAGGTCACCATTGCCGGGGAAGCGAGGGGAAGATAAGAAAGTGAGAAGAGAAGAGCAGCTCTGCTTGCTACCCGGGCCCGTCGGGCAGATAAACCGCATGCACGCATGCGGCTGGGAGAGCCCGGCTGGCCCCGGCAGAGGTGGTCCCTCACCATCCCTGAGGCAGCCCTGGCCACAGAGGAGTGTCTGACCAGCGAGGAAGCAGCTGGCCTTAGCAGGCAAAAAATAAAAATTAAAAAAAAAAAAAAAACAAAAAACAGAGCCTGAGGCGGCAGCAGCAGAAGAGATAGGAAAGAAGTGGTCTGAGAGCTGTTTACGCAGAGACACCACTTCCGACCCTTTCCCCAAGCCGAAAATGCAATCTATTTGTGTAGGTGTATGCGTATTTAGCAAACTTGACATTTTATCATCAGAAGTTATGGAGCTTTAGTGTTTGCTTAACTGTTCTCTTTTATAAATATTAATAGGCATGCTGTCTTTTATATATACAGAGTTTCATAACAACGGAGTCGATCCCGGCTTTGCAAACTCCTAGTCATCTATTTGCCTCAGGTAAGTAATTTATTTGATAGGCAAGAATATTCAGGCTTGCTTTCTCAACATTTATGGAAAAAATGGGGAGAATTGGGGGCTTGCCCAGGTAAACCTGCAGTATTTCAAGCAACTTGCAATATTTCAGTATTCCAATAAACTCCTGAAGGTTTCTCAGTTATATTTTTTACCTAGTAGTGTAGCTTGATATGGTATTGTACATAATTTAGACTATTTGCTCGATAACATAGAATATCATACTACAATATGTACAAAGGAAGCAATGGCAACAGCTTATGCTAACTATTCAGTACTTTACTCAGTTGTGCCATGTGCTGTGTGAGTTTTTTAATCACTTAACTATTAGATGGAAGGATAGTAGGGTTAATTCCTCGTTTCTCCCTTCCTTCTAATCTTCATTGCAGGTATATACAGCAGTGTTCTACTTAGAGACTGAGAAAACCCTTTGTTTGTGGATCCAAACAGAATATACTGACACAGAAGCCAAACACTGCCAAGGATGATAAAAGAGTTTCTGGCGACACAGAGAAGTAGAACTTTAGAAATCCACTATAAGGTAGTTTTTTATATCAATATCTTTAGCGCCTCCAGAATTATCCAGGATTTTTAGATCACAAGTCTGGACTTGGGCGCCTGCAGGTAGGTAGCATCAGGCCAGTACTAAGTATGTGAACTTTTTTGTCTATCTAACCACAAAATACTTTTGAAAGGGGCATCGATACAACTCCATGGCTTTGGCCATGAAGCTGACTTAATAGCTTCTTCCATGCCAGAGGCCATTTGTTTCTAGGCCAAAATTCATCATCTCTGAAGTCATGACAGTACCACTGCCATGCTTTGAACTGGTTCACTAGAATTAAGTCTCTACTTAAAAGAAGAAAAAAAAAAAAAAAAGAGTTTTAATCTGGTTTTGCTGCCAAAGCCAATTTATTGCATAACTGAATCCTTGGTCCCTTCAATCATTAAGCTGCTAGTGAAAAAGTTATTCGTTATCCCTGAAATAATGTTTGCCGGCAGCCTTTTCGGAAATGTGTACCACATCATCCTACTGTCTGTAGCCTCGGATCAGCAAGGCAGTCAAGCGTGTGCTTACCTTTAGGTATGTACTTAGTCCCCTTAACTTGCTGCTTTCACAGCAGGTTAGAAAGGCTAAGCACATACTTAAAGATAGGCATACACTTACCTTTCCCCTTCTTTATTATAGCACTTGTAACCTGTAAAGAACTCTAACAGTAGCCAAATTCCTGTTTCTATTAATTCTGAAAAGAAGCACAAATATTTACCTAAAATATTAATTTGTTTGTCATATCTTATCTTTGGAATAATTACTTTAATTAAAGGAATTTATAAAAACTAACATTACACCTACATGCCTTAGAAGTTAACATGTGAGAATAATGGCATGTAGAGTGGCTGATTTATTAGCCTTAAAATATGTACTTGGAACTAAACAGGTGAAATTTTAAGTTGGGAAACAATTCATTTGAATATTACGTTTTATAAATTAGACTTGGATGAGTTGTGTTTACACATAGAAAGGGAATACACAATCTGATTATCATTAAATATATTTTTCAAGTTTATATTCTGTAAAATAAAATAAAATGTATAAAGAATGCCATTTTACTGCTTCTTGATGGCCATTTTTAGATCGCATTGACCTTTGATAAGGACAAAATTAACAAAACATAACCATGATCTTTAATACCATATGTATACTAATACTAATTCTATATACTATACATTTTCATGCCTGACCCCAGTTGCCACTAGTGCTACTACCCTGTTTCTACACGCATCAAATGAGTCAATCTCCGGTGTTTCCCTCCTCCCCTCTCCCCCCAGAAAACTTTTTCAATCTGTCTCCAGTGCCTTGCAGTCAGGTGAAGTCTTCATTGACCTCTTCATAGCCGGCTCTACCCTCCTTAACCTGTGAACAACTTCAGACATTGCTCCCTTAACTATTTCTTGAAATCTTATTTTCCTTTAGCTTCTCTGACACTTTCTGCCTGTCCTCCTACCTCTGTGATTTCTTTTTTGGTATATCATAGTGCTTTGTGATCACTACTGACCATTTTATCCAATACTGCCTCACTGGTTACTTTGACTCCCTGCCAGCATCTATCAGTTCACTCCTGGCTGGTAAGTATATTGCAAACACCTGGAAAGAACCATCTTTATTTTCCACGTTGATAGAACACTGAGTACTGCTCTTAATACTCAGAAATCCAGGTTAATGTCTGGCTGCTGGGACACAGGAAATACCTGAAACTAAGAATATGTTTTACTCTTTGATTTGTTTAAACAATTGGTAAGAGAATGGCAACGTATTTTTTACATATTGTGGGAACAAAAATGTTTTGTTTTTTTTCTGCACCAGAATTGGTAACATAAGCACAGGAAGTACCAGGCATGCTGCTTCCTGGGATTGCACAGCGTATGGGGGGGAAGACAAGTACTAGATTGATATTCAATGGAAAAACATTGACTGGATGTATGTGACCAGATGGCTAAAAAGCCATTAAAAACAGTAAGAAGGTAGCAAAAGATAAGATGAACAAAGGGGGGAATTAAAGATTGATAACATTTGTAAGAAACTAGTAAACAAGCATCAGGTAGTTTGTGAACCTGTAGTATTCATCCAATGAGGAACCAGGGAAGAGAGTGTCAGGAAACAGAGCATAAAAGGCGTGAAAATTGTATCCACAATCGCTCTCCTGTTTGTGAGATGCCCGCCATTGCAATTGCAAATAAAATGTTACATCAGTGAGACCCTTGCCTGAGTCTGCATTATTGGTTAACGAGTGTTTCTCACAATATGGTTATTTCATGTCAACTTCACGACATTGTCTTATCTAATGTGATTACACAGCAAAATAAACAATGCCAAATCATGACTTCTATGTGGGGAAGTCTAGTCTTTTAGACTAGAAATCTGGCATGCCAGCCAAAAGCATACATAATTTAAAAAGCACTTTGAATGCTGCCAGAAAAATTGTGTGAAATATGTGTGAGCTTGAAGAGCAGAAACTACGCAAAGGTTAAGTTGCATAAGAAAATCTTTCTCTCAACTGTGATCCTATTAGAAAATAAAGGCCTTTTTTTTCTCTCCTACATACATGCATGTCAGTGATGTGTACAGCGCACAGACCAGAAACACGTATTTATTTGTGTCCCTGCCTGTTTGGAAAAGCACACAATTTCATACTGAAGGAAATACAATTATGTACTCTCGATGTGAATGCTTTCTTATATCAGGTTCAAAGTTAGTAAAGAATATTGCATAGTCATTAGTGTTTGATTCTAATACACTCAGCCAAACACCTTCAGTCCTTTCTGCCCTGGTCATTAATTCTAATAGCAATGGGAAAGCAGGAAAAAGATACACGTCACGGCATGAAACAAAAATCCTAAGATGAAGAATGATTTAATGTTTAAATCAAACCTCCTTTATATTATGTTAGGGAGTTTGAGATGTGCTTTTTTAATCTTATCTTCCAGGATATTTTTTTTTCCACAGGAAAACTTCCCCATAAATTCACAAAATGTTCTGGCGCTTGGTATGGTTTTACACCCTGAGAATTTATTATTCATGAAATAGGTCTTTTGAAGTACAATTTCTAAGTATTGATGTTTTATCTTTAAACAGCGAACATGAGCATTGGCTTAAAGGCCCACTGACAATCGCTCAGGAATAGCTCAACTGCTCCTGTCTAGGCAAGGTCTTCCCCACACAGAGAACCTTTTGTAAATATTAGTTACTAGAATTACAGCACTAATACATGTGGTTAATAATTATCACAATGTGCCAAAACTGCACAGTTTGCTCCCTGATTACAATATTAAATTGCTATTGAGCTGTGGTATTTGCTTCAGGCAATACTACTGAGAAGCCTCCAAAGACTTTGGTTGGCCTCCCTGCACAAGAATGGGAAATGTGTGCCTGCACAGAAAGCAGAGGCAGCACTGGGGTTTGCCAGAAAACAAACAAAACTCAGACAATAGAAGGAAAGTTTTATCAGAGCTGAAGTGTCCTTCCACTTGGGAACTGTCATCTCGTGAAAAGAAAACACACACACACGGTCAATTACAGCTTCTGTGGCAGACCATTACCATGGGCCTAGTGATTCAAGCTGTTCATGGAGGCTCTGAGAGCTTTGTTTTAGCTGCTTTTGATGACATCTAAAAAGGAGCTAAGCCACTTCAGAAGAGTTCAGAGGTTCCTCCTGACATGTTTGCACATCTCTGTCGATGAATGGTATTTTCTCCTGTTACTTTTGCCCATTGCCCTGCAGACTGAATAGCCACTACCTGAGAGCAGAGTTGTGGATAACGGAGATGAGCCACTATTGCTGGTACCATTTTTCATCTTGGTAGTGCCTTACAAATTCATGGTGAGCCTAAACCCAAACCCCAATCCTCAGCTTCAGATCTGAATTCTTTATCTTTCTAAGCTAATGAACCAAACTTCCCAGTTGAAGAGTCTCCATTTAACAGTGTGAAAACTAGAAATGACTCCGGTTGTCTCCTTAGACTTCAGGCGTTTGGCCTGATACCAGCATTCAGACAAGCTCAAGGAAGGGTCTGAGAGGTGCAGTGATGTCTGAGCCCAGAACAAGTCCTAGATTAGGGTTTCTGCTTGAGGATGAAAGCTGGAAAATGAGTCTGCAATGCATGGTAATTAATGCTCAGTAATCTGGTACGCAGATGTAACCCCATTTGATGGGAGGAGGTGTGACAGATCTACTGGGAGCAGAGTTTCAGTTTCAGGGTTTGTTCCTTCTTTCCCTGTGATCAAATCCAACTTCTCTGATTTTTCTAAAGTGAATGCCTTTAATGTTTGGTGAAGCACTGAGGAGTACCATAGTCAGAAGAGGGATTGCAGGTACTAGGATATTAGTAAGAGTAGCTAACGAATGTGGTTTGCAGATACGGATTCCAGTCATTGCACATACAAAAGCTGTTGAAAGAGAGCATGCAGGCTTTCGGCTCTTATTCTAAAGCAAAGCCAGGTGTTTGCACTTGGAAAGTGCAGGTGTGAGTTTATGTACTGGAGTTTATCAGGCCGAGGCAGAAACCATATCCCTTATGAGATCATGTGCCATTGTCCTGCTTCTGCATCATTAAGGCATGCTGTTCATATAGGCTCTGGGAGTTACTCTTGCGATCAGTACGCTGGGTTTTCTAACTCATTTTGTTTGTGAGCTTTATGGTCTCCTTAACAGAGCTATGTGAGTTACATGGGGCAAGGCTTCCATCTTCTTTCAGAAAACATATGTTGAATTGAAATAGTAATAATACTGTAACCCCTAGAATAGGAACCAAAGAAGAGGGGGCATGCGTTTGCTGGCTGCTTGACTAAAGATGTGTGTAGGTACCTCAGCTGAATTGAGTATTTCATTTCAGTGTTTGCAACTTACCTCAGACACTTCCTCAGAGAAGATACTAGTGCTAACTTGTGCTTTTTATTTATGAACTTGCCGAACTGCACAGTGTGTGCATCAGGTCTCAGCCGTCAGGCTTATACTGTGAGCCTCTTGTCCAGAATGAAATGTCATTCTTAAATTAAATCACAAAGGTGTTAAAAAGAAAAAGGGAATGAAAAATTTGTCTCCAGACTGTTCTCAGGATTCTTCTGAAACCAAGAACATAAAATCAAATAGAAAGAAACTGTTGTGCCATTAAATCTATCCTGCTTGTTTCCTAGTACGTATTTTATGGGACATTGTAGCGCCTGATTTTAAATGTCCCTAGCAAAGACTGTACCTATGGGTTCTTTTGGATCATGCACCAACCTCAGATTAAGGTAGCCAGACGCTGCTTTTCCTGCCGGTTCTGTTCTGCCAGGCATTGCTGAGATATTTTATATCCTGTCAACAACCCCTCTTCAAGAATAACCCGAGAAAGCAAGTAGGCTATTACACAAGTAGCAAGGGTCTGCTCTCTTTCTTCCAGTTTCTTCTGTATGACAGCTAACACAGAAAAAGATCAAGGCTTGTCGTAGAAAACAAAAAGCAAAGAACTACCCGGTGCTATGTGTTACATTGGCAGGTACGATTAATTATTTATGCAGTACCGTTGGTACAGCAGCAGACAGGTCAGGTTCCCGATTACGCTGTCTGTGGGCATTTTGCTGATGCATGTCAGCACCGTTCCTGGTCGAGTATTATGGCCACATTCTGCCGCTGAGTCCGTCTGTCTTTTATTTGTGAATTACCACTTAAAGAAAAGGCATACAGCTGGCAGGAGAGTGTCATCTCATGCAGTATAAATGTCTTGTTAATTCCTGATAGTGCAATAATTTTGATCCGATCGCGCTGCAGCCTTTATTCTGGATAAAACTGACTGGATTTGAAAATGTAATATAAGACCTGGAATAACGTGTATTAGTGCATATTATTCACATGGCAAAAACAGAAGTCTAGAATCTGTAAAAGGCTAAAATTAAGAGAAAGAGTGAAGCTAGGTTGATATTATTTTGAGGCTCGTATAAAAGTTGTACTAATTTTCTTCTCAGCATTTCTAATAAATCTCCCTGTCCCACTGACTTCCAGAGAGGTTTAGAGAAGAGTTTCTCATCTGCGCAGGGCTGTACCTTTGAAATTCACCTCCTGTACTTCACAGGCAACCCGCTATCACTGCCAGCCTGGGCTGAGGTGAGCTATGACTTCCCTATCTGCTCCTCCTAGCGAAGATTTGCCATCGGTGCTGACAAGCCAGTAGCAGCCTCGCTAGTTGTAAGTAACATTTCTCCTCGCTGACAAAATATCCCATCAGCCCGTATCAGTCTGGAGAGCGCGTCTCTGCCAAAAAGCCCCGCGTCATAGCCACGAGTCACAGTGTGAAAACCCTACCATCAGGGCACCAGTCAAAATTTATTCGCAGGCTGGCCTCACATGTTAACTCATCACCAAACTAAACTCCGCTGAAAGGCTGGAGCGTGTATTCACAGAGGGTGGAAATTGGTTCCTCTGGGAAAGCTTCAAAGTCATTTCAGCCATTAAACTGTGGCTGGATGTATCATAAGTACAGGAGAGGTCGAGGCACTGCCTGCGAACCACGGGGACTTGGTGAAGAAGTTCCTGTGAAATTGGCAGCGCGATTGTGTATTCTGTTTCAGTCCGGCTCTGCAGCAGGAGCGAGTCGCGTCTGTACATGAGACTCATTATGCTCCCTCTGTTTAACATACCAATTACTTTCTGTATTTACCATGTTTAGAGCGACTTCATGTCAAAAATTAATAACGCTAAAATAAAGAGCAGCGCTGCTGTGTGCTGAAGGGGAAGCAAAGCAGGCTAATAGAATGGGTAATAGAGAAGGAAGGTGGATTTGCAGCTGTGGGGATTGCATCCAGATGAATTTCACGGCGTGCTGTGGCGGGGGTCCCACCGAGGCCCATGTGCTCTTTAAGGCGTACTTCAGACAGCGATAAGTGTATCTTGAGAGGTCGCAGCGCCTAAGTAATTTCACCCTGTAAGCAGTGTAAACAAGCAGCGGTGTCAGTCATCCCCTCCATGAGCTTCGCTCCAAATTTCTTGCTTGTGTGTTGGTATTGTACAGAAATGTTTCGGGGGAAAAGTGATTAAGCTTGGAGGACAAGAAGACAGGTAAACATTTTTGTCTTTTTTAACAGACCTTTGTAGAACCTTGGGCAAGTGAGGAAACCTTAATTCATCCCTGCTGGTCGTAGGCATACCTCTACAACAGCAGCAGGTCTCTGATCCTCCTTTTCAAGTCTCAAGTCCACAAAGGATTTTACCCAGATTCCCCAGGGAGTCTGACAACTCCAGTGCATTAACCCTTTCTTTAAAATTTTGAGTGCAGCACCTGCCTGGTAATTGGGCTTGATATGCTCAGTCTCTAGTGGACAGTGTGCCATCACGCGCTGAGGAGTGCTTCCTTACTCACGTTAATCATGATATACAACAGACTGTGCAGCCTCCTGATGGGAGGTGACAGGAAAAGGACCATACTGATCAATGGCATTGCAAGAGTTGTCATTAGTGGAGATCATGAAAACAGCTATGATATTTATAAACAAAACAGATGGAAAAAAAATGTTTTCATTAAGAGAAAGCCTCTTTATGGCTCAACCTCAACAAGCCATGCAAGACCTCAACAAGCAACTAGTATTCAGCTTGTATACAGGCATACACCGTTACTTTATTTCAGTATGTCTCCAGTTTCAGCAGGATACCTTCTCTAGGCTGGCATGAGAAAGATCCTGGTTTCTTCATCACTTCACTCGCAATCATCATTGATTCATTATGGGACACTGTGTGGGAGAGGAAGGGGGAAAGCTCTGAATCTATTTGTTTTGCTAGGCTGAAGGAGTATTAAAAATGGGATTTTCACAGTGTCTTTCAATAAGCAACTGGTTGGTTATAGTGTACACCTTCATGCACATCCTTCAGGTTGGAGAGATTCAAATTCTTCTAAAAGACAGCTGGGTACACACTTCTTAGTCTGCCTTCTTTCCACTTAGTGTTTTTTCAGTACAGACCCAGTACTGCCAAAAGGAAGAAGGAGTCCAGCAGCATGATGGCAAAGGACAGGGTGAGTGCGATTCTCTCTGCTTGCTGACCTTGCTCAGACATTCAGGCTCCCTCAGGCAGCAAGTCCGGGTACAGATAGACAAAACTAATTCTGCCTCTTGGCACAAGTGGCGTGATCCTCGATGCAGGGCCTCTTTGTGCAAAGCCTGACCAAGGATCTCTAAGTTTGCCTCAGACTACCCCTACTGTCTTATACCTTGCGTGTTCCTGGGGGAGCAGACTCGCAGGCTGGATATAGCCCTTCTCGCACCAGCAGTAATGGATGGTGTTTTAACATTTTCCTGTTTTTCTTGCTTTGGAAAGCTAATCCATACCTAAGCAAACAAGCTGTTCTTACAGTAAAAACACACTCAGTGCTGAGAGTTTGCCTTGCATGTTTGCCTTCTTGTAAAAGATGGTCTCCATTAAGAAATCCATATCTGATAGTCCATTCTATAAAGGCTTATGAGATGCTTCATGTGAATAGACTTTCTTAGGGCCAAATCCTGAGCTCTTTGCTTGCTTCTTTTCCATTTAATCTCCTGCTCCCTTTAGTGGAAGTTTGCTTTTCACTGATTTCTGCTATTAATCCGTCATTTCTTTTCCAAACTCAGCCATGCTCTGAAGGCAAGGCGAGGTTCATTCCTTCTAATGCATCACTCACAGGTAATGAAATCTCTGCCTGCAAAAATATGCAAGAATTATTACCGTGCAAACACTCCTCTTCTCTTGTACAAGAAGAAATTCCACTCATGCCAACACTAAAGGGTAAAACAGGAGAGATCCAGGAACACTTGTTAACAATCAGCATGTGCACTGACTGGCCTGGTAACTGATAAGGAGTACAGAGTTTTATTAATAATACAATAAAGAGGAACCGGCTTACTTGTCTTGAAGCCAGTTAGTTTTTCAGGACTAGAAACCATAAACTTTTTAGTTTTGAACGCAGGCAGCAATGATTCTCAATACACAACAGGAGCAGATCTGCTGAGTAAGAAGGTACCATTTTTATAACACTGCTTTCGGAACGAGACAGACATCAATCTTTTACTCTTAAACAAGCTCAGTGTTATTCTTCCAACAGAAAGGTCAAAAATACATGGTATGAAATCTAAATCACTCTGCTGCACTCTGCTTGGACTGGATGTAGTGCTATTTGCCTCTCACTGACTGTGTGAAAGGAATATGTCAGGTTTAAATGCCCTCCCGAAAGCCTCCTTCTCAAGTTACAGTGAGCGATGGGGTCCTGGAACTAGCAAACAGAGACTGGAGTCATTCTTACTGTGGCTAGGAAGCACTAACGTGCACACCAGACTCATGCCCAGCTGCTGTGTGCAGCAGCCATGGAAGACACTTTGCAATACTTTGTGTGCTGACCTCCACCATGAAGAATTGGAGGAATAAATCCAATAACTTGAATATCTGTTGGTTTTTTTTTGTTACAATTAAAGTACCACGATTTTTCTTAAGTGTTTTGTAAGCTCAAGACACATCAAAACACATTCAACAGAAAGGGAGCCAGAGGTGCCAGCACTAATGCCCAGGTGAAAGGAGCAGTCAGTCTGTATTTGTGCTTGGTGGCAACACGGGGCTATTGGAGGTTTGTGCTGAGGCACTGCAGGTCTTTTCTTGCTCTTGGATATGATCCCCGAGGCCAGTCCTTCCAGGGTTTGCCTCGCAGGGGTTCTCTAGAGTCAGTCAGAAATTTCTTGATGTTACAGGCCAATTGTCAAAGCAAACTTTCTGATTAAAGGGGGATCTTTTTTGTGTCATGGTGAAAAATAGTCCAGCCAGTGAGAGCATCACTTGGGCCAGAAGACACCATTCCTGCACTCTTTTAATCAGAGTCGGAATTGTCATTCATCCCAAGTGAATGTTTCAGTTGTTTGTGGTGTACAGCAGGTCAGTTAAGGAAACATCAAACGTTTTTACAGGATCATAACAGCCATTTCTCTGTGTGCTCTTAATTTCTGCTCTCCAAGACACGCACTAAAACTATCCACACCAGAAATTACGCCACAAAACCTAGCTTCTTGCTGTAATTACAGGATTCGGTTAATAGCAGTAATTTGTAACTGCTCAAAGTTATGAATAACTCAATAATTTCAGGGCAGCTCATTGCCTGGACCTGTAGAAACCTCCTTCTTTGAATTCTAATAGATATTTTAAAGCAATCTCATCACTTGCCAGCGGCTTAGCAAAATTTATATACCACTGAATGGAAGAGTAGAGAGTTCAGAGCATCACATAAGAAAACCAAGGATGTGACTATTTGGGATTCAAGAAAAAAGACAAATCTCACACCGAAGGTCTGGTAAATTACTCAGGGACAAATAACATCCTACTGATTAGCAGTGTCCCGTAATTTGCATAGGTCATATCAGGAATGTACAACCGACTTCATGTAACTCAAGGTAATCAAAGAGTCTGAATCTGGAATCTGTCTCCAGCAAGTAATGTGCACCTTCCTATGTGATAATTGTACAACTCGAGGCCATCTACAAAATACAAACAGAATAATTAATATCTCCCTCATAACATAAAACGGTGGGATGGACTAATGTTGTTTGATCTCCTTGAGTCTTCTCCTTGTAATAAGCTCTTATTTTGTATTGCATTATGCATAGTATATTCACTCACGTCTCACCATTGTACTGTTTTCCACCAACACAATGAAAATCTTGGCCCCCTTTTACATGAACCCACACCACATATTGCCAGAAGTAGCTTACATCTAACCTGAGGCCAATAGCTGCTGGGAAGTAATTAGTTGTAGTGCTGCTATAATCCCTTAGTAAATGTAAGCGTAACTCCTATTTGTGCTGAAGGTGAAATGTTTGTGGTAACAAATGCCCTTTTCTCTGAATAAAAATGTATTTACTTTTAATCAATCAGGGACTCATTATCAGTGTTGTCTTCATCTCCCTAAACCTTGGCCTTTTGTGTATGATTCCAGCATCGGAGGAGAGTGTCTGCAGGTTATTAAGAGAATGTTGCAAAATAACTCTAATGACCTGAATCAGCTAGGGACACATGGTCAGAAATTACGAGGCAGTCTTCTTATCTCCTGGCACCTCCAGGCTCTCACCAGACCCTTGCAGTCCTCGAAGCAGGAGGAGGAGGCCAACGTTGCCCCTACGATTTAATCAGTGGGTACGTTCCTACACTGCATGAAGGGCAGCCTCCAAAGGGGGAGAGGGATCACAAGGGAAGTGCTGTGCTTTGCAGCTGAGGACTGGGAGATGTAGACTCTCAAGGGGGAAATGGAGAAGTGGCTGCTTAATTTAGGGAGTGGAGCTGGATGAGGAGGAGGGGGATGGCTAGGTGAGCTCTGTGGGAGCTCGTGAGAGCCCAAGCCATGCGGCGCAGGGGTCTGGGCTGGCCAGGGGCTGCACAGCACTTGTAGGGCTGCATTCCTCAGCCGTGCTGAGTCCATAGCTTATCACCACCATGCAGGGGGACGGGGAGCCACCGGCTGGCCTCTCCCCACAAGGCAACCTTCATCCTGTCCCTCACAAAGGCAAAGCATCCAGAGCAGGGTTGAAGGTCTTGGCCGTAAAGATTTGTTGCTTTTAAAGGCTGAGGAGGGAACTCCGGGAGTCTGTTGCCATGACCTAGGGCAGTTACTTTGTTATTTCCAGCTTCCCCAGTACACTCCTCTTGGCCAGCCCTAGAAATGAAGGTTCCAGGTCTCAGTAAGTAACTTCCCAGTGGGAGCCCTGCAGCGTGGTCAGGTAGAGGGGTTTTCCAATAGGTTTTCCAGGACATGCATGGGGAAGGAGGAGGGTCCTGCGCAGGAAAGAGCATGAGCAATGCTCTGCCTCACTCACCTTTACAGTCCCCATGGTCAGCCCCAAAATGGGGCAAAACAAAAGCGCATACTCCAACAGGTACGTCATCAGGGATGTGCGAGTATTGCAAGAAATGAGAGGGAAATCATTGTGGCAATCTACCAGGAAAAAAAAAATTAAAGGGTTCTCAGACTATGTGGCTTCTTCAGCCCAGTGCAGAATAGCCCATTCTCCTGCATGTTTAGTTGGCTTGGTCATTTCTCCCTCCTTGTTCTTTGGTGTCCTACCCACAGCAGCAAGGGAGTGACTAATGTTGCTGGAAGTGGCGCTGACTTCAGGTATGGCTGCAGTACCTGAAATTACTTTAGTAATTTGGTTTTAATTTTTTAATATGTTGAGATGTTGACATCGATTTTGAAACATTAAAGCCAATGAGAAAGAGAAAATCTTAATAGAAAGCTCAACCTAAAGAGGAACTACTCAGAATTGGTGTCCTATCCCTACAGAGTTAATCTGTTATCACTTGACCTCCAAGTAAGGCTTTCATAGACAGATGAAATGGCAGCACACCTCATCTGTTTGGTGGGGAAGGAGCATGGTTGTGGTAAAAAGTACATGTATTGCGGGAGGAAATTCTGATTCTGAACACATGCAGTTAGCTTTTGATACAAAAATCCACCAGTACAGACTGTGATCTGGACTCCATTATTACCTGCTTTAAAGATCTCTTTCTATAACATCAGCAACGCTGAATCAAGCCAGCATATTTGACTTACAAGAACAGCGTTTGCAAAGGGTGAATTGTGACAAAAATTGTCTTCTTCCTTGTTTCTTTGTACAGTGCAGATCAAGTGATACACTCTCAGCAGTAATGCAGCCTGATCATTACTGAGCACTCTCCCTGGCATGCCTATGAGCAAACTTTCTATTGTTTCAATTAGATGATCTTGGGCATTCAGGGAATTTAATACTGATGGAGCTCAGCTCCTAAAATCCTAGAAATTAGAGCCTGAGAGAACCTAGGGAATCATCTTTTCCATCCCCTGACAATGCAGATTATTTTCTACAGTATTTTTACTGTGTTTTTTTCCAGTCTATTTTTAATGATTCTAGCAACGGGGTTTCCATCGTTTTTCCTGGGGGACTATTCCACATTCTAATAGATCTCACTGTTAGGAAAATTTTCCTGATATTCAGTCTAAATTTTCCTTTGCTCAATTTCATCCCATTACTCCTAGATATGCCCAGTAGAGGCGGGTGAAAACTGAAAGTGAGTAGGCAAACCTGACACATTATGTGTGCTCAGAGCCAATTTACAGCAGCGGGTAAAGTGATAGAGTCAATTTGCAGCATTCTGTAAGTGACAGAGAGGGTCTTAGGGCATGCACTCTCTGAAAATGGTTCTGAATCTTGATGAAAACCCCAAAGTATAGAAAAATATCCAGAAGCTGTAATGACTTTATATTTTTTACAACATTCAAGCTGAACACAACAAGAATCCTCTATGAAGAGATAACAGGTAGGGCACCTTGTTTATGGTATTGCTGCCAATAAAACTTAAATTTATACAGGCATCTGAACAGCACACTTTTCACCAAATGCTGCAAATTGTCATTTACTTTTACATGCTAGTCAGAATTAAAATACAGTTTACATTTCTTGAGCTATTACCCACTAGATAATGGATAATGAAACCCATAGCTGAAAATTGTATTTATATTGTAAATGTTCTTGTGTAGGTAACTATATTTCTGTTTAATTTTCTGATATCTTACTAATAAACTTCCTAAATCCCCTTAAGTCCCCTCTGTATACACACACATTGCTCTTTCTTCATTTCTTCCTTTTTTCCTTTCCATCTTTTTATGCACTGTTATGGGCATACCTCTGTTTCCTTTCTTACTACTAATTCCTTTTCCTGCCAGACAGCCAATCCTGCCACCACATTGCTAATCTCTTCAGACCATTTACTTATTTTCTTTCCTTATTCTGTATGACGATCATATTTCTCATCCTTCTGTTCACTGCCATGTATCTCTTTATTCTTGGACATACACGTACCATTTCTATCCCATCACCTTATAGTACCAAAAAATTGTTTTACATCCTACTCCTTGTTTATATTCTTCCTTATACTCACCTCTTCCCCAGTGCCTTGTACTGACACTCCCCCAAGACCTATCTGCATCAGCTTTCAGCCGGTATTTGTGTCTGATGGAAACTGTAATGTTCTCAGGTATGGACGGTGCCTCCCTTTATATTGGTTGTGGAAGACGACAGCCAGCCAGTGAAGTAATTCACAGTGGCAAGTGATACAGTCACTGCAGTAGGAAAGGGCTATGATTTTAACAGCAATCCAACCTCCCTTAAAACTGTAAAAAGTTTAGCAGACAAAAGAAAACTCAAATATTATGTTAATCTTATAGTGATATGAGAAATTCCACAAGGAGGTGACCAGAATTGTATCCAGATGCCTAGGTAGGGATTGAACCTGGCAAATTACAAAAAGCAGGAACATGATCTACACACAACAAAGTGAGTACATCTGGAAGAAACGAAGTCACAGACACTGGAATTGCTGGCTGAGCCACAGTGCATTACTGCAAATTCTGCACAGGGGGAGGAATTCAGCAATTGGGACAGGCAAGGAAAAAAGGGGGTTGTGAGACATTACAAGGAGATGCCGGTTCCTATAAGGAGCCACAGTGTGACAGGGCAAGGAGCCAAAGGTATTTCTGGGGCTGGTGGGAAGTGACTCCACATGTCACTTTTTCCCCACCTGCATTTAATCACATAAACTACCTTATCTCCAACCCAGACTGTTTCACAGTTTTTTAGCATTTTTGTTAGCTGGAACTCAAGAAATGTGTTTTGAGCAAAACCCAAACCCTGTACATCACTGAAGATCTGTTAAATTAAGGTGTTGTCTCTTCCTGTAACAAACTGCCATAGTTAGTGGCTGAGCCAGGTATCAACTCCTGTAGGGGACATCTGCTCTTAAAATTTGCTTCTCACCGCAGTCCTCTAAAGCTCTCTGTGTGCCCTACCAGTACTGCCCTTTGGGTTTTCCTCGCCCAGGGGCGAGGAGTTTAGCAGCACTTACAATTAGCGGTACACTTCTTCTGCAGCTGTCGACGTACAGGACAGGCACCAATCTTTAACTGCGTTTAGGAATCAGAAGAAAGTGTTGTACCAACATCAGCTGTCTTCATTGTTCCCTAGGGGCCATGCACAACCTTATCTCTGCACTCCTTTCATCTTATTTCCCTCATTGATCCCATATTTCTCCTACTCTGCTGACTGCAGTACTCCCCGTGACCCCTTCCTCCACTCCGCTTTCTGCCTCCTTTCATGCCGTTTTGAGTTAGCTTTTCCCCTCTCCTTCATGCGCGTCTTGCCCTAAAGCCCACGGGAGTGCTATCCTGATCTTCTCACCACTTGTGTTCCCAAGCCCTCTTTCTTCTCGACATTGATTGTAATTTGCTTTGTTCTGTTAACTCATAAGCTCTTTTGGCCAACAATCTTGACTCCTTGTTTCTTTTGCCAGCTGTCAGATATCTTGCTGGCTAGTTGATGAAACGGTGTGTCTACGCGGTGTTAGGTACTGAGCTTAAGTTTGTTTGTTGTCCTTCATTTAAGATATCTATTAGATAAGGTTACCGCATCTCTCCTTGGAAATACAGGACATATAGGAGGGTTAACCCCCTAGATAAAGAGGATTTGTTGAGGTAGAGCTCTGTGCTGAAGAGACAGAGTGCAAGGAGAAAGACAAAGCAGCAATCTGAACAGAGCTCATGTGTAGTCCTCACAGCTTTGCTGTGGCTCTGCTTTAAAAAAAAAGGCCTCTCCCCTGGTCGCTGTTTTATGTGGGGACCCAAAACATGCTGACATTTGGGAAAGATTTTGAAACAGTTGTGAAAAACAAAATGCACTTCCCCAATAAACCTGCCATATACTTGCCTACTTCGTTCTTTCTCTGCCAGCCACTACTTCCTGAGCATTTCCCATTTGCTGTGTCTGTAACTCTCTGGCATGGCATACCTACCTCTATATGGGAGCAGAGCAACTGTCTTAAGGTATTTTTGCCTTCAGTGTGAAGATCTGCAACCTTCTCACAAGCCCTAAGGGAAGGCTTATACGGGAATTTTTTGGACAGGTTGCTAGCAGGAAGAGCTGTGGGCAAGAAATCTGTGCATGATAACACTTCTCCTAAGAAAGCAGAAATTCACATGCTGTTTTAAATTAGCAGAATTGTATCAGAAGTATTTCCTCATCAATTTCTCTTTCTAATTGGGCTAACCTGATAAGGTCACAAACAAAACCCTGGTGTCAACTCTGGGACCTCGTTCAAGCAGGGAAATTTGAGCTGGTATTCTTGAACCAGCAACAAATCTGCTCTCAGAAAACAAAGCTAGCTAAGAGAAATTAAAACAAGGCCAGAAGGCACTAAAACAGGAGTTGGAAACTTTACAAAAGGAATTACAACAGCATCTGGAGGTTTCCCAGGAATGGCTGAAGTGATTTGCAGGCAGAGGTGAACTCTCTGTTGGAGTAATGACTGCAAAATGTCCTAACGGACTGAGAAGGCCAGCTGCAAAACTGAGTTGGTAAGCCCCCAGAAATGGCAGCCATACTGCCATAGATCCTTCAGGGTTGGGAGACACCAGCTGGGAACCCACTAGCAGGGATGAAGAGGAGCAAGGACTCACTGGCTACATTTCAGCCGCAGGAAGAAATCTTTGGTTACAGACCCATTGTGGTAGCCAGCCACCTGGACATTCAGTTGGGCCAAGCAAAGAACTTAGGAAAAACATTTACTGCAGTTGATTTGCTTGACTGGCAAGTCACAGAGTCCTGTGGAAGAGGCTGAGCTTTCACAGGTCAGATAGAATCATAGAATCACAGAATGGTTTGGGTTGGAAGGGACCTTAAAGACCACCCAGTTCCAACCCCCTGCCATGGGCAGGGACACCTCCCACCAGACCAGGTTGGCCAAAGCCCCATCCAGCCTGGCCTTGAGCACCTCCAGGGATGGGGCATCCACAGCTTCTCTGGGCAGCCTGTGCCAGTGCCTCACTGCCCTCATAGTAAAGAATTTCTTCCTTATATGTAATCTAAACCTACCCTCATTTAGTTTAAGGCCATTACCTTGTCCTATCACTACACTCCCTAACAAAGAGATCTTCTCCTGCTTTCTTGTAGGCCCCCTTTAGGTACTGGAAATAACACAAATACCTAATATCTTTTAGCAGAAACTCAACTGGAGATTTACTTTACTAAATATAAATTCATGGATTGAATGAAAGTTGGTGAAGATGGAAAAGTTCTAGCAACAAGCTTGAATAGCCATGCCCTGAGTGTCATGGATTAGATTTACCAAAAAGAGATTTCATGCAAACTATTGCCTCTTGACTAGAACCATCTATAAATCTGAATCAATCCAGACACAACTAACAGCCAGAATAGAAAGAGGAAAAATGAAAAGAGAAAATCCCATCTGAACTACAAGAAAATCTAGAGAAACTTGTTTCTGGCATGTGTAGATGTGAGTGAGGGTTTAAAGGATAAACTGGCGATGGATCAATTCAAGGGTGCTCAACTTGACCTAAGCTTTCACACTGAGGTCAGTGAATAGCAGCCAGAGATACCCCAAGAGGTCTCTGGAGTTTGCAAAGAAAACTGTGAATCCCCCATTGCATCCAAGGACCAAAGGAGAAAGTAGTTTCTGGTGACAGGGATGAAAGACAGTTGCCACAAGTTCTCTACGAGCAGTTCTGTATCAGGGAAGTAGGATACAAATCTGCACCACAATGTTATTGGAAAATAATAGTGAAAAATTTGGCCCAGTAAAATAAAATTGAGAATAATGTCAACTTAATTTGAAAACTTGCACTGTGAAAAGAAGGGTTATTATGAATATAAGGCTGCCCTGGGCAGACCATCATTATCTCCCAGATAACTCCTCTTTCTGCTCAGGGAATGGAAGGACACCAAATTGAACAGTCAAAACTCAGGGACGTATAACAGGACCAGCACTCCATTTTTATTTCAGTCTGGACAGCTAACAACAAGAACAGGGATTTTGGCGACTGAACATGTAATAGAGTCAGTGAAATGTGAAGGAATTGTAGATGTTGCTTCAAACCTTATATTTATTAAACTAGACAAGTAAGAAAGACTAGGGATTTGGAAGATCCAAAATGAACTTCCTAATTGATTTCAAATATAGAGAATGTCTGGGGAATGTGAACACATCTGCAAACTGGGAAAATAGGTTCTGCAACAGGAGGACTTCTGTAATGTGAACAAGACTATGAGTAACTGAGGTAACAGATGAGTTAATAAGTGAGTTAGAGTTTATCATACCTAGTAACAACAGGAAGGGTATATTGAAAATGTTGTCTTTGGAAATAAGCTGTCCTGTTTCTGAGCACAGAAACCATTACAATAGCAATGCATTCTGCTGTCTTTCCTACAACGGCAAAGTGAGGAGACCGGCAGAAATCTGTTTTATGACCCAAAATCTTGGTGAAACTTTACCTAGCAAAGTTCTTGTAAATTTGTTCTGGGACCAAGTCCCTGTTTTATGTTGTTGAGCAGAAGACACTGTAAGTAAAAAAAGAATAAGAAGGCAAGCTTGCAAAATTTGAATTAGTGGATTGAATAAGTCATAAGACACAAGAAATTTGAGACAGTGTGGAAGTTACCTATGCATCATGTTCTCATAGAGGCAGAAGTTTTATATGACTCCTCTTGTACAGCTGTGGACTTGCGAATAGCACCAAAACCACTCCATAAACTTGATGAGAACAGAAATCTGAATAAAAATATACCCTTCACCTGGAAGGATCATTTAATACCTTCTGATATTAAGATCAGAGACATATGGTCTTAATTCCCACTGGTATGTCTCTGCTGGGTGGTGACCATTCCTTCAGTTCCTGCAGCACACTGCTCCTCAACATCTCCAGTGTTGCTTTCAGGCCAACAGTATGTCAAGTGAGTCTCCGTGGAGTCACTCGAATCTCTGGCTGTGACAAAAATCAAATGGTGGAGGACTTCTGAAGTTTTCACTGCCAACTTGTACTGGGACTTAGCCTTGCCTCAACTGTTGTCATCTCCTGTAAGACAGCTCTGGAAGTTCCCCATCTACTGATTACACATGCAGCCGTAGGAAGGTGTGATTCATGGTTTGTGGCCTACTGTGCTAGTCACTGCTTCTTTTGTAGGCTACCACTACTGAGAATTTCTTTATACTGGGAAAAGGAGAGTGGCTTCATCTGGGGGAGAGTATACACCCAAAAGGAAAATAAAGCATCATTCAGGGAAAATATGGGGATACTGGAAATTCAGTGATTCATTACAGATAACCTTCTATTGGCAGCTGGCCAAAACAAATCAGACAGTTAGAATGGCTGGCAATGTGAAATTAGTTTAATAGGAAGAGTTTAAAAATGCAGGAAGACTGAAGTTTGCTTTAATTTTGCTCTGTTAAAATGTGAATAAACTGTATCTTGACTTTGACTGAAATAAAGTAGCACTGTTTCAGTGGACTGAGCTGAGGGAAAGAACATACCTCAGGTTAAACCTATTTAAGGCCAGTATGACTAACTATCAACCTTTAAGATAACTGTAGGGGGTAGGTACGTACCTCTACATGGTAGAAACCATATGTTTTCACCAACTGCAAAAAGAAAAGGTGACACGGAAAAGAAGTATTTTGGTGTTTTGCAAAAAACATGGGTGTGGGTGTGAAATACACAAATCAATGTGAAAGGAAAACAGAGGCATCAGCCACTTTGGAAGAACTCACTTATGACCTGAGAGCAGCAGAAACTACACAAAGGTGCAAAGGACCTTCAAGCAATGAAACTACCTGTCTCTGGATCCTTCCTGCATCAAGCAAGCAGGATTTGGTACGTTTCTGTAAATAAACAAAATTTTATTACATACATCATCTCCATCAGCAGCTACCCCTCCTAGATGGAATAATGCAGACTTTTGGCTACATGCTCACATTAAAAGTGGTTAGACAGCTGTCCACCTTCATGGTGAGATGCAGTACAGTAAAGAGATGGGACTTAGGATCCATGGTAACAGGTCCATGTTTTCTAGCAGAGAACTTAAATACAAAGATACAGATTCAACAGAATCTTTTGCCACAGTTCTGAAAATTTTCTTCCATGAGTTAATTAAAAGTTTGGCTCACAGGAGATTAATCCAGATTTAAACACATTTTTTTCTAGTTGCAGAATCTAGAGAGCAATATGTTAGAGAAAAGTCCCAGACATTACAAGTGAGCTAGGAGAACAGGGCGAATATTCTTTATCTATAAAGAGAGAGAGGTTTGTGATAAGAAAAACATTATGATCAGACACACTTCACACTGAGTGGCTGAGGCAAATTGAACAACTGGAGCAGCACCTGATGCGGCTTGTTTTCTTTGCTGTTAGGTTGCTGGGTTTGTTCTTTGTGTTAAAGTTTTGGATGATATCTACATAGTTTTAAAAAGGCTTCCCTGATGTCACACCTATTTATTCCTTTATTTTGCAGGCAGTCTACTGAGAGCAAGATCTGATCCACAACAGAGGATCCTTTGAGTTGTAGTGTTTACCATGCTATCTCAAGCCCTAACCACTTCATTCTTTGTAATTTGATTATTTGGTCACACCCTGGAATGCAAAGTATTACTCTGATGTATTTGTATAAACCGAGCCTCTTCAAATACAGTAAGTAGCTGAATGATGTATGTTAATGACATGCTCTCAATAATTTTTATAATGCGAGATCTCAGCCCAGATTTAATGTTTAATATCCCTGGGATTCACATTGAAATTATTACACACATTATGTATTCCATTCCTTGGACTTAGAATTAATTTCAAAACAGAACAAAAGTGCATCCTATTTGTTTTCTTGAGGGAGTTTGCATCAGTAACAGTCTATTTATTCTGGAGTTTCTGAAGTTAGAAATACCTTTTCCCTTTGCTATCTTTGATCTATCCTGACAAACTGTGCAGAACATTTCATTTCTGTGTCTTGCCTCAGTTATGTCATTTCCTCATTCACTTAAAAAATATTTATTCTATCAAAATTTACCTCCCTAAATAAAGGACACAAGTTGTTACAAAACAGTCTCATAGAATCTTTGACATAAAGCTGCCTGCCAAAAATAAACAGAAAAGAAAAATAGCTGCTTCTCTAGATCCTCTTTATGGAAGACTGCAAAGAAGAATTCATAATCTGCATTGCTTTGATCGATCATTCAATCTTTGTATTGGTGATGTTTCTAATACAGGGGCTTAGCCTCTGGAATGACTCCAAACAGGATGGAACAAAGCAGCTAAACCTGTGTTAGGTTGTGATCTGAGTACTCTCAGGCAATAAATCTTTAATTTGCAAGACTGCCAACTATCTCAAAATTAGAATTAAAGGAACATTTAGCATTAGTGATGTTCTCAGTGTTGCCAGCAATTGCTTTCCTAGACATTTTTTTGAAAGTCTAGGTCTTACTTGGAAGCATGCTTCCAAGATACCCACTAAACCCACCCTTTCTTTCACCTCTCTCTCAAAAATCAAGCCTAAAAGGTGGCAGGAAGATGTAGAAGAGGAAAAGGAGTTAAAGCTCCCATGTATTTTAGTCCCATCAGACAGGAGGATTTGTTCTCTCTGGGCTCATATCCATCCTTCTGTCCCTCAGCAGGTCTTTAATTTTACCAGTGCAGAAAGAAAACCCCGGTGTCAGCGAGTCTGCTTAGGAAAAGGGAGCTTCCCGTCCAGCACGAGGACAGCATAGTGGTGATGCTATTGGGCTGTGTGAGGGCAGAACGATCCCCTGCTGTGGCTGGGGGAGGATTACTAGCTTAAGCCCCAGGTGTGTACAGTTGCTTGGCCGCACAGTCCTCCTAGGCTGGCGCCACAGAAGGTTTCCCACCTTATTTCTCCCTTGGGCATGCTAAAGCCTTCGTGCACATAGCCCACAGGTACATGATTCCCAGATTTCCCCTTTCTGCACAGCGTGTCCCTGTGCCCAGGTGGGCTTGGCTCAGCTGGGACGTTGACCCAGTCCCACGTATTTGACGGCAAGTGCCTCAGAGCAGCTTATTCTCCCCACCTCCGACGGATGCTCCAGTAGGTACAGCTCCGGCGTCACACCAAGCAGTGTGAGCAGAGGAAATAACGCCTCCTCTCATCTAATGGCTCCATGAAGTTTTCGTATTAAGCAGAGCAGGAACTGAAACATCCCAACTGAGTGCCCTAATCCCCCTGCCATGCCTCCGTACTTACTCTCCCTGGCTACTTAATTCTCTCTTATAAAATGGAGCTGCTTCACTGGAGAGAAATTGGGAACAATCCCCCACAGTCCCTGCCCTGTTAGTTATGGCATTCCCCCATGAGATGTAAGCTTCAAGCTTTTTCCAGTACAGAAGTGAACCAAGGTCTCCTACAGCCTGACTGAATGATACAGCCGCTGAGATGCTTCTCCTTACCATGAAATGAAGCACATCTCCAAAGGACTGTGTTCCTGCCAATGTGCCTTTCCATATGCAATTACCTTCTCCCCCCTCCTCTGCTTTGGGATGGGTAAGAGGTGGGAATTTGGCCCTGAATGAAAGATTATTAGCTTCTCTCTCAGCAAGGGAAAAGACAGGGACATACAATAAGAATATTAATTTTAATGAGAAACTCAGACTGGCAAGAGAACTTTATTGGCAGAAGTGAAATTAGCTTTTCTACATAAACAGTTAGTGGTGTCAAGGGACTAGTCATTCATTGCCCAGAAGGAAAAAAACAAAACAAAACACAAGAGTCTTTAAGGGTCCTTACTCTCAAGAATGCTCTTCGCTGTTAAATGCAGAGAGGATTTGCTTTGTACTTCAGCAAAAATCAAGTATGAAAGATATCATCCCTTTCCAGTGTTCTGAAGCAGTAAATATCCAGCAGGAAACAAGTACTTCAAGCTTCTCTCTTGACCCCTTCCCCTTCTTCCACACAGACATGTGCTCACACTCTCCACATATTTATTTTTTTTAAAGCTGTTTCCAAAGTTGGAAGGCATGTTAAGTGAAAAAATCCTTGTGTTCATAATCTCACCCAGAACTGTTTCTGCTTTGGGCCATCCTTGCAGGAGTCACCTTCCCTGATCCTGCCTTTCCTCGTTCCCCCTCCCTCTTGCCCCCTGATCTGGGTTACTGGACTGCTAGGGTTAGACTGGCCAGTTCTGTTGGACGTGTGACACCCATCCTTTTTTCCCCATTTCCGCCCTTCTCATTCCCCTGAGCTATCCCAGAAGGGGCCACCAGGTGACAAAGGTCCCCACTAGGTGACATCCTGTCGTTAATTCACTGGAAGTCCAAATAAAATAAATAAACTGTCTTTGTTTTTGGACTTCCAGTGAATTCCATTCACTTCCGTTCACTGGAAGTCCAAAAACAAAGTTTAATGCCATTTTACCATTCATGCTAGGACAGTCTCAGTCTACTAGGGCGGAAGCTAGCCAAGGAGCCTACCCTGCAGCTTTCCTCTCTGTGTCTGGTAGTCGGATGGGATTTAACCCACAGGGTAAGAAACCATGGAAGAACTGTGTTACACAGATTATACAGACTCCCAGAAGGAATCTTTTGTCTTGCTCACACCTGATATTGTACAGAAAAATAACATTTTATGTTGGAGAACTAGGATGCAGCCAGTCTGCCACAAAAGGTGTTATTTAGTGGCAGTGATCCTATTTTACACTTGAGAGTAGGGCCAAAAAGAAAATACCCACTAGGGCATACTTCTTCACAGAAACTGGCGGCACCTGATAATGTCTTTTTTCCTCCCATAGCACAATGAGAAGCAAATGTGTGCAGATCCTCTGTTTCTGCCTCCTCACTGGCCAGAAATGATTGTGTGGAAAGAGCATGACACTGCCATAGCTGGCATCCCTCTACTTCCCCGCTCATGGCAAACTGCTTTCCTTAACTGAGCGATTTCTGCAGGTTTTATTTAGAAACACCATTGTATCTCACTGGACAGGGGCTTAAGTAACCCAAGCTATGAAGAGAAATAAGACATTCAAAATCTGTGTTTTAGTGGTAGATGAGGAAACACACGTCCAGAGTGAGAGAGAAAACACATTTGGCCTTCGTGACCCATTGCATTATGCAGCCAGGAGTCAGCACACAATAAAATTTCTTTCATTGTAATTATGAACAGCCACCCAGTCTAAACACTATTGCCTTGCCATAGTCCTTCCGTGCAGCCAGACTTTGCTTTTCGCTCAGCTGCCGCGAGTATTTTGCGGGACTCACTCTGCGTAGTGACTCTGAAGCAAGTACTGACTCTAAAAGCAGCACTGGAGGCACTGAAACAGACCCTGTCACCCTGCCACATGCCCACTCAGCCTCTGCCAGCAGCCAGCAAAGCCGTGTTGGTGAGAGCACACAGGTTGAAGCTACTGCTGGTAGGAGGCAAAAGATAAAAAGGGCAAAATAACCCCTCCTAGACCCTGTAGCTGTAGCTCCAAGTAGCAGCAAGTCCAATGGACCCCACTGCTGAGGAGTTTCCCCTTCCTTCACCCCAAACCCTCACTGGTTTCTCCCTCCAGGCCCAAGCAGCAGGGCAGGTATATCTGGGAGGCTAGGGTCTGCCTCGGTGGTGTCAATACGCATGGAGAAACATTTATACTGACTAAAAATGGCCTTAGCACATCCATTGGCTCATTAGAACATGCTTTGTCAATGGAAGGGGATTGCATATGATTAAACATTCACATTGGTGTTTTTTTTGTTTGTTTGTTTTTTTTCCTGAGGATAAAGAGCAAATTGAGCCCACTCACGCTTTGCCGCCATGTCCTGATAATTCTGAACACGCTCCGTTTACATATAACTTTGCTCATCCTTTTTCACATCTTGAATTCAGGATACAAATCTGTCTTGGAATATACTCTGCTTTAATTAAAAAAATACAGACAAGAGTCAGAGCCATCTGTATTTCATACCATACTTTGTAATGTCTCAATATCACAAACTCCAAGGAGTAACACTATACATTAATGGGAACATGTGTCATATCTTCTTGCTCTTTATGACTTACGGGCTATCTATATTATCCCCATGTCTCCAAATCTCTGAAAACAAGTGTAAATAGTAATTCTTATTAACTGCAGAGACACCTGCACTGATATGGACAAATCTGGTCAACAGCAGGTTCCCCTGCTGTTTTACTAAGCCAGCAACATGCTCCTGTCTCTGGCAGATGCTCCTGTTTCGTATCAGTTCTAAGCAGATACCAACTTTATGCACTTTTTGAAATTCCTTTCAGGAACCAGTGTCCTTCTGGCTACCAAGGGCCTTTTGCTGCAACAAAGCAATGAAGAGATCAGGAAGGTACCAGGAGACTGAATTTTGGTCCTCAAAATTACTGGCAGCTTTTGTAATCTTTCCGTATCCCTTCTGCCAGGGATTAGCAGCAGCGAGAAGGATAGGTTTACTGGGGAAGTCTTGTAAAATAAACAAACATTACCAGTCGAAGCATCCACCCATTAAACACCAGTGAAATTACCAGTTTAAGCACCTAGGATTGTTAAACACCTTTCCTGGGCGCACTAATAGGTAATATTTCTTCTTGAAAACTCTGGATATTTATGTGAAGCAGGAACAGTGTTAGGAAGACGAGTAACATAGCATCAACTTGGGAAAACACAGCAATAAACAAATCCAAATGAATGATAAGTGGAGCGCGTGCCCCAGTGGTTTTTGACTATCCCTGTAGTCCACGGAAACATGGGTCTGAAGGGACCCCATGGGCTCTGCAGTGCAAACCCAGGTGATGGCAGGCAACAACTTTATGTAATTCCCTTCTTAAAATGAGGAAACTCCATCTTAAAACTTCCCAGGGTTCTGCCCCATTATTTTTTTCTACCAGACGCCTGTCCCTAACCATGGTGCTGGCGGTTTGCCCCATGCGTGTCCTGGAAGGAGCTATCTCCCTTGCAGAGAGAGGGTGCTGCTGTCCCCACATCCTTCCCAGGAACCAGCCATTTTCAAAATCCTGCAGTTATTAGGAGAGAAACAGAGGTGAGGATCCAGCATCCTATCATATAAGCATCATATGAGGGCAAGTCCTCAAAAATTTAGAAATTTCTGTCTTTGATTCAGTGGGACATTTTCCTTCCTGTAGCAATTGCTGGAAGAAGAGGCAACTGGGTTTATGAGCGATTTTAAACCTTTTTTTCCCAGAGATGCTGAAGGGGACAGCCAAGAGCTGCACGCCACGTACTGAAATACCTGAGCAGCTTTGTGCAGGCAGGCACAGCTCTGCATGTGTGGCCCAGCTGGGGGCTGGGGGCCCGTTGACACCGAATCCTGCAGCCAGGGGGGTTCTGCCTCTAAACCACCGTGATTAAATTGCAGCATGGCATTGCAAGTAAATGCAGTGGATGAAGGGGAAGTGTAGCTTGTGGAGCTATGTAGAGCTTTCCTTTGTTCAGAAGGAAGAAAGGATCCTATATAGATATATAGACTGGCTACCTCTGCACCTTAAATAGAAGTACAGTCTGATATACTAAACTGGAGTATATAAGAGGCAGGATAGCAAATTCAGAGTGCACATAAAAATGAATACGAGCAGTGAAATTAAAAGGCAGCATTTTTAGAATTGTTAATTGTATGGTAATTGGAAGTCAAAGCAAGGTCTATTTAAAAATCCAGGATGTCTATTAGGAGTCTGCAGACCAACAGCACGTCAACAAAAATTAGAAAAGGAGGCCAGATTTTAATTGTAAATGGGATACTAATCATCAGCAGCTCAGTTTCCCAAGTGTCAGTCAGAGATGGTTGCTTGACATTTTACATTTTACTCTTCCCCTTAACAAAAGCTCACCAATTGCTGGTATATTGGCAGGTTCCTAATAACTGCTAACTACTACACATTTAACCAGCTAGCAGAAGTACCCATTTGGATAAAAGCCCAAAGCCTCACCTATAAGTGCCTACATCCTGATTTTGTAACTAGAGATGTGAATACAGCAATCAGTTGTTCCGTGGTAAAGGAGTCAGCACTACATGTGATTATTACTATTCATTTTTCCTGCACTCCAGCTTTGCTGAAACACAGGCCAAAGGACTGTCTTTGTAGTATTTCTCAGGAAACATTGCAGTTAAACACTGAGGCTAATGTGTGCAGTTATCTGAGAGGCAGATATTAACAGTTTCCTGATACCTTTCTTGCGTACACAGGTAATGTACAGCACATCGTGCTGGGGTCACTTGTAGGGGTTTTCACTTGTTCCTTGGGACAATGCTTGGGGCACACCAAGCATATCTCCCTGGAGAATTAGCCTGAAGTATCTAGTACACTCTCAACGTGAGTACACACATTTCTAGCTGAGAAATTTAGCTCTGAGTAGAATTTTCAACCAGATGAAGATTATCTACAAATGGAGGTAATTTCACAAGGCAAGCTCCCTGCTGGAGCCGAGATAAATTTGTCGAGTCCCACCATCAGAGCTTAGTGCACAAGTAACTCTTTGCCTCCTGGAGGAGGTAGGATGGCATCAAGTACTTCTTTGTGCAGAGAAGCATAGACAGAAATGTCATTTACAGGAGCCTTGTCCTTTTAAAGTCACTTACCGTTATTTGGCCCACTAGCAATGGGAGGAAACCTTCCCAGTGCTGAGTGCCAGGTAGGCAATTAATGCAGTCATTTCTTCTTCATTGCTGCTCTTCAGCACTGGAGAAGCTGAAGACTTCAGCTCTCCTCAGAGGATGAGGGCTGGTACAGCAACCCCACTCATTATGACTGACTCTCAAAAAAACCTGTGTGTCAGCTAAGCTTGGGCATCCATCCTGCAGGCACTCCAGCCACCGTCAGCCTGCATTTTAGAGGCAATACGGATAATGATAATGCCTTACAGTGCAAAGTTTCACACAGCTCCCAGGGTCTCCAAACCAGCACGATAAATCTCTGCTAAGGATTTTACCAAAAATATTTAAATAGCTAGTGTTTTGTTTTGTTTTTTTCTAAGATGACCTTACAGGTATCTCATGTACAGCCTGGGGTAAGCACTCTGGGAGGGTTTGTCGGGAAACATTCATTCATTTCAATTCCAATTGGCTCTGTAAAGCCATCTGGCTATGTATATACCATTATCCTATACCCATCACCATGGTATCTAAGTGCCCTCTTCATGTCCCTGTTTATATTCATTATTCACGAACCTTTGTGCAAACAGGATTTTGTTCCCCGTGAAGGTTTGGAGAACGACTGCTCTTCATACAAATGGCCACATTCATATGTTAACGCGGGCGTCTGTGCACAACAAAATATTCATTATAAGGCCGTCTGCTATGTATCATTCATTATTCTTCCATTTCAAATGTTTCCCCATATCTAGTCAAGAGACTTCAGTGACCGCTCACTCAGCACAAATAGGAGGAGTGATCAACTCGCGGAGACCCCCTGCAATCACAAGCACTCTCTTATGATAACACCTAACACATCTAAGTCCTGGTCCTTCGTGGCCATTTCCAAATACCATCCTAGTGCTGCCACAGCAGATATCTGAGTTGTCTTATGAATAAGCAGAAAACTGAGAAAAAAAGTTCACATTCCCCAAGGAAGTGGTTCAAAATATGAGAGAGAACCAATTTTGCTTCTAACTGGGGCTTTTCTGTATGCTTGAGGTGCTTCTGGTTTGTCATTCCATGTCCATCTTCTTCATCAAGGGAAGCCCAAGGAAGAGAATACATCTTTGGATAAAGGTCATGAAGCACATACTTTGGATTCAAGGAATTTAGATGCTATTTTCCAAACAGAAGGACTGGAGCCAAGTCTTTACCTGGGCACTAAAATAGGAGATTTTGTCTGCATAATTGCAAGTATCCTGCATCTTCTAAATCAAATGTATGGGATCTTCTCTGCCATCAGAACATTTGTGGATAAAGCACCTATTTAGGAATGCAAATATTGGCTTTGAACATTATTTTTTTTCTCCCATTTGCAAATCCTGTCTGAAGTAAAATCCTAGAAATTGACTACACGATCAAGGCATACAATCTAACGTGTAAACAGTACAAAATCTTCAACTAAACACCCAGGAATGAATGAGTGCCAATGTAAAAAAAGTAATAAAGAACAAAAGAGCCCTCATGAACACTTAAGCTTAAGATAAGACCTGTGGCATCCTACTCAGTCATACTCCACCTCAATCCATATCATTGCAAAAAATTAGGTGCAATGAAAGTTTGCAGTCACATTTGTCAAACGTGCAATAGGATTTGACGTCACTCAGGGAACCTGATGCACTTAAATACAGGAGAAAACAGTTTATCACTATGAATAGCCTGCATAAAGTCAGATCAGAGAGGAGGAACAGCAAGATGCAGTAAGAGACAGCTGAAAATTGGTTTGGACACTTTTCCTTACAGTATATAAACTTACTGCCACCTGTTTGCTTAGTAGTAAGCAGAATCTATGAATTAGTTTAAAAGGTGACTTTCAAATAATATTTAGCAGGAGCAGATGTTGTGGAGAGAACGCTTAAATCTTTCAGAGTTATTATCTTTCCTGAGCGAGGATGTTGCATGGCCTCCACAGCCATCCAGAGTGGCAAGTGCTTCCCAGCATGCTCAGAGAGAGCTGACACACTGAACTAATCTTTAATTTATTGATGTACTACTTCACTGAGAGATGTAGTATATCAATAAATGGCTTTAGTTAAGAAGCGAAGGTCTAAGAAGCAGTGGTAGGAGCTTGCAAAAGTACATCAAAGCTTACAGAAAATAAAATCAAGAGCTTCTGGGAGAAAATTGATGTCTAGGAAGGACAGAAAGAACAAACAAACAGCACAAACTTTTAAGTAAGAGTTTTGTACAAGACAACATTGCTGGACATCTTAAACATGTATTTTGCAGGCTTTCACATGCTTCTCAGTTGTCCAGCGGCTTATAAAAAAATTATTATGGAATAAATAACAGCAGTCAACAGTAGAAAAAAAAAAAAAAGTAGCCCAAAGATGAAATTGGAAATCACCGTCCTATTTGGGGCAATACAGTCTGGTAAGAGATGGCTTTTTTGAGATGTTATACTCCAAATCACTTAACCTGCTACTGCAGTTGGCAGCACTTGGAGACTTGTTTGGCTTGACAATAAGCTCAGCAGACGGGGAAGGGAATAAAAGCAAATCTGAGTTCACACAACGTAGGGGACAGTATTTGTGGTCTTTTTTTTTTTTTTAGCTCCTATCATTTCTTTTCTCCACAAACAATTGAAAATACAAGATGTGTATATTCACAACAGCTGCAGAAGGCAGTACCTACCTGCATACAGCCGATGCATTCTGATCTTCCACATGGGTGAGCATTGCAGCTCCCTTCCCATGCCTGGTCCGTGGAGGAGGTGTGTTGCCACATGCCCCATCCCCAGTCCCACTCCGTCGGTAGGTGTTAGCTGGCTCAGCAGAGCTCCTGGGACCAGGTCCCTCCATCCACTGTTCTGCATTACCCTGAAGGACATGGAGAACCAGGGAAGTCCGGTGGCACTGGGCAGCAGGAGGAGGACCTGGAGCCATGGCAGGTCCCTCACACAGCACAGTGTAAGTGGAGGTGTGAATCAGGCAGTACATCCTCTGTGACACAGCATGAAGGATCTCCCTCCTCTAATGGTTTTTATAACATTGTTCCTTAAATCAACATCTGCAGGTGACATTCCTTGAATAACCCCTCACCCAGGTTGGATAACACATGTGGCACTGAGCGGTGGCTAGTTCAGCATGACAACTTTCTCCCCATTGCCACCACAAGGTCCCAAGTGCTCTCTCCAAAAGATCCCTTCCCACCCTGGGGAGAGGAGCTGTTGCAAGAAGGTGATTCAGGGAGATTCCCTAGCCAGAGACAGTAAAGACATGATAAAAGCTAAAGCATTAACTGTCTCGGGATTAACCAGAGCTGCTGCTAATAACATTGCATGGAGAGCCACTGGAGATCAAGGGAAAAGTTGTCACAGCTGAGGAGATGATCCAGGCCTCTTGAGAAGGCAGGACCTACTCCTTGCTCCTGGGTAAAAAAATATAGAATAGAAATGTGGGGGAAGAGCTCTCACCCCATGGGAAACTGCTACTTCTACAACCTTGACACATTCCTGCAGAACACAAAGGTTTTGTCAGATTTCCCTGCTGAAAGAAGGCATGTCTCCCAAAAGCTTTTGGGTGTCATCCCATCTCCCTGCCGGTCTTCACCTGCACAACCCTGAAACTTGTGGGAGACTCAGACAGGACAGAGAAGCTGTGGGCATCCGTCGCTGGCACCCTGCAGCAGGGAGCCAAGTGTGCCATGGGAGATGGGACACCCATCACCAGAGGAGTGGCCAGCAGGTGGAGGGAGGTGACTGTCCCCCTCTGCTCTGCCCTTGTGAGCCCCCACCTGGAGTGCTCCATCCAGGTCTGGGGCCCCCAGCACAAGAAGCATGTGGGGCTGTTAGAGAGGGTCCAGAGGAGGGCCACAAAGTTGATTAGAGTTGACTAGAGCACCTCTCCTGTGAAGAAAGGCAGAGAGAGCTGGTGATGTTTGGCCTAGAGAAGAGAAGGCTTGGAGAGCAACTTTTTGCTCAGTCAGATAATGACAGGACAAGGGGAAATGGTTTTAAACTACAAGAGAGGAGTTTTAGCTTAGAAGTTAGGAGGAAATTCATTACTATGAGGGTGGTGAGGCACTGGCACAGGCTGCCCAGAGAAGCTGTGCATGCCCCATCCCTGGAGGCGTTCAAGGCCAGGCTGGATGGGGCTTTGGGCAACCTGGCCTGGTGGGAGGTGTCTCTGCCCATGGCAGGGGGTGCAGAACTAGATGATCTTTGAGGGCCCTTCCATCCCAAGTTGTTCTATTCAATGTTTGTAGATATCCTCAACCTTCAGGGACCACAGTGGAGGATACCAAATGTACAGAACATGTGCCCCCATGCCACACATGTCTGTGCTTTCCATTAGCCCCGGTTCAGTGTGTCGAGACACTGAGATGGTTTCCAGAGGCAATCCAAACTCCCCATACAGCCAGATAGCAGAGACACACTTCACAGTTTCATGCATAATGCTAATCAGTGATGAGATGTTTAATTTAGCCAAAAGAAAAATAAAAAATAGTGGTACCTCTTATCCTGTTATAGCTTCCCTTCCCTACTTCAGTGTCCTCTAAATGTTCTTCCAATTTCCCTTCCTTCCCTTGAGCTCTTCCCCTGACGTGGCACTTTTCCCCCAGCCCATGCCAGCTGGAGGATGCTCAGTGGGTTCTTCTGGACTCCCTGGAGCTCCGGCTCTCTCTCTCCATCTTCTTCTTCCTCTTCTTCTTCCTCTTCTTCTTCTTCTTCTTCCTCTTCTTCTTCCTCTTCTTCTTCTTCTTCTTCTTCTTCTTCTTCTTCTTCTTCTTCTTTTTCTTCTTCTTCTTCTTCTTCTTCCTCTTTCTTCTTCTTCTTCTTCTTCTTCTTCTTCTTCTTCTTCTTCCTCTTTCTTCTTCTTCTTCTTCTTCTTCTTCTTCTTCTTCTTCTTCTTCTTCTTCTTCTTCTTCTTCTTCCTCTTTCTTCTTCTTCTTCTTCTTCTTCTTCTTCTTCTTCTTCTTCTTCTTCTTCTTCTTCTTCTTCTTCTTCCTCTTTCTTCTTCTTCTTCTTCCTCTTTCTTCTTCTTCTTCTTCTTCTTCTTCTTCTTCTTCTTCTTCTTTCTTCTTCTTCTTCTTCTTCTTCTTCCTTTTTTTTTTTTTTTTCCTTCAAAAGAGCTAACGCGACTGTCAGCTAAGGAAGTGAGACGTATCCCTGTTAACAGCTGCTCCTTAAAAACTTGCAAAATTGGCAAGTCCTGCAAAAGTTGGTGTAGGTTGTTCGCCCAGGGGTTGCAGCTCTGGAGGAAGCCCTAGCCCTGTCTTTTCTCACTCTGATGATTTCTTGAACTGGAGTGAAAAATCCTTTGCTACATTCATTTTTTATGCCAGACGCATCTTCGCTGATGCAAATCACTTATGCCCCAACGCATTGTTTTACATTCAAAAACGCAAAGGCACTCATTTACTGCAGGTTTCACCTGTGCACTGCCTGTGTTAATGTTGCAAATTCATTTAACACGTAGCTCTTAATGTCACAGGCACTCCCTAGCATTTTAGGTAGGACATCCAGATCAGACCTGAGGATGCTCAGTCATGCACTCGCCTGACTACAGAGGTCTTTGCTGTCTCAGGCTTTCAGACACGTTTTGGTATTGCTGCCCAGGCTTTCACTTTAAATCAGTCCAACAGTTACAGATTTCTACAATGTCTTTGCAGTTTCAAAGCTTCCTCTTGAATTTCATACTCAGGTGAAGCTGCCAGTGAAAACAATGAGCCGTTTGCTGGAGTAATGAGCATAAAATTGGAGCCGAGGTCAGTAAAAATTATTGCAGGAGAAAGGCTGCGATAGCTGAGTATACGCAGCACCCCTGTTAGCTCCCTGTCAAAAGACTAAACCTTTCATTCCATAGATCTTTTTATAAACCCCCCTAGCTTACAATTTTCTCTATAAAACAACCGTGGATTTAATTTGGCTTTTAAAGAACAGAAGGAAAGGAAACACCCAGTACCTGATCCATGTCTGAAAGGTAAAGAGGGAATTTTATATAAAACAGAGCAAGTCAGAACTTTTTCTATTTCAGGTTTTATTGGGGCTCTGATTTCAAGTCGGAGAGTATTTCAGAGAATCTCATATTCTGCTGTTTTTTTTTTTTTTTTCTAATGATATATTTTTAATCCTAGATTTCACCAGTAGTCAGTCACTCCTTCTCTCCCTTGCTGCCCACCCCTGACTTACTGTCAGTATTTCTGGCTGACTCTATTCACAGCCCTCCCTTGCTACGCTCCACGTCTGCGCTGAGATTTCTCCCTACAGCCACAAAGCCAAAAGCCTTAATATAACCTGGAAGCCAAGCAAAGTCGGCTGCGAGAGGCTGAATGAGAGAGAAAAAAAGCACGGACTGTGCGCACTGAGCACTTCTCAGGTATTTATAGTTGGAGTGCTAGCCATAGGAAGAGTAAAAATTCACTTGAAAATAATGTACTTTTTAAAATTTTTGTAATCTATATATATATACATATTTAATTATGCTAGATCTGTTGTTCCTATGAACCATTATGAAGGTGGGCTGAGCAAAAGGTTCTTATTTTTTGTTCTGAAGACTAAGCCTGGTCTAGATGGGCTTTTCAGGAGTGTTGGTAGCTGACTGGAGACCCAGCATGGCTGTCAGAAACACCACAGAAATTAAACCTGAAAAAACAAAAGTAACATGCTTCTAGTCAGGGGGTTTAAAGTTTTTCATTACTATCTCCTTACCATAATTGAAGTACCCAAAATTGGTTTGGAGAAAAGATCTCTTTGTTATTCAGCATCTAAATTCAAATCTGATAAATCTGATTGTTCCAAAGCATATACCTTTAGTCAGCCGAGATGATTTCCAGTGAAAATGGGGAAGATATTTATTCGTGCCCTTACAAATCAAGTGGAATAAAAGACAAATATTAAGAAAAAGTAGAATTTCACGTGTTATTTCATTATGCCTATAGTTCATGCAACCCCTTTTTTCCCCATACTCTAGGGCACTCTCTAGGATGCCGTTTGCCGCACTTTTAGGAGAGGACACATAAAAATTAGTCAATTTTATTTTTTTTGCAAAAGGCCTAGAGGCAAATAATGCAGTCTTCCCCTCATCAGTAGTAATAATGATAACAATTAATATTAATAATGATTCAGAACAACTGTCTAGCAGAAATGTCTACTGTAAGAAACAGAGGAAGCCATGCTCACTTTAAGGATCTATGAAAGACCTCTGCTAAAAGCTGGTGGAAATCTGACTTATGAGTCTCAAAAAAAAAAAAAAAGGAACTTTTTTATCACTGATAATGTTTTCCCAGTAGCTGGAAGACAGGCTGAATAGGCTGCAGATTTATGTACAGCTAATCTAACCAAGTAATAAATGTCCATACTCGAAAGGTGTATACTAAATAGGGCAGGGATCCAAACGACATACAAAAGGTCCGTATCAGAGAAGGTGGTAGGAGCTTTCCCACAAGTTCTTTGCTTTCAGCTGAGTTTTGGGAGGAAATGAGGCTCCCACAATCACGCTGTCTGTCAGTCAGTCCTCCCGTAATAATTCTCCAACCCATTAGCGAGTTTCAGACAAATTTGAAAAGAGCAATAGAAGTCTCAAAGATATTAAGTTCCTACAAGTTTCATAAAAAAATGAACAGATGGATAGAGGAGAAAAACCATGATTAGTGCTTCTGTGGAGGGGAAGGGTCTCTGCTGCCTGTCCGCAGCCTCCTGGCTGGGCACCTCGGTCTGGCCTCAGCCCCCAGCTGCCCCCCAGCTGGCCAGAAGCAATGCAGGGCAGCAAGCAGAGGTAGGTGCGAAGCAGTTGGAAGGCAGCTTTCAGCCACTGTGCTGCCCATGGAGCTCCTTGTTCCTGCCCTGATTCAGCTGCTCGGAGAAGTTGCTCTTCCTGCAACAGCAGGGTTCGCTCATCTTCCCTGGGGGTGAAGGAGGAGAGGTACGGATGCCAGTCTGCTTGCCTTTGGAAATTTTGCTTGCCATGTCCAAGACTTGTCTTTTTTCTTCCAGTCTTGTTCAGCTAAATTCATTCATTCAGTCTTGGCTTTGGTCAAACTGCAATAGCATTTTTCAGTGAATGAAGTGGATTCCACCAAAAATCTCTCTGACTGTTCTTGTGATTCTCAATATTTCAATTGGAATTCTATAAAACAATGTTTTTTTCCCTAAACTTTTCAAAGCCACCAGGAAAAACAGCCAGGATGTCCAAAGCAGACATGCAAGAGGGAGCTAGGGAAATCCCATTAAAGAATTCATTAATAATTTATACGTAGAATATTTTCTTGCGGAGGCAGATTAATCTTCAATTCCTTGCAGGAGGAGCACAATTCTGCAGAACGATGAGAACGTTTAGGTGTCTTCATTGAAAAATGCAAAGGGCAGAATGCAAGTGCCTCACCCTAGTGGGTTTGATTAAGAAGTGGAAGGGAATTGGAACTGTTTTTCAGAAGACAGCTATTCAATATGTCTTAGGCTAACAGTTTGCCGTTCCAAAGGAAGTCTTGGGAGAAAGGAGGGGAGGCAGAAAGACCAACAGCAGAGGTACCGGCAGCAACAGGCTCCTTCCGTCTCGCTGACAGTTTTGGCAAAGCAGAAGACCTACTGGGGTTAGGATGTCATCAGCTATTTAAGCGGTTTTTGCTTATTTATTTATCCATTTATTTATTTATTTATTTATTTATTTATTTATGCATTCTGAAGGGGGCAAACCACACTGCTTCACTGTTGACAGCAGGATCCACTTTTCTAAAAAGAGTCTAGGCAAATTTTCATGTCCCCACAGCCCAAGCTGACAATTAATGGGATCTGCATGCATAAATTCTTTTCCTCATTCCCCGTTCAGATTCTTATCCCTTCCCTCGAGAAATACAATTGCTGAGAGGTAAGTATTATGTAGTGTTTTCTTTCCAGGGAAGAGAAAAGAAATATTCTGACATCCCAGCTGACTGGCATTGCCTGGCCTCTCACTGACCTCACTGCAATTGCATACCCACTGTTTAGACAAACAAAGCCACCTTTCGAAATAGGACTGCTTAAACACTGTGCTTGGGGAAGATGATGGGGAAGGGAAGCACTACCTCTTAGGCTTTAACATTTTAACAACTCGACAAAATGGAGAGGAGAGACAAAGTTCTTCGAATGTCTTAGTCTGAGTTTTCTCTCCATTGCCAACATCCTTTCTACTATTCTTTCACAAATTTCTCATTGTGCTGCTCCAGGACTGAGATCAAAACCAGGGAAACAGGGGACTTCTTTAGCTGTTGCCCATTTGATCACTTCAAGAAAGTACAGGGGAAACTCTCAAGATTAGTAGATAATATTTTCCATAATGAAGTTTGAAAAATCACATGCCTTTAGAAAACCTCTGGGCAGGTAGAGCACGTGGACCAAGCTGTTCAGACAGCAAAAGACAAATACCTTTGGAGCTCCTTTGTTCACCGCGACTCCGTCAGAACGAATTTAGTTCTCCGGGTCTTGATGCTGTTTTTGCTCTCTTCCATTAGTGACAGACTGGCATTCCCCAACTGTCTATTTCTGAAGTCCTTTTCCAGAGAAGGCAATACGAATACCTCCAGGTTTGTCATACCTTTGACACGTTCCCAACCTTCCCTTTTCGCACACCCCCAGGCCCCCTCTTGGGTAGCCAGGGACAAAGTGAGACACAAGCACTGGGTCTGCAGATGCCCAGGAAATAGTTTCTATAGCAACAGTAACTACATTAAAGCATTCTCAACTTTTTTTCCTACTCATCACAATTGAAGATTTCATATAGATACCAAACAGGCAAATGCTATTTCCTTTACAGAGAATTCGGACCTGCTCTCATCAAAACCAGCTTTGTGGTGAGAAGTCTGCTTTTCCGTGCGGCTGTAGGTGTGGGGTTTGCCTACTGATGCCAGCCACCAGCACAGCAGAACAGCTGGCCCCGCGTCTGACTACTGCTAGGACCAGGCTCCTCTGCGATGGTGGATGCCGAGGGTGGCACCACGTTGAGGCCCCACTGCAAGCAGTGCTGCCAAATAGGCTGGAGCAGCTGTGAGAGGGCTTGGTATGCTGCTGCCTGCTCTGTCGTCTCTCCCCTTCTCTGAAAACCTAAATCCCCGTGTATCTCAGGAGGTGGGACAGCTATTTTTGTCACACGCAAATGTTCTCCGGTAATGCTAAAGGGTGTGTGAAGAAATATTAAAGGTAATAAAAAGGATATAACCGTGAGTAAAGGGAATAAAACTACAAAAAGGAAAAGTAACACTGAAAAGAAAAAAAAAAAGTCAGGGGAAAAGCTTCCCAAAAGTGAGATCTAATAGGCCATGAAAGTCTCCCAAAGGGAAAGGGTAGAAGCCGTATCACTTGGGACATTCAGAAGAAGACGTGATAAAAGAGCAATAAATATGCAGCTGAGAACAAAGCGGTGCAGCTAAGGGAGAGAGAGGCTAGGATGACCCAGGAGATCTATTCCACCTTTAGGAGCTCTGGCTCACCTGCATTTGGCTTTTAAAGAACTCACCTGACGTGCAAGTGTCCCCTACTGTAGCCTGAGACTTTGTCGGGGAGAGGGTTTGTGTAACTTAACACCTTGTATTTCCTTGCCATTGGTTCTGATTTAAATGCTGCATTGTTCCAACTGCTTAGTAGCTGTGTGATGTATGACAGACTAATAAGCACAAAATAATACAAAAATGAGTATTTTATGTGGCATCTTCCTCCCTCAAAGTCTTGCAGATGTTTGGGTCCCAGTGATATTTCTTAGAGGATGGCGCTTGCAACTGCTATAATTAAGCAATACTGTGCCATTAAGTCACTCGAGAGGAAATTAGGAACTAAACTAGCGCTGTGTGCCCAAGAAGCCAAAATTGTGAGCTGAGATCTTTATTCAGTGCATGAAAGTCTGCCTTTTTCTAGTTTACTTTAAAAGAGGTGTTATTCCTATTACACACCGTCAGAGGATGTAAAAAGTGAGTTAAATCTGTATTCAATGTTTATTTTACATGTAAATTGGGATCTTAAATTGTGGAAAAAATATGTTTTTGTCAACAGTGTTTTCTGTTTTGGTATTACTGTATTAGTTTTTAATGGGCAGCAGAAATGTGCTGATTTGGAGGCTTTCCAGGGGTTTGGCAGTATTCCACTGCGTCAGCACTGAGTAAAAAAGATGTTATTCCTCCTTCTTGTTACAATAAGAACCAGATAAAGGTAATGTCACTTCTCTGAGTCGCCCTGGCAAAAATCCATCTACAGAGAGGCAGTTTGACCAAAACAACCACGGTATAGATGTGGAAATGATACGTGATAGGACATGAACTCCCAGTAACCTGTTTGGGACAATGATACTGGCACTGCTTATACAAATCGGCTTCAGCAGCAAATAACCCAGCGGGGTCAGGAGTGTCGTATCTAATGGAGAAAACGACTGTCTCCCAGACAACACCGAATGATTAGATCTTGGATAATCCACGGTCACAAGAGCCTGACATCAGAGGACCTGCTAGCCCGTATGGAGATTTACAAAGCAGAGGAAAGCTTTTCTGATTGTTTTCTTCAAGGCTTATTTTAAGACGCACAAGGTAGCCCTTCTTCATAAAGCTCTGTTTGGGCACTCTCTTCTGCTTGCTACCAGCAGTTCCACATCTCTGGTAGAGGAACATCATCTCAGTTATTCACTACCTGTATTCGGCAGCCTCCATACAACTTCTCAGTTGGGTCTTTGACTTTGCATCTGTGACCGTCCCCCAAAGAACCGCAGCATTTACCTTAAGCACCAGAAAGTCTTTGTAGACCGCAACATGTCAAAAGTCCTTTCCAGGTGATGTGCTTTTACTCAGCTGCATATAGGAGCACCAGCAAGATACTGATGTACGTTTTCCATTTAGTTCTTGGACTGATCTTTCTGCACTTAAATTGCCACTTCAACAAATTGCTCTTCTCACTGGTCTTGACATATGTCTCCCCGATCTTCCGCTGGGCTACAGTTTGGCAGCTTCTGTAGATGCAGCTATCTATTCTTCTGGTTTCCAGGTCCACAGACACTCTTCTTTCCTCTCTAACTACCTGCCTTGACCGAACAGGATTTACATAAAGGGGAAGCTATCCATTTGTCAGTGTATACAAGTAAATAAATATGTCTACCTTTTAGTCACAATGCCTTTCTTCATGCTCACAAGGTCACTCATGAATAAGCCAAAAGAAGTCATCAATGTGCCACCTCCCTGCCACACCACTCTTGAGGTAAGATTTCAAGATTGGCCTTTCTAGAGTGATCTACCTCACTCTGCAGTGGTTGAACCCACAAACATTCAGAGTAACCAGTCTCTCTATGCTTATTCTGCCCTGTTTTTCCTCACTGGGAAGTGGCACTATAATTTTGATGTGTTACACTGGCATATCAGCACACTCAGTCATACAATCGTGTCCCTTTTGTAGTTGGAAAAGTAAGGCAAAGCATCAGAGGTGGAAGGCGAAGGCCTGAGCCTATCTCCAACTGGTAGTCCTATGGGCTGTCCAGCCCTCTCCTCCTAGAAGGATCATTCATTTCTCCAGAAGGAAACACGTCTTTGTGGGTTATACATAGTGTACAGCGGGACACAAAATACTCCGTTATTTGGCAAAGTCAAATTAATCACACCAGTTATGGGGATGCCAGGCACTGCTCAAAGAGTTTTGAAAGGCGAGAATCTGCTTTGTCTCATACAAAGTCTCCACATAATGGGGGAAAAAAAATCCTGTTTGTCAGCTGCTTCCTTGATTATGTTCAATAAGAGTACACAGGGCTGGTTTTATTTTCACTTGGCAATTTCAGTGTTGCTATGACTTCACTAATCTCCAGTCCATAAATCATTTGAGTAAACAATACACTAGCAAGCTCAAATCCAGAGGAAATTTCTCCAAGGCAAGTTTTTCATCTTTCTGCTTTTCAAGAGAGAACTCAGGAGACTCCTCCTACATGGGATGTCACCATGAGGAAAAACTCCTGACATTCCTGAGGTTTAGCTTTAAATCATATCATTAGGCACAGGTATTAAAGTGAATAGAGAATAGGACAGTATGGTCAGCTGAATTTTTTTTTCTCTCAGAGTTCTTCTCCCTCTTGACCCTTACATGAGGATCCTTCCGTTGACTAGAGGGTCTCTGTTTCTCTTCCCACTTCAAAACCCTTCCTCCTAGCAACAGAAAAATTATCGACGAGTGGAGACTTTCAAGGCAGCCCATAGCCGTGCTCCCTTGAATGTCAAAAGGGGTTGGTCTCACAGCTACAAATCAAATGTCATTTTACTTAATAATGTATTTCGTAGCAGTCTATATCTCGTCCGAGTTGTTTAGTTGCACATCTATCCTTTGAGTTTTCTCTACAGCTGCAATCCAGTGCAAATAACCCTGGGATAGGGGAAATGTGCATCAGCTTTATAACACAACCTAAAAAATAATCCCACTGGGAAAAACACTTTATAGGAATCAGAGGCAGAAAAAGCAACATGCAGAGATGCACGTACATGAGCAGGTACTCAGTTGGTCTAAGTCTCTATTGCCTTGTATTCTGCCTGTAACACAGTGCAGAATGCATGCAAAACACACAGAAAACCATGAAAGATCCAGAAAGGAGCATTCACACCATTGCCCACTTTGTGCAAATGTCAGTAACTACACCATGTGAAAAGCAGAAACAAACGGTGAAACCAACTATTTTGTTCATGAGGGGGCTACAAAACAAGGTAACTCTGGGATATAATCAGAATTTTTTAAATCTCTTTTGCAGGCTGGGAATGCAGCTTTTATGTGCCAGCCTTTGGGAACTCCTCACCTGGATGCACCAATGGTGCAATGGGCTGATTAAAGAAGCCTGACGTGGGAGCCTTGCAATCGTCTTCTGCTGGATTGTGTATTTTTCTTTACAATCAAAGTACTTTCTTAATAGCTGACATGCAAATTGACAAGGGAAAGACCTGATGTGTAGGGATCCGTGCTTAGGTATGACTTGGGTGTATTGTGTGATGACAGCCAGAAACTTAATTCCCTTAGCATTTAGTTTACCCATCTGTAAAATGGTGCTCTTATTTTCCTCATAGTCAGTAGTGAAGAAGCCTAAGGAGCTCTTGACACATTTCCTTTCTGCTAACAGAGACTAAATAGCTTTTATTTCTAGAGTAAGCACTTTGTCCTTCACTTTTTTTACTCAGTCCTTTCAGTGGAAAAAATATCTCAGGGTTATCATCATGCCAGGATCAGTGTTTTCTTTCAGACTACTGGCTTTCCTAATTCTCTTCCATTAAAGGGTCTACCCTGATTTTTCCTGGCTGCGTGTTGCCTTGTCAGTGCAGCAGGAGACAGATGCTGAGGCAGTATATGAGAGGTTTTGTTTTCTCCTCATCTACCTGCATGCATGGCTCAATTTCCTTCATTCTCGGCTCTTGGCTCTCTTCATCATTGCTCCAGGCTCACCACTCACAGGAGCCAGAGAGGCTTTCTGGCCTGTCAGTTTTTGAGAGAGTTTGCTCAGACGTATCCTTGGGAGAGTCTTCACTTCCTTCTAATAACAGTAAGAAATCCCCAGTACAGAGCAATTTAAAGGATGGTAAGAGGGTGGAGACCCGCAACACAGAAGTCCTCGTGCAGAAAAGGAAGCCCCAAGACACAAATCTCTGTTAGGCGTATTTCCCTTTTGCTTCTACTTTCCTTCTGTCACATGAGATGATCTGCCAGAAAATATTTCTTCAACTATCTTCAAATGTTCATCTTCTTTTTGACTACCCCAAGGGCAAAGTCAGTCCTTGTTTTATTATCACCTTTTTTTCGCAGAGGCAATGTAGAGCAATCTCCAAATAAAAGCCCCATTGTTTCATCCCCAGTTGCCAAAGAAGCGTTTTACAAAGGTGAACGGGCCACGAGGGTCCCATCGTGGAGCTAGGCTAAGTGACCTGCCTGAGGCCATGCAACAGGTTGTAGCAGAGCTCACACTCACCCTGTGACTCCTCATCTGCCACGCTGGGAAGTGCTATTCAGTCTGTACATTCAGCAAGCACAAACAAGCAGGAAGGTGGCACTCACCAGGCCACCTTCAGTAATTCCCCTACAAAAGTACCCAATGGATCTTCAGGAGAAATTCTCTTTAACAAATGTGAAACTGTCCAGAATGAGCTGCTTGTTCTGATTTTTAGAAAGAGATTATACTGATATTTTTGTCCCTTGATGCCATCATCTCGTTTCTCTGAAGACATCACCTGTTTTCCATATGGGATGGTTTTTGTTGTGGAAACCTGATGCAGCTAGGCTTAAACAGGTGTTGTGCACAGCCTCTCTCAGGGAGTCAAAGGATGTTTGCAGGATGGTGATACTTGGACCTTATGAGCACCAGACAAGCTAAAGGAGAAATGACGTTTTCAATAAAAATGCTGAATGTTATCATTTCCTTCTGGTATTATCTCCCCTTCTCTTTGAAATGGTTCCCTGCAGACTCCTAGTCTTCTTTTCACCTGCTTCCCTCAATCCTCTGGCTCCCTCCCTTCAAAACAAACTATCAAAAAACAGTTTAAAAGCAAATGAAAATTTATCGAGTACCAAAAAAACAAAAAGTCAGACATATGAAAATATTTATTTCTATAATTAAAGTAGGATGTGATTCTTCTTCCCTAAAAGCCTTCTACTGGATGGAATTTTATTGCTTGAATATTTGGGGGGCATCACAAGAACCGTTCATTCATAAAACATACCCACCTGTTGGGGTGACATATTTTTAAGTTAAAATATGGAGGAGAGGGTGTCTTAAAAAACAAACAAACAAAACCAACCAAACAAAAAAACACATTATTTTTAATATTTACTTTCTAATTGGAAACTATGGTAAACTGAAACTTGTTTAAAGATGATTTTAAAGAAAAAGTTTGCAAAATTTGAAACAAAACAAAACAAAACAAAACACTTGTAAAGATCTTCCTTAAAAATAAATCTTTCTGGTTAATCAGTATGACTGACAACAGTGTGTACAAGTGAAAGGGTTGTTACATGTTTGGTACAATTGAGTCTTAGACATATTGCTGCTCACCATTTATAATGCCACTTGTAGTTTGTGTTCCTCTTGTCTACAACTGTTTGGAGCATGCAAGGATTTATTACACTCAAGATGTTCTCAAGAAGACGCCTGGTCTGAGCAGCTCAAGAACTAAGACCCTGAACCTTCCACTACCAAAAAGCTACACCTACTAGCAGCTGTACTCGCTCCTACAATGATGAGTACTTGCATGGAAATCAGCAAAGCTGCACAGAATAATCAGCTGTGGAGGGAGCGGTGGCCTCCTACAAGGGCGGTGGAGGTGGTCACCCCAGAGTGACCGACAGCCACCACCCCTGCTGTTTGCCAGGGCCAAGGATCCCATCCCATCCCATCCCATCCCATCCCATCCCATCCCATCCCATCCCATCCCATCCCATCCCATCCCGTACCAGTGAGCAGGTCCCAGGGCAGCAAGGGAAGAAAATAACAGAAACTAAGGAAGGAAATGTTGTATTGGACAATTAAGCACCAGTTTTTAAAGCAAAGCAAATGTCGTATAATCACCACCTAATTTAGATATTTGTGCAGTTGATTGAAAATATGCAAAGAAAGCAGCATTATTTAAAATTATTTTTAAATGTTTGGAATTTATTAGTTGTCTATGGAAAAAAGATAATTAAGGATTCTAAATATAATTAATGTGCTGAGTTATAAAAAGCCCTGCTTAGGTTAGGGGTTTTCCAGCAGTTAGCAAGATGGTTGACACTGTAATGACAATTTTACATTTAAAGATGTTTGCAGATCACATAAATATGTATTGAAAAATAATTTCACAGTGGGTGCATAAGGAATATACCTCAGTCTTCATTTTAGAACTGTTGTACATGAACAAGTAAGTACAGGGAAGAAATGAGGCCATGGCAGAGAAGAAAGCACAGAATGTAACGTGACGTGGACTTCCCTTGTCTTTGGCACGTGCAGAATACCTGCTGGAGCAAGCAAGGTGAGATGTCTATTTCTGGATGTCTTAAATGTTGATTTTTCAGCTAAAAGTTGGCATACAAACAGTGCAAATGAAGGAGAGAAGGGTTTAAAACAACGGGGGGGGGGAAACGTTTGTTTTTTTTAAAAAAATAAATAAATAAATACAATTTCAATTATTTTTTTTTAAGTATAATATAATGGCTACTGGGATAGTCTTTTCACTTTGATTCTCTGGAGAGAATCTAACTCTGGATTTTTGATCACTCAGGGTTTACAGCCCTAGAGGCAGGGAAGCATCTTCTAACAACGGGGTGTCCAATTTAGCAGCAGGTCCAAGCAAAATGGCAGAAGACTTCCTGCAAAATGTGACTTCTGTTTGGTCCCACATATATCCTGTACTATCCATCACAATAAATGTGTGGTTTGCAGACTCTCTGCAAAGTTTACCTGTGTGTTCAAACCCAAGAGGAAACATGATGGGGAGGAGGTGGTGCTCTGTGAAGGTCCCAGCACCCAGGGAATCTGCCCGAGGAGTGGTCTTGGCACCCAGACACGGTCTGTTAAATGTTCAGAGGGGAAAGTCAGCCCAGACTCCATAATGGACAGCATCAAAACACCACACCATCCAGGCACCAGGCATCATGGACCTTCTGGAAGGCTCTGAAGCTCAGCTGAAGGACCACTATGATCTAAAAGGCTTTAGGTAGGTCTTCTAAATCATCTGCTGGCAAAAAATAACACTTAGAAGACAATCTTTAAAAAGCCAAATGAATCAGAAGCCTGAAAACTGAATGGAAGGGTCAAACTTCTCTGGCTAGGAGCCTAAGATTAAGCATAAAGAGACTTCAGCGCTCACTGATTTCCAGCAGGTTATAGCCATCTTAGTCTGTGCCACATTGTAAACTGACATTTAACATTTAAACTATCAAAACATAGAGTTTGCAATCAGGTACAGTGATACACAATACTTCACCCATCAGGAGGACTAGGCTTGCCAGATTCTCCCTGCACTGTGTTACTTGGTCTTTGTTTGAATAGGATGATCAGTGGTCCTCAGGAAAAATAAATTCAGACTGTACAAGAGAAAGCAAAGTGCAGATAGCAAACTGAAGTCTGTAGAAGGAAATTCATTCTTCTCTAAAGGTATAAATGATAGTATTGTAAATAATGCTTCTGTATATCAGGTCAGGTAGATTTTAAAAAAAAATAAAAAATTCTGTGTGGATCAGAACTGTTGCATTTTGTTTTAGTTTTTGTCATTTTTGTCTTAGGATCCTTACTGTATCCTTGCAGCTGCCTGGCTGGATGCTGTACCTGGAGAGACTCCCTTACACTTAAGATAACCACTTAGCCTCCTGGAGAACAAGAGCAGTCAGGGCGAGACTTGTGTAACCCCAACAAACTGAAATCAATCCCTCCAGTAATGGCTTTCCCAACTCTTTGCTTTTGATTTTCTCCAAGCCAAGGAGCTTGTCTGAAGCCAAAGAAACAGGATATGATCCACAGTTCCACTCCATTTCATTGCTCTCTCTGAAACTAAAAATTTGTCTAGAATTCACAGTTGCTTTTTGAAAGTCAGCTTTCCTTTCCTTTTTTTTTTTTTTTTTTTTTTTTTGTGCTTTAAAAATGAATTTGAAGCTGTGACTTTACTTAGGCTTTAAACAAACTTTAGACTCCTTGATGCTCTGTGTTCAGTTTGAATGAACACACTCTAAAGTAATGAGGACAGAAAGTTCTTTGATGTTTTCCACAGACCTCTGAGACTTAAACAATGCCACAGACTGTTTATAGCACAGACCTCCATTGATTATGGCAGCGTTCAGTGCCTACGATCTGCTGTCAAGTACTGTTACTCCACTCCCTGTTGTAGGGTATCTTGACCTTGCATGGGATAAGGACAGAAGAACATCTGACCTCCCAAAATGAGGTGAATGTTGCGGGCATTTATCACTCAGCCTATGCAAATGGCCTCACGATCCCAGAGGGAAAAACAGGCTGAGGTGTAAGCAAACACAGAGCTGATGCTGGAGAGCTCACTGCCACCTTCCTTCTCAAGGAGCCATTTTCCCTTCATTACAAGCAGGCTCTTTCATGAAGACCATGCTTACCTGCCTCTCTGAATATTAGGATACTCACAACATGACAGCACATCCCTGGAATATTACTACTTGTAGCGGAAGATCACTCTGTGGAAAGAAGGAAGATAAAACTCCCAGACATATGTTGCCAGGTTTTAGGGTATTAATGGGAAAGAAGAGACCTGCTGAGGGATTTGTGTTACTCAGCCTATCCTCCAGCTGAAGTCTTACTTTAATGTAGGGTCTCTGCATTTGGCAGAGAATATTATTTTTCCAGAGAGCTTCTCTCCCACTAGAATCTCCTAAGATTCTGGTTTGGGGAGATTCAAGAGATGGCCACATATCTCAGGGGGCCAGCACTGCCGTGCCCCTGAGGAAGGCCTCAGCTGCCCAGGGGAGCATGAGGCAGACAAACAGCCAGGGCACAGCAAGCAGCTGCTGGCTCTGACAAGGGTCTCCTCTCCCCTGGCATGTCCCCATCACCTAGGAAGGCCCAAACGTTGTTCCACGAGCAGAAGATGGCTGTCTTGCCTTGCTCTTCAGGCGGGGATTATGTGGTGAGATGCCGTCACCAGCAGAGCAAGCCCAGCCGCCCTGCTCAGGGGAGGGACAGGAGCTGTGAATGCATTCCTCAATCTGGATGTGCCTTCTTTCCCACAAGAGCCAGAGGAGCGTGTGTGCCAAGGAGAGCGCAAATGGGCACAGACAGGACCCTGCCAGTCCCCCTCCCACATATGTACACACTTGGCTGCTTTGCTTTTCCTGAGCTGGTGTTGCCACAAATTTTCTTACTGCAAGGGAGATCTGAGCGTACTCAGTTTTTCCATACTCCTCTGGCTTGGCTCTCCCTCTTATCTCAGCTACAGCGCTGTTTCCTCTCCTAGGTCTGATCAGACTAAAAATAACTCATAGAAAAATCACAACTCCAATCAGAAACAAAACAAATTATTGTAACTTTTCAGAGCAGCTGTTCTGCTCTGCCTGTAAACCCAAACGATAGGAGAAACATGATGCACTGAGCTGAAACAAAAACCTTGGGAAATGGGGAGGGAAACTCTGTACTGCCAAGGAAAGGATGGCAGACACACCTCCACCATGGCTGGGGCTGGGACACCTGTGTTTTGACACCGTACTGTATTGGGTTTACGTGGCAAGGGTTTGGTAGCAGAGGGGCTGCGGGGGTGGCCTCTGGGAGCAGAGCCCAGCAGCTGCCCCATGTCAGATCAGAGATAGCTCCAAAAAGGACCTGCTGCTGGTCGGGGCCAAGACAGTGAGTGAGGCTGGTTGGGCCTCTGGGAGAGCAGATTGAAAAAAAAAAAAAAAAGCTGGACAACAGCAGCTGGGAGAGAGGAGTGAGAACCAGCTCTGTAGTGCAGCAGGAGGGCAGGAGGTGCTCCAGGCAGGCAGCAGCAGTTCCCCTGCGGCCTGTGGAGAGGCCCCTGGTGGAGCAGGCTGTCCCCCTGCAGCCCATGGGTCCCACACGGAGCAGATCTCCACGCTGCAGCCCGTGGAGGAGCCCCCGGTGGAGCAGGTGGATGTGGCCTGGAGGAGGCTGCGGCCCATGGAGAGCCCCCGCAGGAGCAGGCCCCGGGCCGGAGCTGCAGCCCGTGGAGAGGAGCCCACGCAGGAGCAGGGGGTCTGGGGGGAGCTGCCGCCCGTGGGGGACCCGTGCTGGAGCAGTTTGCTCCTGGGGGATGGACCCCGTGGTACGGAGCCGTGTGGGAGCAGTTCTTGAAGAGCTGCTGCCTGTGGGCAGCCCCCGCAGGCTCAGTTCGGGAAGGACGGCATCCCGTGGGAGGGACCCCACGGGGAGCAGGGGCAGAGGAGGGAGCGGTGGAGACGAAGTGTTAGAGGCTGACCGCAGCCCCCATTCCCTGTTTCCCTGTGCCGCTTGGGGGGAGGAGGTGGAAGAAGGTGGATGGGGGAAGGTGTTTTTAGTTTGCTTGTAGTTTCTCACTGCTCTAGTGTGCTCATGACAGGCAATAAAGTATATTAATCTCTCTATGCTGAGTCTGTTTTGCCCGTAACAATAATATCTCAACCCTTGAGCCCTTTCCATCGTATATTCTCCCCCATGTCCTTTGGGGAGGGGGAGTGAGAGATAGTTGTGGTGGAGTTCAGCTGCCCAGCTGGGTAAAACCACCACAGGTACATAAGTCCTGGGCTTCGAAACCTGTCTAGATCCACCCCAGGCAGGGGTCAGACGCCTCCAGATGGAGAGGGAAGCCATGAATAAGGCAGAGGCCAACTCCTGGAAGGAGCTTCCCTCTTCTGTGCTTGTTTCTGTCAAAAGGGAATGATTAAGATGACTATAAATGATATTAATGTTGTCCTCAAGAAGTCACAAGGAACTCTGCTCCGAGCCAGACTGCTGTTCCCCTGGAATGCAGAAACGTGCCTGTTTGTTTCCCAAACAGTAATTTACCACAGACAAACACAGAGCAAAAGGAAACATGCGGTGCTGGATGGTGTTCGAGGGAGCACAAGAGCTGGGATGTGTGACCAAAGCAGAAAGCCCTCAGACAGCCTCACTTCCCGAGCTGCGTTCGCTAGGCGGCAGTGTGCAACCCGGGGCGTTTGTCATCATTACAGGGGTGGTGAGGTTCAGGAGAGTCACAACAAAATACTCAGTTTAGAAACAATTTTGTTCCCATATCAGATTAGCCGTATTTCCCTTCTGTCATTGCCGTTTACAAGGATATTGACATATAAACCAATGTTTGTTTGGTTGAGCTCATTTTCTTTTCCTACCTATTTCCCCTCTGAAATCACGAGGTGAACTATTTGCAGAAACAATATTGTTTGATAAATATTCTCCTTTTTCCTTTTCACAAATTATCTGAGAACAGACATTGATTTTTTATTACTTCGTTCATTATCTAAAGTATTTGTCAAATTGTTTACAATAATATTCCAAACCATGCATTGCTACCAAGTGGCCTGTCACAGCTATCGTTAACAATTTTGACATAGTGATTTACTTTCTGGAGCTGAATCTTGAATAATTCTTCGTGTCATTTCTAAATCCCTAAGACACTGTTAATTTACTTTGCAGAAGCATCTTCGGTTCCCTGCCATGCATCAGGATGTCACTGTGCTAGGTGCTGCACAAACGCAGCTCAGAAAAAATCTTATTCCAATACACAGTCTAAGTCTAGGAACCAAGAGGTATCACCAGAAATGCCCGAGTACAGAAAGAGGCATATGGGTACGACAGACACCAGTTTAGCAGGCAAGCAGTCAAAAAGTTGTCAAGTATTTTGTAGGCAGCACAGCAAAGAAGAGTTCTAAGCAGAGACCAGAAAAACAATGAGGTATTTTCCATAAAAAAATTAACTTTTGGTTTCTCCATTTATCTGATAATAAAGGTCCCCTATATTACTTAGTATTGCTTGTGTTCTTTCCAGACCTCTCAGGTTAGCTGCATGAACAACTTTGGTATTAAAACATCTAGAAGAACAGTACTGGGACAGGTATTTATGACCTCCACTACCACTTTTTCTAATTACATTTTCAGAGTAAAAGAGATCCCAAGAAGAATCACAGCAAATATGAGAAAATCTACTTTATCAACCTTTACTTTAAAAGAGAGTTTTTTAAGTTCAGACAGGAAACATTCCCATTTTTAAGACTGTAATATCAAGGCACTTCCTGTCCAAAGAGGAAACAGTCTGAATAAAGGAACAGGGAAAGTCTACACGTATGAAGAATTTTCCCCATAATTTTCCACAAGGAGCTCACATCTCTTTAAAACCCATAATCACTATTTCAATATATAAAATTGACCTTCAGCAGAACCAGGCCAGGGCATACCATATGCGACTGCTGGGATTATATAATGGGAAAATTCTCATTGATTTTTATAAAGCATCAGATCCCAGAGATTTTAAAATTAGGCACTGAGGTTGACCCAGTTTGGGTGGAAAAAGCTCGCCGAATCCCAGGGAAGAACACAGCCCAGGGAGAAGTCTCAGGAGGTACAGTTATTTTTAACCTTTCAGACCTGCATGACAAAGAATGAATTCTGAAAACTCTGAGTAGAAAAGAGGTATTTAGTCTCAAAATTTTAGAATTCTCTCCCCTCCTCCCCCAGATCTTGACCCCAGCAGAAAACTTGCATGACAAACTTTTTTTTTGGATTAAGAACAAATTTTGGAGTAGACTAAAGCTGCCATTTCACTCTTCCCTCCACAGGTGTGCAAGATGAAAATAAAATAAATTTTCAGGACATGATTCAACCAAAAATTAGAATTTTGAAGGCCAGAATACCAAGACTGAAAGGATTTTCATTTTGGCTGGAATCAAGAAAGTTAAACTTGTAACCAACCTAAAGCATGGCATACATGAAGTGTTTAAATGAAGTGGTGCATTATGCTCACAGCTAGCGTTTGAAAACTGGTCTAAGAAACGCTGCAGTTTTCCAGTGATTAAGTATGCCTCATTAGATGATTCAAACAAAATTTGATCTGGACAAGTATTCTGTTGAAATTGTAATTGAATTTTCTTTCAACCTAGTGCAGGTTTCAACCCTTCTTATAAATGTGACAGGACCATTAGCTGAATACATTTTATTGTATGTGCTGGACAGCATTTCAGATACAAATTTGTTTATTTCTAGTGGAGTAATATTAAACAGGCATTTGTTTCAAATCAGGTGGGGATGAGATGCTTGTATTGGTATCTGATCTTATCATACAAGTGCGTATATTTTTAGCTGCTCTGAAATAGGAAGAGGGCCGAGCACACATTAGGTAGACAATCTAGTTACACAGTTCTTGCCATTTATGGATTACAATCCTCACTGCTGCTCCAGCTTCATTACACCATGTAAAAGGGCTAGACTAGGGCTCCAGCATTCTCCCTCCTTTCCTTCATCGGTAAGAACGGAAAGATGGGAAAAGCAAGGAATAGGAGAGGTGGAACATCTTGAAGCTTGTTTCTGAAGACCCCTCTAAGACCCCAGGGACACACAGGATGGGTCCTTGCTTAAAAGAAAAATGAAATAAAATCCAAACCAAATTTTATTTTCCTGTTAAAGCCAGGTTAAATTCCTGATTGTGTTCAAGTCTTGGCACAAACAAGAAGGCAGCGTGCACTGTGGTACTGGCAGGAGGTGGTAATGCCTTAAGCTGGCATCGCCAGTGAGGACACGGGCAGTTTCTCAGATGAAAATCATCAGCCTCACAGCCATATTTTGTTAACAGAGTTGAACATTTCTCATTCATTGCAAGCTGGTTCCATTTGAGTCCTCCTTCCCTTTTGTAGGGGAAGAAAAATTATTCTTAAATCAGTGCCATAGATTTTTTTTCATAACCTTCCCTAGCTCTTACAAATGTTTCCATTTTTACCTACAAATTTTAGTGATGCCACCTTTGCCCAAAAGTGCGAGGTGGAAACCTCTCCTGTTGATCCTCAGTCATCTGCCATTAGAGAGAGGAAACAAAGCACACGACTGCAGAGAGGAGCTTGGGCAAACTTCATTCTAAGGCAAGAAAGAATCAGGTTTCATTGATCTACAACTTGACATTCAGTTCCTGCAACTGAATAGAAAAAAGGCATTTATAACCTATTAAAAACCCAAGGATGATTTTAGTCTTTTTTTTTTCCCTCATGTTGGAGAAATCCAGCTTTCAGAATAGCCTGGGAGTTGTGAATAAAGAAGAACTTTGCTATGTTTATTTAGAGAACCTAACCCCTCGGAGCCAGCATTTTCACTAATGCATTTTACATTAGCGGGCTGCATCAGGAAATCCTGACTTTTGGTGCCAGGGGGGTAATTAATATCAGATCATGTTTGCAAAATGGTTGTGTTTATGTGGGAATGAGGACTGAGCTCTAACTGTCAGGGTTTGAAGTGCTCAACTTTCCTATGGAGCTTCAACTACTTTCTGGAGAGTGGGATGCTGAAATTAAAGTACGAGGTCTCGCTGGCATAGTAGAGCTGCCGCTGCTGAAAGGAATCACGGGCTTTAGGTTTAGGAACAGAATCCTACAAGGAGTGTCTGAAATGGTCTTCTTAAAAACTTCAGGAGGGTGTAGATAATGTAGAAATGGTTCTTTTGATCTTGGCTTTGGATGTTTGAGGGAGTTCCAAAATACGTGTAATGTAGTCAAGCCAGGGACCATTTCCAAGTCCCTGCGCTTAGGCAAGATTCACCTGTGGTGCAAAGTTACTTTTTCAGCACACCTCGGAAGATGTGCTCGCTTTTGTGTATGCACTGGTTAGCAAGGTCAAGGACAGGTAAGTAACTCTGAAAGCCAGCTCCTGCTCAGGTGCCGTGGAGGGACTGCTCTGCCTCCCCCAGCACGGGCACTGCCTGCAGCTCCAGCCTAGAGGGCTCCTGCTCAGCTGAAGGTGGTGCATGGATATCCTGAACATTCAGTCATCTTCACTGGGGTCTCAGCACCAAAAAGAGAAACAAGCCTTAGGAGATGGTGGTGCTTAAGAACAGCCCATTAAGTAGAGAATTTGGATTCTCATCTCCCCCGAAGCTACAGTTTCTCAACACCAATTGGGAACTTTACACTGGTGCTTCGTGAGGTCAAAAAACACTCAGAAGTATGGGCCCCATGGAATCATAAAATCCTAAATTTGTGTAGGCAAAGTTTGAAAACAAAACAATGTTTTCTGAAGTTAAAAATAGATAATAGTAAAGCTGAATAGCAGCAGCTACTAATGTTCCAAATGAGCTTCACCTACAGGTTTCCCAGGCTCTAAAAGCATCCATTTCAGTGGGCTGTGGCAGCTGGCAGGTCCTCTCTAAGACCTTGTATTTACTCCCTTCCCATCAGACCCTTTGCTGGAAGTTCGTGGCTCCCTTGGTGGTAGTGGGGATTAAAAGTAAAGGTGTAATCTGTGTTAGAGCTGATATATGTTTGGTACTGTAATGAGCCAATATACTATTATGGATCTTGTGGTCAGCTCACTGCATTTGATAAATATAATCGATGAAAGTTATTCCCCACTGACATCCACCCATCATCATCTCTTCCCCCTCACCCCTTGCCAGTGGGCTTTCGGGAATAATTATCCCCACCAAGAGCCTACTTCTAATGTGCCCACTGCCTTTCCTCCTGCCATGAATTGGTCTGGTACAGGCACTAAGATAACAAATCTGGACTGTATCGTTATTATCGCTGTTATTTTACTAGTTCTTTGATCCTAAAATAGGGTTAGCAATCTAATCGTGTGCCGTAACTATGGGAAAATGTATGTACCTAATGCATTGTTCCTTGTCAGATATTTGCATAACTGATTATACCGAAGTCTGGGAGTAATGTCCTAAGCTTGAATACTCCTCAGCAACATAACTTACAGCTTTTGTTTTCTGTGAAGTAACGGACCACCTCTTCCTTTTCTTCTTCTACCAATATCTCTGGATACTTATATTTCTTTTTGTTTGTTACCTTGAGTTTATTTCAATGTTTTAGCATCCTTTTAAGCTTAATCCTAATAATTAAACCTTTCAGTTCACTTCCTCTTTTGTTTGGAGGCACTGATAAACATTTGAACCTCCACACTGATAACTTGTACTTCTACCTGTAGTAGAATTGCTTTAAGGACTTGCAAATTCTCCTGAACTCTCTTTTTCTGCAGACCTTTTTTTCCCCATGCCATGTCTCCTCTTCATCCTCTGAGACCACCGAATTTGTCTTTGTGTAAATTTGCTGTTTGTTAGGCTTCCTGAGGAAAAGTGAACTTCCATAAATTTCAACCTAATTTGACAAATTTCACCAAATTCTGAGAGGGTCATTTCAAGATATTACATTTCTACACAGATCATGAAACAACCCTACTATGACAATATACTTCAATCCAGGAAAGGATGAATTGAAACTGAATTCCATTTTGAAATGGGAAAAAAGTTAGAGCTCAACACTTGTTAGGCATCAGAGAATCCAAACATAAATTTACTGACACTACTATGCAAAAAAAGAGCAACATTGGCTCTGCTGTTCAAAAAATTACTTGCTTCTCTCTTTCCTTTTCTAAGAGTGGACTCTTATCACCTCATGATCTCTTACTCAAGAGATGATTCCTCTTCACTTGTGAGAATGAACACAGAAGACCTTCTCCATTTGGCTGCTTTCCCCATACCTCCCATATCAAAACTCTCCTAAGAACCCACCTGCACGTTGCTGCATTCACTTCCCAAGAGACGCTTGCATAGATACAATTCCTCATTACCATCAACACCTGCATTTCAGATTATTCAGCCTGGTTAGTCGCAGAATGCCCCAGTGCACCTCAAGCAGATCTAATCTGAAGTCTAGAGCAAACTCTCGCCACAATGACAGCATTTGCTCTCTTCCCATTTATTACTGCCACAGATTCACAATTGGTCTATTTTCTGCATACCTCAGGGAAGATGTACTGGCTAATTCACTGACATGCTTGTCCTTCCTGAAGAAGTTCTGCATATATTAATACTCAAGCCTTGTAAATAAATGTAAGCATCTTTCTGTAAAAACAGTTGTAATTTTGATCATATGCTAAGCATCTTTCTGTATATCCCTCTATTTATTGCATGTACACACAGACATCTGGAATTTTAAGCAGAGCCTTCCCATACCAATAGAGAAGGTGGTCTCAAACACATACCAAAGGAGGAACTACAGATGATCTTAACGGGGGCAGCTCCGCAAAGAACTGCTATCATCACAGGCATCTTCCAGCAACTCCACCAGCAATTATACCTTTGCATCCATACCAAGTTTCAAGGTGAGTCTTGCCTGCTGCTCTTCAAGAAGATGAGCATGGCCGAAAATTGAGACATCATGGCTTACAAAAAAAACAACAAAAAAAAACAGGAAAGATGACCGATGTGGTTCCATGATGAGAAAGAGCAACAGCAACAAAGGAAAGAGCTTCTTATTGTTCACCTAAATATACAATTTGTATGCACGACTAACAACATAATATTGGGTAGTCTACATTTACTGTTATTTGACCCACATGCTGCAAAGATGCCAATACATGGCCAGCTTGACACATACAGCAGCATTCAGCAACAACTCAGTGGAAACACAGGCAGCCCAACAAAAGGTGCTTCACCCCACCAGCTCACTTCAAAAACTGCTACAAAGTGGTAGTGCAGATGTACTGCCAATTGCTCATTCAATGGTGACCAGCTGCCAATGTCATTAAAATAATTATAATAGGGGAGACTATCAAGAAAACTTAGTTGCCAGGTCACTATCATCATGCTTGGCCCATGGACCTCAGGTCTACCATGTCCTAAACTGATAAAGCAGCTGAATTCATTCACCTCCGTGTTCCTTACTCGCTCCTCAGCAGAGTGGGTCTCTCATACCATCCCGGCTTTCTGCCTTCCTGCCCGGAGAGCAGGAAAACACAAAATAATGCAGAATAGAAGGGCAAAGAATGCAAGCAGAACCAAGTTTCTGCAGTAATAAAATATCAGTGCTGCCTTTATAGCAACAGCATAGCAACAATCATAACAAGCACCAGTGAACACCAGGCTCCATTAGAGATGTTAGCCTGCACGCAAGGTATTTGTAGTGGTTACGGATTTCCTAGTACCCACCAGGCATCTATTCATTTGCAGTCCTAAAACCAACCACTTGCCATCAGCAAGAACTTTTGGGGATACAACAGAAACCCACACAGTTACCTCCGTTTTGCTATGTTCTTCTCTTCACTGTCTATATGAATACCAAAGCAAATGCTACTACGTATGAAACCAGCATCAAGCCAGTGAAAAATTTGGCATATTCAGATGTGTACTCTCATTGGGCTTAAGAAATTAAAAACTCTGGCATTTATTAGCAGAGCTGTTTCCCCAACAGTATGTTTTAAGTAAGATGTTTCATGGTAGAAGGCAAACATTGTATTGTATCCAAGCTGGAAACAGCCTTGGGAGCAACCGTACAGATGTAGTTATGTAGGTGCTCATATAAAAAAAGCTAGCTCTTGAACGATCTCTACCATTGCTGGGGAAACAAAGATAAAAAAAGGATACACAGATCATTAACCTTTGAGACTGACACCAGATCAGCTTGACAAGAAGCTACCTTAACAAGTAAGGCCATTAACAAGTATTTAGACAGAAACTCTAAGAAGGATGGCACTTGTTTATATTGTAGCCCTGTGGAGAACAAGTCTAAAGGCTCCGGGGTGAGAAGCGCTGTTACTAGAGACTAAAAATTCTTCACTTGACCTGAAGTTTGCTGAAAAAGTTAGGAAATAGAACTGATGTAACAATTTCATGAAAACAAAATGTGTATTTCTACCAAACCTGCCCTAGCAAATGGCATTTTTCTAAAAATGCATCTGTAATGGAGCTGTATGGAGCTGTGTCAAGATGCCAGCACACTTCTGGCAACACCAACTGCAGTAGGTGATTAGAATTTATGCTGTGTAAAATTAACTTTTAGACGCAATGAAAATTATGAACCAAAATGCAAAAGCATTTATATGGCAATTCACCTACACCATTTGTTTAAAAAGTGTCAAGTGAATATAATGCTGTGTTCTGAACAATCAGACTAATAGTACTGGTGTTCTAGCAGCTTTCTTTCCATCCCCAGCTTTCCCACCTGAAACCTGATGTGGGAACATGCAAAGCCACCTACATACTGAACTGCCTTCATTTCTTAAGACCAAGTGAAGAATGGTAAAGGAAAATTAGAAAATGTTATCTATAGAAAAATGAAGACATCTCCTGTAAAATAATCAGGTCTAGGCATGGAAAATCATACATTCTGCTAAATTAAGTCAAGAACTTGAAAAACTGTCATAGAAAGCTTATGAGAATTGAGTGAAAGCATCCAGCAAGTTTGAAATGTATGTCAGTGATCGCGTCAGTTTTGTGATATATTCCACCATACCGTGGTTTAACCTGGCCAGCAGCTAAGCACCACACAGCCTTTCACTCACTCCCCATCCCATTGGAAATGGAGAACAGAAAAAGGTAAAACGTGAGAAAACACAGCAGTTAATATAAGGACAGTTGAAAAAATTAAATGAAAAAAAAAAAGGAAAACAAAAAAACCCACAAGTGATGCACAATGCGATTGCTCGCCAGCAGCTAACTGCTGCCCAGCCAGTCCCCGAGCAGCAGCCACCCCCCGACCATCTCCCCCCATTTTATTGTTCACACAGCACCATATGGTATGGGATATCCCTTTGGCCAGTTGGGGTCAGCTCCCCTCCCAGCTCCTTGTGCACCCCCCAGCCTCCTCCTGGCAGGGCAGTGAGGAGCTGAAAAGTCCTTGACTTAGTGTAAGCACCACTCTGCAGCAACTAAAACAATGCTGTGTTATCAGCATTATTCTCATCCTCAATCCAAAACACAGAGCCTTTCCAGCTACTAGGAAGAAAATTAACTGTATCCCAGCAGTTACACATTGGAACTGGAAAAAAAATCATTTTCTGAACAGAACAATGCACCTCCAGTTCAGATACACAGTTCACTTTAGCTCTGCAACCTAATCCAACAGCCTGGTGCTTGGTGCTAATGATGCCCATTACCTGCTTTTGCAGAGTATTCTGAGAGTATTTTGCAGAGAATTCTGAAAATTCAGACTAAACAAAATCTCAGTATACACCCAATACTGACTGTCAAGAAGGAACCAGCGGAAATTTCTTCCAAACTCTAGCGTGCTGCTTGTTGCATAAAGCTGCGAAGCACAAGTTTTTATATTATTTCAAAAGAAACCATTTAATCTGATCTAATGCAACTGTACATATTATATACATAATTTCCTTTTTATAAATCCTACACCCCTAACCTTAATAATACACTGTGGATTGAGTTTGCAGTTGTGCATGTTGTAAAAAGTGTTTCTTATTATGGATTTAAAGGTGTTGCCTTCCATTTTCATCATATTGCCTGCACCCTTGCAAAACCTACTGTTTATTACATACAATTGTTTTACACATACTGATTTCTGAAATAAAGAAACCCAACACCTACTGAACAGAAGTTTACTGAACTAGCCACAGAACTTCTCCTGACACTTAATTAACTCTGTATGATTAAGTTGGTATTATCCCACCCAGTACCTACTATGTTGTATTTGTACACGTAGCCATTTAGTAAGTTCTGCTGTGGTCAGCTGCATTTCCTCAAAGTTTTAAGTGCTGAACAATCTAAGTAGTACTATTTCCACCTCACTGTAATACCTGAACATATATTCTTTTCTCCACTTCATTTAGGAAGTGTTAATCAGTGGTCCCACCAGAGCTCTGGCATAATTTGTTATCAATCTTCATCATTTTTGATATTTAACATTTATTCCTACTCTCCTCCCCTCTCGCTTCATCTGGTTTCCAGTGCTTCAGAGTCCACCTTGCTGGATATTCCATCTTGACGGAAGCTTCTCAGAGAATTTCAAGATTTGTGAATGTAAAAATGAAGCGCAATTCCACTGGATTTTATTACAAATCTTTTAAAGTAATTCTAATCAATTAAGATAGTTTTGTTATACTGTTTTTATTTATCATCTCATATACTATTTAATATAGTACTATATATACTTTCATATAAGTACTATAATAGTTGACAGATGTTTAAATCTATACTTTTCTTTTTTTAAACTTACTACTTTATCCAGTTATCTTTTCACTTTAGAAGGTGCATTTGGGTTCATTTCACAGGATTTCACAGTTATTTTATAGTACAGCAACTTTACCTCCTATTTTATGGCACAGGAACTGTTGCCTGCATAGAAATATCAGGTACTTTTAAAATTTCTTCAGGGCTTCTGGCTGAATTGCACCTGGACTTGCTGATGTAACAACTTCTCTTCATTTTTATAAATTTAAGTATTGCCACCTTTTTGGAATCTGAGATACTTTTTATTTTTCAAAATAATATGAAAGTATGTTCCAGCATTCTCTGTGGTAAGAACTGCAGAAGTACAATATTTTTACCCTGAAGTCTCTGCCCTTCTTAATCAGGAGTATTTTCTTAAAAATGCTATTACTTTAAACATTTAAAACTAATTTTAGGAAAATAAAAGAGGGTCTATTTGCAGAAAGATACACTTGTTCTGCTTTATAAAACAGCATTTTTGCTTACAGATGTTAGAACATGGTGAAGTCAATTTAATTCCAAACAAACAGCTCACCATTTTTTGCCTATTCTGACTCCTTACTAGAGCAGAAAGGAAGACAAAACTATCTGGAAAGAAAGAGCAAAATGTGATGGCAAAAGTCACAGCACTTCAATAATTAAAAATCATTTAATTCGTTAACTACTCCTCTTTACTCTTTGGACATTTGTACCATTTCTGTTCACATACTTTATATGCTTTCTCAATTTCTCACTTAGCTCTTATTTTTTACACTCTGTAAAATATAACACCTTTTTCACAAGTTTGCTATTGGTCGGTCTTTACTTAATAAATAATAATTACTAAAATCAACCTTGTATCTTGCTGTTTCATCATCATGCTCCTGTTGTGCATACATGCTTCTTTTTGTTTAGGGAAAACTGGTTCTTTTTTACTACATAATTTTGGTAGGAATACTCACTTTTGAGTGGAGCTGTTTCCTCTTGAGTTGTTCTGCTGGCATAGTATCAGAGGAATAAGGTAATTTTTGTCACCACCAATTAAAAAGTTTTACGAAACAGGACCGTTATAAAACAATTAAACCTTGAAAATGCAGTAGTCTCTAGGAGGGAAACCCTGGAGGAAATTCTGCTTATTAAAATTGCAATTTTAGTTTCCATTAAAAAGGAGAATAAGACAACAGAAGATGGGCTGGCAAGACAAATTATTTCTTAATGTCAGTTGAGCTTATTTCAAATGAGATAACATATCTACACCAGGTTGGGTTCAACACATTGTTGCCTCCTCAACTCATTTATCTAATTCAGTCATCTTGATTATAGCCTCATGGACCTTCATTTTCAGAGGAAGAATTTCGTAACAAACAACCTACACAACATGCTGATTACTGAACAGTTAATTCTAATTAACTTGGCTATGGCAAGAGAATTTTGATAAAGTCCTAGAATGCAAATACAGTTTGGTTATCCTGGCCAAACTTCTCTAAAATAAAAACCCACAGCAGAGTCTCCACATGAGACATCAGAGTGATAGGGATCTAATTTAAAGAAACAAATGAGAAAATTAAAATCACAAATAATTTATTCTTCCGTTAGAATTGATGGAGTACAGTTTTAAATAGCAATGAAGTACACAGTGGTGGAAAATTGGCACAGAACCTACAAGCATTTCATTCATAATAATGTTCCTCATGCCGTATCTGTTCAAATCTTGATGTGTATTTTCTATGAAACAACTTTAAGAAAAAATTGTTTTCCCTTTAAAAACGACTAAATTGAAAATCTTGTCTTCCATATATATTGCCATACATAATATGGACACCTTTTTTTTTCCCCCTAACATCATCACCAACTGAAAAAATAAGATTTTACTCCTGGGCTAGTCTTAAATTTTGTCCTTTATAAACATCGCCAGGAATTCTTGAATACACATTCCTGCACAAAAGAATATTCATTTATCTGATACACAGTTGCAGGACAGCCTCAAACCCAATTTTTTTTTGTGTACTATGCTACTGATCAAGGTGCTGCCTCTATCTCACATGCAACACTATAAGCATTAATGCAGTTCAAAACAAAATTTGGCATTTACCTCACCAACAGGTTTTATATTTGATGTTGTAAAACGTCCCTTGGTCTCATGTTAACCAATAAGAAAAATGGACACACACACAAAATGCCCCCTTTCTAAAGATATTAACTCCCACTCAGGAAAGTTTAGATAGGTTTTACAAAGTCTTCTAGGCTATTTTGATACATACAAATTATTCAACTAAAGGTTAAAATACTTATACAATACAGTCCTGTTCTCCATATTCTTTTTCAAATTCTTTGCATATTCAAGCCAAGTAAAGTTAACACTTCTCATTTTCTTTGTTATTGCAATTATTAAGAGGGATTACAGCTTGCTTATGTGAAGCTGTGACAAAACACTTGAGAAATACAACCCAAATGTTTATCTTGTTACCCAAAAAATGTCGCAGAAAATTGTCAAACTATGTTAGAAACCATTTTTACAAAAATGTTTCACTCAGAAAAATTGAAAAGCTTAAAAAATTAATCTTTGCACAAGACTATACTGTCCTTAATTATGTTCCCATTTAGATAACTGGGATTCTTATTTTTTGTACGTGAACCTATCAGTGATGTGTGATGCTCTTCATCTTTTTTCACTGTTATCTTTATTGTACACCATTTCGAGACTTACACAATCAAGCACTTATCATGCCCCTACCCATTTTTAACTGTAGATTTCTTATCCTGCCCAGCGAGTAGTGTACTGTCTTGCATATTCACCACATGAAAAACATAATATACAAAATATTGCTGCTGTAAAAAGTGTGCATTTCCCCTTTTCCCCTACAAAAAAAATCTGGAAAAAATATTAAATTCCCATAACCTTCATAAACATACAAAGCTGTTCGCACCTTTCAGTCTGTAACAGTCTATTTGATATACAGTTCTCAACTCACTGCAAATCGTTATGTCACATATTTTCTGTCCAATATTGCCATCTAGAGTAGAGATGTGAAATCAGTTTCTGAGAATCTACAGTCTTTAACAATTAACCCATGAAGACTGTATACCATAAAACAGCCACAAGATTTTTCCAAAAACTAGATGGAATGGGAGGTTCTCATCTCAGGAAGGTGTCCACAGTGCTGAGAAGACAATATGGCTGCTAATAGATATTGCCTACCGGAATGTGAATACTTTTCACTGTTGGTAATTTCCATACTGACCCTAAAAAGAAAATTCAAAACATATTATTAGACCACAAGGTATATTATCCTGTATTAAAAGCTCAAATCAGAAGGTCTTCCAAACAAACTATGATGTTAAGAGGTGAACACAAATGACAACAAACGGTAAACTGAGTTGACTAAGTATAGAGATTCACTTCAGTAAAAATCCTTTGTTTTAATGCAAGATGAAATGAATTTAAAGCCAGGAATCTAATTTGATCAGAATGGTATGCCTTTAAACTCAATACACCGCTGTGAAATTTGCAGAACACCACCAAAACTGAAAGACAGTAATTCTTTCCCACCTAAACTTCAACACTTATTTTAAAATAAGACAAGGTCACCTAAATTCAACAAATTTAGGAAACTAACCTGCTTCCAGAGATACGTAAAATATTCATCTATCAAGCATCATGGAATAGACCGATATGTAGCTCAAAAACCAAGGTACACAAAGAATTAGTAAGCTTATCCTACTAGGATCAATTATTCCATAATTCCATTTCACAGAATTATTACCATCATCGATAACATCACATACTGCAGAGGAGAGCAGAGGTGAAAGCATCAGTGCTACAAGCTTATCATGATCCTTCACCACAAGGTTCAAGGTCTGTAGAAACAAGTAGCATGCTATGAAGCAAACATTCTCCAAAGCGCAGCCTCAGCACTATTCCATGTTAAGTACCATCACACCAGTACACTTTAAATTTCATTTTCATGTTAGTGTCAGTTTTTTCCATTGTATTATGCCAATCAGGAAGAAAAAATTCAGACCAGATGAGAATTTAAACAGTGTAATTCCTCTGGGAATGGCTAGCACAGAAGTGTGGAGAGGTCTTTTATAATCGTGCTTCCCTGTAGAACTTAGATTGCACAAACTGAAGGACTAGAGCATACCTACAGAGGGTTATCAACTTCTATTGCAAAGAAAGCTGGAAAAAACTCAGCAAACTGAAGTTGTTTCCTTAACTCTACATGTGCCACAACCTGAGCACTTTCATGTAGCTCATTCTTTATATGAGGAAGCTAGTAGTTCAGTGCATGAGCATCTCGTTTTCGTTTCAGTAATTAGAAATGCATCTCTGAATTACCACACTGAAAGAGTTTTGTCTGTTTCTTCTTCCTTGTCTTTTCTAATTTCTGTAGAAAGGGAGCCAGCTGCTCTCCTTTACAAAAGCAGGTAATTGTTGCTACTCTCACTTTTAAAAGAAAATTCTTAAATTCAACTGATCTTCTACTGGCATATCAGGATTTTATTTTTATATTTTTTAAAACACTAAAATCTCAACTGTATCTTAAAATGGAGATAACTAAATATATGTTATTTATGGCAGGGAAAATAATACTGTGTGTTTCAACGACATTGCTGAATTTTTTATGCTGCAAGGATTAGATTTTTTTAGAGTTCAGTACATCCTATAGGAATAACATCTATATTTTATACTTTAAGTAAGACGACAGACTGTGTTTCTTGTTTTTCTACCCACCCCAGGAGTCCTCCAGTAAAACTCCAGCCTATTGTTTTGGTGGGGTATTTTTATTTGTTTTAAACTTATCTTAAAAGCAATGGGAAAGAAACAGTTGATTTTCTGGTCACTTCTTTCCCATGTTCAGTGTCCCTTTAATACTGCTCAGAGGAAACCTGTGCAAAGAAGGCTTGCTATCTCCTCACACAGCTCTACAGTAAGAAGTTGTACACCTGAGGTGCTTCTGCAACTGGAAACAAGGATTACTGGATTTCTGTTTGTGGAAAAAATCAATTAAATCATTTTTATTGCAAAGCAGTAACGATGCAGCATGAGATTTAGGAACCTCAATTTTCATATTTATCATTCCACATTAGGCTATGAAACAGATCAACTTAATTTTTACAGCCCGCAAGTATCGTCTGGAGGGTCTCACTTTGCCAAATTGCATTAAACTTTGCAAACTCAGAGAAGAATGACTAAACACTCCTCTAGACAAATGCTTCTGGGTATCTCACCTGGAAACAACACCCACAAGAACTATATATACACACCAGAGAGACCATGTCCTCAGATTCATCAGTTTAAATGTCACAGGAAACTGAAGTTATCAAATGAACGTGTAAGAATCGTAACTTTCTGACTGAATGGAAGAATACCTGGTCATATCCATAAGGCCTCTGCTGTGGTGGCTGTGGTGGCCCAGGCTGTGTGGGTCTGTATCCCCCATACTGCTGGCCTTGTCCTTGTGGGTAATTGGGATACTGAGGTCCGGGACCACTCTGGGAAGGACCTGGAGAAGAGCAACATGGAAATGAAAAAAGAAAAAGATGGCTTAAGGAGTTAGGAAACAAACAGGAAAAGCATTGGATTTTTACAGCTGAGCAGGACTAAGTATCACAACCATGCAACTAGGTCTTCTATCTAAGAAGACATTAGGGATCAGTGGTCTTTCTCTCATCCTTAAAAAAGCACTTTACCTGACATGGCCTGTGCTCTAACCATTGCATTTTTTTATTTTTTATTTTTAATTACCAGTGCACATAGTTCCACACATAAGGTCACAGAATAGAGAAGAACAAGGCAAGAAGTGAAACTATAAACACGGGCACTCTCCATTTCGGGGGGCACACTCTCCTCCTGCTGCGTGCTACTCCAGTTCAGAACTTCCTAATGCCAGGAACAGCCATATGATCAACTGCATTTAGTATTTGGACTCTCTGAAGAGATCAGCAGTGCTGCACCGCCAAAAAGTCAGTTCTCACACCACAGCAGGAAATCATAAATGGGATGTCAGGCAAGCAAGTTACATGCATAAAATGTGAGATGTGACAACCGGTAAATGCTATTGTAGGATGAAAAAAGGGCACCGTCTACTCCCTACTCTTCTAGTCATCTTAACTTTCCAGGAATAGGATAGAAAAGAACTTTGGGTCCAGCCTTTTTTGGCTGTAAAAGGAAGCAGCTCTTTTGTCAGGACAAACTCTGTCACTATTCACAGGGACTCGGCCTGTCTACCATGGGAAGCTGCACATTGCTACCATCACGTAGTGCAGACACGTTCCAAACAAAATTAACCTCATCCCCTCCTGCCTTGGGAGATACGAAGTACTGAGTATTTCGGTGACACTAGCTATTTCAACACCGTGCCTTAAAAACCGGCGTAGTAAGGAAGAGTTGAGACTCCACAGAATTGCCTTCTTTAAAATCAAAACCACATCAGCTGGTAACTCTTTTAGTAATTCTGGATCCATGAGATGGACAGAAAGATGACCTAGCAAAGAAAAGCTCCATAGCCTATTACCGTTCTCCTCAGGCCTCAAATCTCTTTGAACTATGCAGATTCAGCTTTGAACAGTGGGATAAAAATCTTAAAGATTTATAATGATGACTGGGATGCTGATTTATTTTTGCAAATTAGAAAGCAATTAAATATTAAATCGAGCAAGGGTACTATATCCTAAAAAGTGCTGTGTTCACCTGACAAATGAAACTTAGCTTTTATTTATTCATGGTAATTCTTTATGGTTGAATTCTAAATATTCGGCAATAGATTTTATAAAATAAAAATGGAATCTATTAATTTGGGACTTCAATATCTATTTTTGCTTTTAAAAATAAATTGAAAAATATTTTTTTGTGTTTAAAAATGCTGTAAGTAGCTCCAATGGATATCTTCATCCCTTTCCTCTACTATTTCTTAACCTAAATTTTCAGAATAAAATTTTTCTTTTCAGACAACATTCAGAATAGAAAGCTAGATAGATCTTCAGTCTGTTCTTATGTTAAGCTTAGCAGAATTTAAGTATACAAACATCTTACAACTATTAATTTACCCATAACATCCAAAAGGAGGAATTTTTCTCAATCTCAGTGGATCCCCTTAAAACTTAACTCTGTCTCAACATAACTGGATTTAATGCAAACCTGGGATTTTATCTCCATGGCAAAGAAGTCAGCTATGGAATTCCATGTATACCCATAATGCTGGAAGTCTTAGCATATAAACCTACCACAAACCTAGAAGTCAGAATATGTGGAACTGGATTTCAGAGGTTCCTTCTCACAGGCTGGATCTTTTAAGATAAATATGTACAGCTTTACAATATGCAATCAAGCAAAAGCTTAAGATCAGTATTTTCAGTATGATTTTCTCACTTACAGCTTTCAAAAAACAATGCACAAAAATTCCATACTACTATTCTAAGTTTCCTGTTTGGGAGGTTCTCCTTGAATCCAAAGAATACATCATCTCACTTGTGGCAGAGGGTTTCTCATTCCTGACATACATTGCAAGGTTTGCACTACCAGTGCAAACATTTCTAAGACAAATTCTTAGAAAGCATCATAGGTAATGCTCCTATTCATTTCTCTACTGATGTGTACAAGAAATTTAATAGAACGATTCTTAACAGAACGATTCATTTGTGTTTTATGAAATTTTAAATAGTTTTTTTTTTTTTAAATCTTGTTTTAAATGCCAAATCCAGAGGTGAAGGGGTATACATGGCTCTGTGCCATCCTTGTGCCCTCTGGATTCTGTACTCACCTACTGAGGACAGAAAAGAGCAAACCCTTTATAAGTTACAAACACTTGTGAAAATGTTATCTGAGCACTGTTCAGCTTTCTGCGCAACCACATCACCCAAGCTTGCCAACAGACCTACTTCCCAACAGATACTGTCTTCTACACTTCGTTTTGGTCCATTGAAACAGGTTTCTCGTACAAGCTTAGCTTTTCAACCCAGTAAAACAAGGAGAGAATAACATATGAGGATCAGTTACTCTTTCCTGCGATTACTGTCTGCATCCTCAGGCTCTTACCATAACCCTGCTGTTGTCCAGGATAGCCTTGCTGGCCTGGGTATTGCTGCTGCTGTGGTGGATAACCCTGCTGTTGGGGTGGTCCTTGATATGCATCTTGCTGCTGACCATATTGTGAGTTTCCTGTAAGATGATTGCAAGAAAGAAAAGAACAACTGAAGATATTTACTTTCATTAAATATTTTTCCTTCTAAGATGCACAGCCAACAACACAAGAACAAAATGAAAATGCAATATTGATTTCAAAAACTGAACGAAACAAAGAAAACTCAAACCAAACAGAAGGAATTCGGCCAAACAAACTGCAGTTAAAGCCAATTTTGCAAAGTTGAACTGCAGCATTTTCAGCATCTCTGCCAAACGAGCATTACATTTACTGGAACATCACAGTCATAAGATCATGACTATGCTAAATAAAATAAAAAAAGACAAAATTAAGGACAGCTACAAGAGCACAGACTAGCTACACAAGATCAGCAAGCTGTTTCCTAACGGCACTATAATTATACAAAATATATACACACACAAAAAGATATACAACTGAACCAACAAATTTATGTTTAAATAAAAATTTTCATTGAGATTAAAAAAATCTCTAACGTGTTTTAGTCATTTTACTGTTGTTAGAAATGGCAAATTGTGGTTATATATTTTAGGTGTTTGCAAGAAATTATTCTGAATGCTTCAAGTTCCCTGCAATTTTCAAGACAGCCAGCGACTAGTATTCTACAAGAGCTTTGCATGGGTATAAGTTGTGTTGTGCAGGAATTTTTGTTCCCGTTGCGGGTGGGGGAGGAAAGGGAATGTATGTGCGTATGTGTGTGAAGGTATATAGATACCTCCTTCGTAGTAATGTTGTGAGGAATCCTCATAAGGCCTATCGTAGCCTTGTTCAGGATACGACGGTTGCTGATAACCGTAATCATTATGACCTACATCAATTCGACAAGAGACAGGAAGAAACGTTAATGGCCTCTGAGTGAAAACCCTAAGAATATTTCATTTCTCAGAAAAAGGAAAAAAGTTTTCAACTGGATATACATGAAAAATAATTTTCAATTGTATTAGCCAAAGATTTATTAATATGATTTCCTTTCATATTGAATTAACATGTGACAGGAAAAAAAAGGCTTAAAGCACTAGTTTTAGCAACATCACAGCAAGGGATGGTCTTAACCTTCTGATAATCCTTGTTGGGGGAAAAAAAGTACTTTATCTTTCACTCAAAAAAAATGAAAGCATTTAGGCCTTTCACATGTAAATAACCTGAATTAAATTAGAATGAACAAAGAAAGCAATTATCATACTTTGTCTAACACCTGTTCTGCTGATCTCCAATTCAAAAGCATATGCTAAAAGCAGTGTGAAATATAACAAATAAAGCTCAATGAAGTTATGAACCACAGTCTACATTAAATTTTGAAGTGACAGAAAAATAACATTCTCAAGGTCAACTTTTCCCTACGAACAGAATTCCTACAAGGCTTAAAAGTAAACTTTTCCTCTTACATTCCAGTCCTGAGTGGAATCATTACAAACGAGCCTTCCTCTTCAGATACTACAGGCATCTCTGATTACAAAACCAATACGTTCAGTAAGCACCCTCCCTCTTTGTTGCCTTAAGAACAAACGTGTCTTACAGATGACAAAAATATATTGCATTGCTACCCTGGTCAAGAAAACGAGCCAAAATTGTGTTTAAATCTGGAATAAAATTATATCAAGAAGGTAGTCTAGGAGAAAACAGTTTTAAAACTAATTAGTAATTAGTTCTGGAACTCTACAATACTTCATTGACTGAATCTAATATAAATACATAACCATTAACACAAGTCTTAAAATATATGCTCTTTACATTCTATTGAAGAGGAATAATGAGGTAGTGATTAGAAATGAATCTTTAAAGGAATAGGTCTTTGAATTCATCAGTGCTGCCACAGAGCCGTCAATGGTAACATCCAATTGCCCTTACTACAGTAAATTGATCATAACCATTTCAAGTTCTTGTCTAACGCAGAAGTTCCAAAAGAGAAGGTTAATAATTACAAGCTATGCAACTTGCAAAATAACTGCACATTTAGCTCCAAAACCACCCATAAACATCTATGCATATAGCTTGATGCATCTTAAAGTCAATTTAATAGAATTTAAAATTCAGACAACTAACTTGTATCCTTCTATTTGCAATGAGTAGTTGCTCTGGCAATTAGGTATCTTTGCTTCGTATGTTTCTTTTTTTTTTCCCTTAAACATCAACATCTACCACATTCCTTGAACTTTGTAAGATACCATTAAGTTGCACACACAGTTCTCACAGTAGTCATGAGTCAACCAACATCTTTGTTCTCCCAGCCTCTGCTCAGCCTAAGAACAGGTTATTCACAACTTTTCTAACTTATAACACAATCCAATAGCTTTCAGAACTCTAAATTCCATGAGGTAGAAGGAGAGATTTATGCAATTCAAAGTTAGGGTCTTGTCTTGAAAGCACTGGGGGGAGTTCTAAAGAGGATTCAGAATTACAAGATCCTCAGGGCAGGGACCATTTTATTCCTTTGTAAAAATTACGCTAAAGGCCCATACCAATAGCTGCAATAATACATTCGTGCAGCATTAGAACTAAGCACTAAGTTAAAAAATAGAACATTTAGAGAAAAAACTTCTTTTAAGCAAGTTTTTCCATTTCAATAGACTCCTTAATAAAAGGATATCACCCCTTTTCTTATTTATAATAAAGTTATGATAACTGTTCTAATTAATCTCCATTATACTAGATATGCTAAAAGCATAGAGGGTTCCTTAGATACACCAAATACAGAACTTTCATTTCGAAATACTAAAACTGTTGTTACAGTTTCAAATAGGATTATTACAAGTTAATTTTACAACTTCCTCAGAGTATTTAACTAGTCACAGTAACTTAAACTGCAGTAACAATTCTGAATTTGGAAGCTTTCCTAAACGTGAGGTATGATATTCAATTGCTATTGCTGTCCCATTCCCTAACTTTGGGCATTTGTCTACATTAATATTGGGCAGGTATAGAAAACGGGAAAGTTAATATTTATGAGAGATTACCATCAGGGTAATATTGCTGGTTCATGCCTTCTGGAGGACCTTGTCCACCATGACTGTATTGGTCCCCATAATAGTCTTCCTGGCCTGAGTACTGCTGTGGTGGGCCTGAAAAACCACAACCAGTCAATACGTAAATAACTTGTTTTCTCTATTATAAAGCCTGCTATTTTCTGATTTTACTATGAGAAATATTTCTCAAACGTACTCCCCACCCATATATTGTTGCATTTCAGACATGTAATCCAATTGACTTTTTTTCTTAAAAATACATCTATATACACACACACACAGTTGTTTGGCTGCGCGAGATTAAGCACATATATACGTATCAAACGTCAGTTCTGAGCTCATTTTAGGAACATGCATATAACAGCCCCAAGGTGTTAAAAATGAAGTTACTCCTTTTCTAAAAGGACTGGGAAAAACAAAAAAACAATATTGCACAACACTGTTCCTTTTCTTTTTGTAATTGAGCAAATTCAGAACCAAACAGGTACTCTGTTTCTCTTCTACACCTATCACTTTAATATCAAAACAGAATTCTGCATCAGCATACGAGATGCGTATTTTTAGATTTTTTTGTTAGAAAGAACTCAAAAGAAAAGAAACTCGCCTTCATGTTTCATGTTGATACCAGTAACCTATTGCTTCAAGAATCATCCTTACGAAGATAAAAAAAAAGAGTATGTACAGGCTGTAACTTGGTCACCCAATGATTTGACTGAAATCTGGTGTATGCAAGAATGTGATTCAAAAAAACATATATTTTTTAATGGTTATTTAAAATCCATGTAAGAACACTGAAGTGAAGTCCTACCTTGCTGTGGTGGTCTGTATGGAGGAATCTGTCTCTGACCCATCATGTGATTTCCTTGGTTAACTTGGCCCATCATTCCCATAGGTGGCTGCTGTCCCTGGTAATGCTGGCCACCTGCTTGTGGCATGTTGTATTGCTGGGAAGGAGGCTGCTGGTGCATCATTGGACCTACAAGACAAAAACAACAAATGCTTTCTGTAACGCCCAATTTGTGATTAAATCTTAAAAAAAAAATCTATCAGGGAAAACTCAAAAACAGATCAAAAAATTTTCTGCGTTTCTAATGCTCTCAGGGTTGGTTGTTTCTGGACAGACAGGTATGCGGTGAATGTAAGCAATCAATTCAGTAACCAAGTTACAAAATAGAACTGAGCCTAAGCAAAACTGCTTTCAGCTAAAGTTCTGCTTTCAATCTTCTTCTGTTTTTGTTTGTTTTAAAAATTATCTTCAAAGAAAGCATAGATGAATACCTGGTGGTGAAAACTTGACAAGCTATAGAAACATTATTTAACATTACAAATTCCTCAGGGCATAGTTTTAATACACATATAGTTGTTATAGTCCATAAACAAACCACCTAGCTGTTATCGCAAACAATTTTATCTAGCCTATAAAGACAAACCACTTGTACCAAGTCAGACAATCACACAAAATGCATTATGAAGAAAGACCCACAAGAACTGTTAGAAAATTCTTCCATACTAAGCTGCAGAAAGTTTCTACGAGCCACAGGAAGAGACCAGCAGAGATGAAGCACTGTCCATGTCTTACCAACCAAGAAAATCTGGCTAAGACTTGGAGAAACGCAAACCAGTAATGAAAGCAGACAGTAAAAGAGTGCCCTGCTGACACCACATAGCAATGAAAATGTGGATTAAGACATTTTATTATGTGATTGCAGGTTATGCTGAGATAACTTTTAAAAAGTATAGCCTCCTCACTTCCTCTGAAGCACCACTTCACAAGAGTTATCTCAGTATTAAAAATATGAAAAAGGAAGAGTTTTAACAGTGAGCTATACTTTTTAAACAACATTTTTATAATATGCTAATTCAAACAAATTAATGCACATTACACATTTTATAATGGTGAAACCCTCAGCACTTTTTAAAATACACCACAAAGAAGCAAATTAAGTAGTCTCACTAAAAAAACAGAACAAATCAAAATATTAAACTAGTTCAGCCACTCCTCGTCTCTCCATATCAGAACAAAAAGGAAGATAGCAAAAAGTAAAACTAGATAAGTTCCGCCACTGCATTTTTTATTTTTATTTTTTAATAACTAGGTGCTGGAGCACAAACAGAAAGTCCTATATAGAAACTGCAGCACTAGCAAATTGGCTAGGTATAGTCAATAGCGACAATGGATTTACATAAGGAATGGAATACAGTCACTTAGGCCCTCTCTGTGTGGGGTTACAAGAGAAAGTTAAGCCAAATTAATTAATGGTATGAATTCAAAGTGTGTTAGTTAAATCCCATTAAACCCCTGTGTGGAATCTCTCAGTGAGAAGTGAAGTGGCCTTAGTTACGTTAAGCTTAATTTTCCTCTGAAGATAAATATTGGCCGCTCTTAAGATGATCTAGTTCTGCTTCTATTCGTCAGCATGACAGTTTCCGTGTGCCAATATTAACGTTAAAAAAAACGGTTTAAATTGAGACACTGTAATTATTTTTCACTTAAAATATATTTCGTTTTTTGATCTTCTGAACAAGTAGGTAATTTAGATCATTCCATTTCACTGATTTCCTGTTTAGAGGTACTGAGAAAGATTAGGCAGCCTTGAAAAAAAATAAGAACTTGTTGCCATAATATTCCTAGATCTCAAGAAAGCTTGTTAATTAACAATATTAATATTAGTCACAATACAATGTGATAAAATGTGTTGGGTCCCCACGGTGCAATGTAGAGGTTTTCTGTTTGCTTTTTAAATTAGAACTTCATTAACGCTTTGTAGAGCCACAATGAGAATTCACTACCCTGTATCAGACTGTGCGTTGTGTTAATAACTGCATGCCTGGCCTCCTTCCAGTTTGGTTCAACAGCCCTCTCCTACTATGAAGATACCTAGCAGAAAAACATGGTCTACATCAGCTCATGCAACAGAACCCCTTTATGCACAGACTTTTGAGGGGTGAGGGAACTTGGAATTTGCTTTTTCTTTTGAAAAAGCCTACAATAAAACTACCTATATTCAGTATTTAATGCTTACATGACAGAACTGTAACCAAGAAAACCCCTTCACAAAGCTTAGGTCAAAGTCTTAAGATCATTAGTTCGTAATCTAAGAGTTACTAATATTTATAGCACACATTTTTACATCCCACTTAAATCATAGCTCTTGAAATTCCAATCAGGTCAAAACAAGCTATATTCAGCAGGAGTCATCTCCAAGTCTGGAAGAAATCATAAGACAACACACAGAGAAGTTCAAAAAAAACATTCGCTGATCTCAAAAATTCCTTTCAGAAACCATTATTCTCCAGCAAATTTCTAGAACTGTTTATTCCAGGGGGAATAAATAGCTGATTTGCATGGCATCCAAAATGAGTTTAAGAAAATACTGTGTAGGGCTGTCATGGTGAATATGCAGGTACAGAGGCAGAGTGTTGTACTTCCGATGAACAGCTGTAACTTTGTAGTACAAACCCAGATATGCCCTACAAATGATTCTGTAGATTGAGGAGGCTGCCTTCGCATGTCAATATATTGGAATCATTCTTGGGATAAAAGTCTGAAGAAAAAGATACCATGAATTTATTCAGTATGGTCTGTGAAGAGTGCAAGTATTTTTGGTAGACATTAATCAGGCACTTGAAAAACAATGTAAACCCAAGTCATGCTTGCAAAGTAAGTGAACGTATAAAGAAAGTCAGGCAACAGGTGAAAAACGAACTGTTCAATGTTAAGTTTTAAATTTAAAGTCTGTATTAAGAATGCACAATATTCTCCTCAACTGCTCAATTCAAAAAGTCTCCTACACCTAGTAAATAAGAAAACCCTGTCCTTGCTCCAGCCAAGTGTCAAGTATACACGTGTATAGGGAAGAAAAGGTATGAGGATTTAAGTAACGATAGGCTGGGTACTGGATCTTCTTATCATTCCAGCAAATTTAGGAAGTGCCGAATTTGGGAAGTTTTGACAAATTTGGGAAGTGCACTAAGGACAAACAAGCCTGTTCAGTATAAACAGGAGGGATTTCCATATAAGTTTCAGGTTCCAGAAAATTAGGCTTCCACCTCCCATCTGAAAAGTCAAATATTGGCAAGAATTAAAATATTTCATGCAACTAAACCTAAGTAGCTTACCATACAAAAGAAGAAATGCACCCATAAAAAAAAAGAGCTTCTTCCACATTCAATCAGCTCCTGCTGCTTCCTATCTTTTCCAGGCTGCTACGGTAGCTTTTTCGTTGAGGGTCGCCCACAAAATCTTCCACTTAAAACATTCTGCTTCTTAATTCCAAAATGACTGAAATTCTTCTTGTAAGCAAGCTGACTATATACAAACAATACTGTGAAAACTTTGCTTCTCATTTAAGACACTTCTCTGGCTAGAATTTTATAGACTAGTACAAATCAATAATGACTATGGAGTAGACCAAAAGTAAATTCAACAATGGGTTTTGTTCCTATGCATTATAATCCTTAATTAGCACTTTCTAGTTTTTCCTACCAATAGCATCTACCTCAAGAAGTGTATATACAATAAGATGTTTTGCTAGACGCTGAACATAAAATGTTATGTTAAAAACACTCAGCAGTTAGATCAAACCTTTTTGCATGTTATGGTGTCTTCTGTTATATAATAACACTTTTTTTCTACAAGTCCTGGCCTCATTCAGCAACAGTACATATTATTCACTGAAAATCTATTCAACTTTTTTTTTTCCTAACTGTTCAACGTGAGATGCCATGCCTATTCAAACACTGCTATAAGGACAGAATTATTAATTTACTCATGGGCTTTCATATGGCACTTGTAAGTATAATGCCCAAATCTTCACAATGAATACGCTTTCACAACACTCCCGTGAAATCAGATGGCATTATAACCTTGCCATCCAACTCACTCCTTTACAGACGGGGAACCCACGCAGGGAAAGATCAAGGTGAAAAACATCTAACAGCCAACTTGAGATGCTAAGACCTTATCTTTCAGAATACGTAACATTATATTAAGCTGGTGCTGTTATTAACTGACAGAAATAGTAGAATCTCTCATTCTCAATACAGATCACCTCTTCACAAGGCAAAGAAACAAAGCATGCTTAGGGGTTCACAAATGTTTCCTGACAGAAATACCAAAGTTCAGAAAACTGTTTCATTCTGAATGGCAGCACACACTACTGATTAAGAATTCTTGGCCACCTACTTGTATCTATCATGGTCTCAGACAGACTTACCACAGACTTAACAGCCATTCAGAGTCACAGGAGAGGGAAGATACACAAACATTTCCACTAATTTGCTAAGGAATCTCAAAACAAATGAAACGAGCAAGGAGTAGAAAATGGCAGAACGGTATTAGGTAAACCTGTCTTGCAATACTCCTAGGTCAAAAATCTTCACTACCAATACCTAACAACCATGCACATCTTTAGAAGGACATCCCCTACCCCAACAGACAGTTGAAAGTTGACTAATTTCGGACAATATTTTCATTGAAACAGCAAAAGCAAACAGCACCTTACTGGCATAATGGACCAACTTCAAAGCCTTGCTCTAATGCAATGGGGCTGGATTAGCTGATCTTTAAAGGTCCCTTCTAACCCAAACCATTCTATGATTTACTTATCAAGTGCTCTATTTACTAATGTTTTTGTGCCACACTAAAATATCTTAAAGAATGTAATTTTTCACCCCACTGTCAAAAATGATTCTCCATTTCTGTGAAGCTTCCACAAAATATTCAACCTTGAAGCAGACATTTGAGATGAAGAAAATACGAACCTAAAAGGTCAAAATTTGGCAAAATTAGGACAATGTGAAAGCTTACTATGACCTTATGTGCAGACAATGGTACTAGCTCTTGCTCTTACAAAAGATTTTACTCTTGTTCTTGAATCTATAAATTGGTTAGATACCAGTTCATTCTTTATTCCCCAAGGCCACTTCAGGAACTATTATTTGTTCAGAACAGAAATCTTCCAAGCATCTTTCTAATTCTAATTTCTAATGAACAATTTTCAAGTTTGACAGAGCAGTGAAAATACAGCAGGGGAATATTATGAGGAAGAGTAAAGAACACTATTTCGAGATGGAATAATCACGAGTCCTAAATTGTAAGCCAGTCATACAAAGTAAGTTGTTTTCAGTGGAGCAACTTCATTGATGGCTCCCTCACACATACTGCTACCTATTTATTGCTCTCTACAACCAAGAAGTTTCAACTGAACATGCACAGGGCTTTTCTAAAGCATCCTACAATGCCTACAAAATTACTCTGTTGTGGATTGCCTGGAATACATAGATAACTTGTGAGTTCAGAGAGTCAAAAATATTTATATTTGTAATGGTTTCCTCTGCTACGTACCTATCTTTTGTTTCCTATTACATTTTAAGAAAAATGCCATTAACTATGTGGACAACAGAAGACTTATCAAGACTATGCCACTAGAGGTTCCCCCCCATGACCAGAAAGATAGCCTTGAAAAAAGAGAAACACCATGTTCTACAGCATCAGAAAAAAAAGACTAAAACCTTGACTCAAGACATACCCTTCAGCTAATAAGTATGCATAAGTTCATACAGACTGAAAAACAAAAACAAAACTTTGCCATAAGCAGAAGCCTTGCATAAAAATTCTACACTGTGTGTTCTAGTGAGTGGTCTGTCCAGATTCAACATAGAAACAGATTTAACAGTTAAGCAGAAAATACTGCTTGCTGACTTGTAAAGGACACTTATAAGAATAGACAGTATAGACGCAATTTAATAATTTGGTCTGTTGTGACTAATACAATATTTTCATTCTGTGATGTCCTTGCACTTCAATAAGGACCAGACTGCCGACAGGATACATCATCTGTTTGTTCTATGTAAATATCCTAGATACAAAATTAGTTTTGAATTTTACTATATACACAAGGACATCTACTGAAAACAGTAGGGAGTAGCAGATTTGGTCCTGGAACTGAATTTTATTTCTTAAGATTAACAGACATTCCAAGCTAAAACAGCATGCAGCAAAGAACAAAGATTAATTAGGTACAAAAATCTGAGGGCTACCTGACTAATTTCTCAATTCACCCAAGAGACTGAGGAGTACAGAGATGTATTTTATCAGCTTGAGCAATAATCACACTTAGAAGCGTAAAGTCTGAGGAAGATAAACAGTAGTTCAAATTTACAACTCCTGAAAGCAGATGCAATCGCAGATTCTCACACAACACCTGAAAACAGTTAAATGTCTGCAAACAAATAAAAAGTCACTGGCACAGTGGAGAACAGAAATGTAGAGTCCAACAAACACAGGGCAAGTGCATTTAGAGAAGGAAATCTACAAGAAAGACCAATTAATAAAATTCTGACTGAGACATTTTTTTTGTGGAAGCAAACCAGCACCTCATTTACCTTGGTTTGGTTGCATGTTCATGTTTGGTCTGGGACCGTAGTTGCCCATCGGCTGCCCCTGGCTCATAGTCATCTGATTCTGCACGGGCACACTCTGCGAGGATGGCACCGAGTGATTATAGCCGCCCATCGACCCATGGCTACTTGAAGGCATGTTCATGGAACTGTTTGTCATATTGAGTTGGTTAGGTCCAGGTCCTTGCATAGGCATGTGGTTAGGTCCTTCAGAAAGAAAAGTGGGGAGAGGGGGAAAGTTTCTACATTAAGCATTATACAACAAGCAAATATAGTCACACTGAATCACAAAACTAAACAGAAGTTATTCAAGACAATTATTTTAAAATAGAGCTAAGAAGTGTTTGCTCACAATGTCCCCAGCTTTTTAACTTTTACAAAATAATTAACAACAAAGTGCAGTTCTACCATGCAATACGCTTTCTTTTGCAGAGCAGCTGAAGCTACTAAAACAAAGGTATAAATTATCATACAGCTCATCTTACATTCATATCATATGCAAAACTAGTCCTTTTAGTACTCACACAAGACACCCAGAATTTCAATCTGAACAGCACAAGATCAGTTTAATAGCCAGCTCAGTAGCTCTATTGCAGCTTAGCTGTTACAACTACTGTAACATTTCTGTTTAAATGAAGTGTACTAGACACTTCTGAAAGTTAACATTTTTTCTAAAGTCAGTGTTAACATTGATATGGTACAAATATATGTAGAACAAGAAGGGTCATAGTCACATTTAACACTGAACATAAAAACTACAGTCAATATTCTGCAATTGTATGTACAGATTATTAGGGTTGAAGATGATGACTGGAAGGACAGCCTACAAATTATCAGCTCACTTCTCGTGCTCACAAAGAAGAACAACCTGTTTGTATACCCCCAAGGCCAACCACAATGCTTTTACCGTTTATTCCCCCTCTTCCTGAAACCCAGGTTGGAACTGGACTGTTTTCTGAATTAAATCTACTCTTAATGGATATTTCAAAAAGTACAAACATTACATTGTGCTACAATACCATCTGAGCCGCTTTCTCATTACTTCACCTGGGAGAAGTGAACAGCTATTGGGAGTAAAATTAGTAAGAGGTATGACTAGATATAAATACAAGAAGTGAGAGAAGTAAATGAAAGGCAAGGATTATGCGTATGACAAGCATCACATCAAGAGTTTATGAAGACACACAACTAGAGTATGTGACAGAGGAGGTCAACTGTAAACAAGGCGAGTGTTGACACATACAGAGTTCACCAAGAAGACACCATTGTTGCCAAACATGCCACAGGCTTTTCTCATTAATAAAGAGTTAAGGAATACAGGAAATTTAAAAGAACATAAAATAAACTATTCCAGTAGAGCTGCAGGAGGATAGTGATCTGGTTATGCAACTCCACACGCAAAAAAAGCATCTGCCTTCACATGTAAACAGCTCCTGTGTTCTGCCCTGGCTAAGGAAATAACTGGGCTAATCTAGGACAGAATGAAGGCAAAAATAAGGACTTAGACTAAAAGTTGTACACAAGGTCACAGAGGCAATACCAACTGTTCTGTAAACAGAAAAAAACACGGAATAAGAAGGTAACATTGACAGAAGGTAACAAATTAAGGAGCACAGCTACTAAAAGCCAACATGAAGAAAGAAAATACATTTACGAATATGTTTAGCCACTTGACCTTTTCAAGACACTTCACTGAAATGAATAGATAAGCTTATTATATTGAGGAAAGTGAAAAGGACAATAAAGGTATCATACGTGCAGTTCACTGTTCCTGCAAAACAAGGTAAGCAGAGATTGCTGAATTGTACAGAGGCGGATCCTTCACAAATACAGGAAGAAAAAAGACAGTGAATAGGACTATGACCATGACAGAGAAGTATAGTTGCCAGTACTGTCCCTGCTTCAATTTAACACTGTCTAAACCTGTAATAGAAAGAATAGGAAGACAGTTCAATTAGAAAAAAATGAGCTCATCTCTAACGATGTGATCATTAACGTGCTGAAGCAAAACTAAGGTGAAGAAGTCTCCAGACTGTGGTGCCAAGCAACTATATTACCAGGACTGTGAGAAGACTACTCGCTCAGTTTCTTTCTTAAGAAAAGGAAAGAAGACATGGGATTTAGTACCAGAAAGCTGGGGTCTGGAAGTGGGATTTTCTGGTTGTTTTTTGTTTTTTAAAGTTGTCTATAACAGGTATTAAGAGAGCTCACCAATCATACAGTAGAATAAGTTTTTGAAAACCAGTAATATGTGAAGCAAAATGGGGAAGATACAAAGCACCACAAGAAAGAAGTTGCTGAACACACAAACTAGTTTCCCTAATGGGCTGGTTTACACTTCATGGTTAGGGTAGCACCAAAACAGGAGAAAGCACTCATAAGAACAAGCAGGCAGAGGTAATATCAGACTTCTGTATGTTCTGGCATCTAAAGCAGGAAGCCTGTTAGTGGTTAGCTAGAGACAAGGACAGAGGTAAAGCTAATACCATAGTATGGAAAAAAAAACACTTGCAAATGAAAAATAGTATGAACATATCTGACAAATAACTTTTGAATACGGTTTGCCAACATATTTCAGGAGGTTCTTCTGCATAAGGACACAATAATTACTCTTTTTATATAAATGAAGAATGGAATATGAATGACACATGAAGTGCAGAACTGTCATTAAAGTAACTGCTTTAAATGCTGTATTAATTAGATTCTGTGTTATCCTCAAGTTAGTGGAGTAAGAATCTTACCTAACTGTAACAGGAAGTCCTTTTTCCTCTCAACCACTAATGGCCAGTATATTAGCCCTGAGACTAAGTTGTAAGTCAGCCTACGTGCACTTGAAACAACGTTTGTATCTGCGACATTGTGACAAAATTTGCATTTGTGACATTATTCATCATCTCCTTCCAAATCCAGACCGCCCTTACACTTGACATCATACAGATTCAGTGAATGCAACTCTTCAAACAAGATTTGTTTGTTTGTTTTTTAAAGGTAAAACCCATCATCTGTCACAGGTACAGATAACACTGAATTCCACTACAGCTTGAAAAACGCTCTTCATGACTGTCTTCCCCAGCGTGAGGACACAGACACTCACCTGTCATGGGGTGCAATTAAGGGCCCCAACAGTAGTACAGGCATTCTATTAACCAGAACACAAACTTGAGAAAAATCACTCTTTGCCCTTCATGTAAAGGGAGAGGTCTATGGCAGAACTTTCTAGCAACTCATGCACTGAGTGTTACTGGACAGCTCTTCTGATCAGCTGAAGAGAAGCTGTCTAGTTACAGCCCTTCTGTAGCCCTTCCACCAATACTCAGGCCTGTGGAAGCCCCTACTTGGATAAAGCCTTCCAGAAATCCCTAGCTAGCATTTTTAAGAGCACCCATTTTACTTCTTCCAGGCTAGTCAACTTGTGGTTGTTGACCCTGGATTCTCTTCACTCACACACTAGAGACTTCTTTTGGACAGATCATCTTTTCAGATATTTAAAGTTTTGTATCTGGCTTCTATGACAAAGTGTCTATGCGATTTTACACTAAGTGCCCTATAAAGAGAAAGCAAACGCACAGATTGAATAAATAATTGCAAATGTGTGTCCATGAAATAAAGCCAGCCTCACACAGAAGCAAGCTAACAAACACTTAAAAATTATTCAGCTATCCACTTAACAAGATGATTCTCTTTCCCCTTCTCCAGAGTGTAACTATAAAATGATTTTAGCATGCCTTCCCGATATTAAAGATGCCCTCATCCTAAGCTGTTTATCTTCACATCCTCAGAGACAACCTTAAACAGAGAAGGGAAGGAACAGATATTCGAAAAAAGTATATGTTGGAAGAAAGGCTAAATTAAAGCTTAGTTGGAAACCCTATTTAAGTATCTGTCTAGGTGAATACCCAAACAAACCTATTTACCTTTCACATATCTTCATAAGCACTCTCTTCTTATTCTACCTAATTACAAAATATGTATGTTTAAGGAGTGACTTTTTCTCCCCTGTGGCTCTGCAGTGAAGTCATTATGCTCACATTGTGACTTAGTAATCCTTCTCCTTGGAAAAGATCATTATAATAACAATAATATGATTACACTAGAGGGTCAAAGAGACTGATTTGTGAGAAGCAATGCTATTCTCCATGGGAGCTGATGGATCTTTGATGGATAGAGGACTCCTCAACCAGAGTATCTCTGCCCTACTTAGGGAGTTGTATATATTGCTCTTTCTTACAAATGCAGACCATGACCAACACGTATGATGAAACTAACATCTTCTCTAGATCTTTTACTATGCTTCTTACACAAGACCTGTGGACTGTATTAAGCTACTCTTCTTAGAAAAGCTGTCATTATCAGGTTCATTTTTATCAAGATTTGAACACAAATTAGAGACTACAGCAATCACTACAATTTTAGCTTCAGTTTTGCATAGTTGTTTACTGTGTTTATTATTGTGGGGCTTATCCTTGTGACCACTGTGAGGTGAATTTTCGAAGATCCTTTGTCCACAGATTCCTTCCCTGGAAGGACCAATACCCTGAAGAGCTTTTGTATGAAAAGTTCCTCCACACAGAAAAATGAAGGAGTCCTGAACAAAAGGAATCCTGTGAATGCAATTTTAAGTTGAAAGCCAATTCACACGAAATAGGCAGTTTGACTTTATGAGTGGAAATTCTGGAAAACAGCCTCTCTATAAAGAAGCGTGCTTTTCCAGGGCTCCCTTCTTTCTGATCTGATTGCTGGAGGGAGTAGTTACTCCAAAGCCAGTACCAGTAGGCACGATGTGGAATTTTACCATCTTGTTTCACTGCTTTGTTTTTGACTTCTCAAGCACTTTTCTTTTTATTGCAAAATAGGATGGTATAAAAACCAACAAAATTTATACCTAGAACAATAAACTGGAGGCCATTTCTCCACAAATCCCTTACCATTCAACGTGTCTTCAATAATAAAGAACACAGAGGATTAGCGGCAACTGTATGACTTGCTGCAAAGAAGCGATCTAATCTTTTTTACTTTTTATTTTTAAATATTTACCCACGTCCAAAATTCACGCTTTAAGATGTATTTTATTATCTAATTATTTAGCCGTGACAATTTCACATCACCTTTTTATGGAAGGATTTGCATTCGCTCAGCCACAGGCCAATACCTTTCCCCAATAAGCCTTCTAAAGCCAGCTGTACTGCATGGTTTCAAACAGACTAAATTTAGCCAGTTCTGTTCATCAGAGGAATGCTGTGTGTCAGCTACATCAAAGCCCAAGGGCAGCCTGATAAACACTGAATACAGGTCACGTAGCTCTGTAGCTAACAAACTCTAAGAGAGCTCGTACTCGGGGGCATTCAAAGCAGTTTTGTCATCAACAATCTAGTATCCCCTGAGCCCCCATGTCGTTCCCGTTGCTAAGCGACGCTGGTGTTAATGTCTTGGAGGAGAAAAACTTACCAGGCATCTGGCCGTTCATCTGGTTCTGCATGTGTGGTGCAGGAGGGCCCCCACCTACCAGCCCGTCTGAAGACATGTTGTGAGAGCGCGGCGGCGGGGGAGGGCCGCTCTGACTCATCCCTCCTGGACCCATAGGCATATTCTGTGTGGGTGGCTGAAAGGAGACAGTTTAGTCAAACATGGGAAGCAGTTAGTCTGACAAATATATTATACGTACATATGGCACGGTGCTTGGTTGCCTATATTGTTAGGCAGCGGACGAAAAGGAGGCACGGGAAAGCGGTTCTGGCTTTCTCCCGACACGCTTAACTCGGTATTAATTTTCGCCAAACATTTAATATTTCTATCAATTTTACATGAGGTATTACAGGCAGACAGCGCTACAGCACCTTCGAGCATTGCTTCAGAATTAAAAAAACACAGATCAATGCCTCATTAAAAAATTATACCTGAACAGTTCAAGATCGCCAGAATTACTCCCTCCCACACAAAAGCTTTCCTTCAAGGCAACGTTTGTTCAACAGAAAAATAACTCCTCTGTCACAATCCTCTCCTATCACCGATTTGTTGCTGTTAACAGACCTTGCACCAGGACAAAACAGGTACAACAAGAGATGAAAGCCTCTAAATGCTCGTAGACCAGCAGAAATTTGCACCTGGGTGTGGTAAAATGTTTGAGATCTCTCCTCTCTCCCCTGAAGCACCGAAGGCCTAGTTCATAATTTTGTGCCAAACACCCCCTACAGACTGGAAGCACATTAGTGCTGGCCTCCAAAGGTCCAGAGACAGCTGCCTAGAAAGGATGTTTTTGGCAAATTTCCTAATGAAATTGTGAGGAAAATAACTGAATAACCTTGAGAGTTCAAAGAGGGAGAGCAAGAAAAACAACAAATACAAGGGGGAATTCGCTATTAGGTTCTATGCTCGGCAATAGAAGGAGGCAAAGGAACGGCCAGTAGCCAGCTTCATTTTCCTATTAAAAACTCCTGCGAGAGCACGGTAGTCTCCTCACGAATCTTAGCCAAACGCTTTCAGGGGAATAAAAACAATCTCTGTAAAAGAGAAAGCATGGGTTTCTGGCTTTTGAGGACCCTGTCTAAAAAGCCGTAACTATTCATGCAAAAGCCCTTCCTATGAGACAGGGATGGGTGTATTTTTCAGAAATTCTCTTAACAGAAAGAACAGAGGGGGTGAACTACATTCCTGTCTAGAGGAGCTCCCCTTACCACTACCCCTCCTCATTACGAGGCTCTTAACAGCAACGTGTAACATGGGTGCAGCAGGAGTACTAAGCAGGAGGGGCAGGCGCCGAGCTCTGCTCCCTGGGGACAGCGACAGGACCCGAGGGAACGGCATGGGGCTGGGACAGGGGAGGGTCAGGCTGGGTGTTAGGGAAAGGTTCGGCACCCAGAGGGTGGTCAGGCACTGGGACAGGCTCCCCAGGGAAGGAAGCAGTCATGGCACTGAGCCTGCTGGAGCTCAAGTGTTCAGACAATGCTCAGACACATGGTCTGATTTTTGGGTGGTCCTGTGTGGAGCCAGGAGTTGGACTCGATGGTCCTTGGGGTCCCTCCCGACTCAGGATATTTGATGGTTCTAAGACACATGTGCAGTAGAGACATGTATTCACTTCTTGGCGAGAGGGGAGGAGGGAGCAGTACTGGTTTATTCTCTCAACATTCCTCCAGACACCTCGAGCAGGTATTATTTTCCCAGCACTAGTCTTAAAAATACCTCAAGAAATTAGTAAAAGGCTTTTTCTCAGAAGGAGGAAGGAAGGAGATGAAGAAAAATGCAAGTAGATGACTTCTCTTATTAAATTCCTTCCACTCCTCCACAATGAGGAGAATGACCTTTCATAAGCAAGCTTCTTCCTCAACCTATAATAGAAGCAGCAGAAGGTGAAGAAGGTAGAAGTGAAAGGCAGCTGTGAACAGTGTAAGTGAAATGCAGCTCCATTTTGCTTCATCTTCCTCCACTAGTGAGCAGCAGAAGGGATGAGTAAGGCCACATCAGCTAAGTTTTCCCTTCCTTCACCTTTAGAAGTCCACTATCATCCTACCTTTGCATCTAACAAATATGTAAAACCAACATACAGAGAAACAAATGGAAACAAAAACTTCTTAGATTTTATTTAGAAAGTATTGTTTGGCATACCAGTAAAACCAATACTTGGTGTTGCTGCATGAGGAGCTGGAGCTCAGGGAGTAACAACAGCCCAGTACTAGCAAACAGATCAAAGCCAAAAAAGCATCCAAGCTGAACGCTAGCATGTCCTGTTAGCACTTGTCAAAAATAAGATGAACTTCTTAAGATTCCAATTATAAATCGTAACTAAATCTAATGTTCATACAACATGTTGATAATGAAAAATAAAGTACTGAAAAAAATTAGCTCATAGCTAGGTTTTAGTTATTCTGCAAGTGCTACTGCATAGACACATGCATGCCCTTACGCATAGAAAGATGCACTAAAAACCTCCAAAGGTTATTTGAGACAAAAACGATACAATCCTACTCTGAAATCTATTCTAACTTGAGGTCAACTATTGTTAAAATACTAAGATGGATGCTGCAGGGATCAAGAAGTGTTCAAAGAACAAACGCTCAAGGACAAGGAAAAAAACAAGCGACAACCATTAAGGATTTTTAAAATCCCAATAGGTGCAAAAACCTGTAAAAGACTTCAAACCACAGGGAACTGAGAGCAGAGAGAGTAATAAAAGCACCCAAAAAGGTACTACCAGATAATTTAGCAAAAGAAGTTTCTGGATATGGAAAGGGCCAAAAAACCTGTGCAAATCCATTTGAGAGCCTTGAGAATAATGTTAAAAAAAAGGTCCAAGCTGCTAATAAATGTGATCTTTAATTAATATAAACTATCTCATAAGAAAACTAGAAGGTAGCAAACACTGTACCCTTTTTTTAAGCAGCAGGATTGATTCCGGGAATCACAAGGCTCTCAGACTGTGAACCCTGTTCTCCAAGCTACAAGTCTGCAGCGCTTGATATAACAGTGAGGCACACAACACAAGAAATAAAATGCCGTGGTATTATGTTTGGTTTGGGGAAAGCAATCACAAAAAGATACTATAAAAGCAGAAGGACTCCAAAGACAGGCAACCAGTGATTAAAGACTCTGAATGCCTTTTACGCAAAACAAGTCAAAAAGGACAATTTTTTTTTAAACATAGAAAGGAAATGAACGTAAAAGGATATGACAGAAATACAATTTAATGTATGATCCACACAAAAAGTAGATCATCCAATTTATGCTTTAACAACAAAGAAAACCCCAGGAGAACAGTCAATAAATTGAGGAATAACATTAAACATATAAGACACCATATAAATCACATAAACCTGAGGAATTCATCAACACAAGACATGAGAGCAAGGTTTAAATAGGATTTGGAGATAATTACACATACATATATGCAATAGAAACAGAGTTACATTATATAGAATATTTTTAAGCATGTTATAAGCCTTTATGTCGGGGTCATAAACCAATCATTACCCAATAGTAATTAAAAAGAAGTGTCTGCTGCTGATATAATTGTTCCCCAGTGAAATTCCACCAGAGCATTTTTCTACTGGCTACACCCAGAAGAAAACAAGGGAAAATATTTTAAAATGGCAATTTCCCTGTTTCTCTCATAGTTATTCCATGCTTCTAGAGGTAATAAACGTCTTTGAAATCACCTTTAATTAAAAGAGTATAAACTTGGGTCATTTAGCCTTTTTTTTGTTCTTTACCTGGGACAATCAATTTCCTTAACTTTTGTAATATGCACTAGGCACAATGAAGACCTTTTAAAGTACAAAACGACCACATAATATTCAAAAGCCAAATATTTTTTAAAAAGTTAAAAAGGAAGAAAGAAAACCCACACAGTTTGTGAAAGCAAAGTGACCCAACATGAATCCTATAGACTCAGTCATTCGGATGAGATTACGTCCACATGTAGGTGGGTTGACAGAACCAAAGGAAAGGCAACTTCCCTTATTTTGCTGGCTAAGTGACGGAAAGGAATCGAAGTTAAAATCTCTACTAATTTTATTCCAGTTATTAAGTACAAAATTTGAAATATTTTACTATGAGTAAAAAGTAAATTAAAGAATTAGAAGTAAGGTAGCGTTAGACATGGCTTCACTTGCTAAACACTACTTTTTGGCTCACCTCCCCAAACACACAGATTACAATTTATTGCTGCTACAAGCATTTAAAATTTATCAGCTTGAAAAAATAAACTATTTTGCTTAATTCTGGTAAGCCAAACTAGATAAAGAATGAAATTTGCCTGCAATTATAAATTAATAAAAAAACTGAGACAAGAAAAATAAACATTAGATTTTAACTGACAATTTTCAGCAAAATCCTACAAATCCCAAAAGTTATTTGAAATCATAAACTTGTAAGAATAACCTATAAAATAGATCAAATGCAAGACAGCAAACAATAAAAATCTATTATAGCGGAACTGTACATCTGGAACTTTTATCTATCATCTCTTCCCTGCCCTCTGTCAAATTATCAGATTCTTCTTACCATCGATAGCAGGTTGAAAGATTTGTTTATGGAAAATTTATTGTTATAGAAACTGAGGCGGAATACCAACTCAGTAGTCAACATTCTTAAAGCAGTAAAAATGTAAAATACAAGAAATATTGTTCAGCACACTAAAACAAAGTACCGCTAATCAATACATATAATAAAAGATACTTAAAGTAGACTACCACAAATACAATTTTCTTGAAATTGTCTTAGCATAACAATTAAAAACTACATGCAGTGCAAGCATAAAAGCCTTCTAATCTTTCTAAGAGAAGCCCTAACTCAGAATTTATTTGGTCATTTTTACTTTCAGTTCTCAAATACCTTGTTCTACAAAGCAAAATATCCCATCCCAGGAGGTATCTTGCCCTGCGAATATCACATTGCTAATATCACAGCACCTGTCCCAGTCTCAGAGAACAGCACCCTGTCGATAGATGGTGACGGCACCTGCAGAGCACTTACTGAGGTGTCAGAGTGGGAAATAAGATCATAAAGGGATACATTTCTGAGATTTGAAAGCACCAAGATATACGTAATTGGGTTGTGACTCTTCTTTACCAGGTGCGGGGTACCTTGTACTGAGAGCATCTTAAATGAAAAAAAATGAACCACCTATATAAATTCTCAGTAATACTCAGGGAGAAGGGATTTCTGTGTGAAAACATTTACAATGGTGTCTACCAATTAATGTGCCTATGTTAATTACAAATGTAATTTATGCTATCATTATCGGAAGTATCAGTTGTGACACCGGCAGTAAAAAATTCTGATTTTACAGTGACAACCAGTTCCTAGGTCTTGATTTACATCGCTATCTTCAATAATCAGAAAAAAATCTTGACTTGATATCTGAACAAAATGTTACAGTATTTTGTGACATAGTAATTAAGCATTTTACTCAAAGAGCAAACTGGAACCCTTAGTTGTTTCAAACTGTACAAATGACTTCACAAAAGTATCTCACTGTAAAAATATTCCTTAACACCATTTTAAGAAATAGAAAAATTTAACCCTAAATTACTTATTGTCTCCATAGCAATAGCTCTTCTCTTACTTAAAGTAATCACACAATTCTTAACTCTCAACACAACTAGGAATTATTTAAATCAAGTTAAATGATCTGGTACACATTCAGATTTCGTTGTGAGAGACTAGGAATAAGTTAACTGTGGGCATTAGGTCGGGAAACCCTCAGCTATAGGAACTAGACAAATTAAAGATCCTCTATAGCTCCATAAAACACAGTTTGTATCAGCCTTCAAAAGCAGGAGCTTTCTATTCCACAGCCATTTATATCCTGCCTCTTTGGCTTTTAAGATGCTTTAATATCTGGTCCAATATTTACAGGTTTTGCTTGCATTCAATAACCTCGGAGAAGAATCCCACCTCTATTCCAGCCAGAAGGCCTTAAGCAAACTCAATTAAGGCACAAAGAATCCTGCAGAAGCTGAGGTACATTTCATTGGGGAAACAGCAACATGGTACAGTCAAAAGGACTGGTATCTGTACAAACGGCACTGATGCCACCAGAGTGCCTGGTACCGCTCTCGGCAAACTGTCTAAGGCTGAAACAGACACATACTGTACAGACACTGTACTGGAGAGAGGCAAATCACATCTTCAAGCACAGAAGAATTACATTTTGGAGCATAATCCTTAATCAAATTGGCTGTTTGCTTTTAGTGATTTCTAAAACAGCTTCAGAAGTTAGCAGGCAACATAAATAGTTCCTTGCGTACAGTGCACTAGCTCCCCATGTGGACACACTTGATTAGCAATATAGGCAAAGTAGCTTACAGAAGTTGGAGTTATCCTCCTGTTTCACGTGCGGTACACTAGCGGTCTATGAATTCACCCCTTACATGGTAACATCTCAAAATCCCATGTTCTGGTAAGAATTTCTTTTAGTCGAAGTGCTGGCTTAAGCAGCTCCCTGCAGCTGCTCACCGTTTCCCTTTCAGTCTTACCAACAGAGCCATTTAAATAGCCCTGCAGTTAACCTGAACCAACCCAGACTGAGAATATCCACCTTTCCCCCAATCAACCTGGGCTGATTCTCCAGATTGGTTCGTTGTACAGCAATAGTGAAACATCAAACAGCAGAACTGCAGCTGATGAGAGAACAGCACTGGTTATGTCAGCTTAACCAGGGGAAGGCAATGGGAAAATCTGTCAAACAGCCAAACTTCTTTCCAACATTTAAAAGCCTCTCTGGAGCAAAACAATCAACCTGGAAAAGCAATTTTTATTACAAGATTACAACACACATGGGTAACCTGAGGGTCCGCAATCTGAAAATTCTTTTTAAAATGCATCATATCTAATTCACTTTCGCTAAAGCAGGATGACTCTACTAGCCCCAAAAGACACAAAGCAACGTACGTACTAGTGCTGTGACAAAGACTCAGCAAAAGACTAGGTAAGTAGCAACTCGCAAACCCTATATTAAAAGGAAATTTAGTTGTTTTGCCTTTAAGTTTTCTAAAAAACTCGTATTATTGACAGTTTTACAAGATCTCCTTCTAGTAAAGGGAAGTTTCTCCATTTCGTGGTGACAGATGCCTTTTTCCATGCTCTGCTTAAAATAAGTAAATAAATAAAATCTGACTAGTTATTTGTAAAACTAGTTCATTTGGTTAATATGCCATAACCACATTTTTACATAAGATGAACGTGGAAGCAATCAGTGCTCATTCAGAGGTCAATTCAAATAGCACCCGAAGCCTCAAGCAAAGGAAACAGATACAGCAGATCATGTGCTGCGCATAGAGCAAAGAATTAATTGATACAGACACACTATACCTCTCTGTAAGGACTTAAACAGCTCCACCATGATGTACTGCTTTTAGGATTGGTGATTAGTCATACCTAAGAACTAGTCTACTGACAGAAATAATTACATCTCATCTCTAACAGAACCATACAACTTCAGTAAAAATCTTCTTTACCATTTCATTAGAAGTGTTTAGACTCTGAGATCACTCAAAAACAGTGTTAATGTTAAATTATTAGAATTGTGGTACTGCAAAATGAACATAGATGTCCTACGTTTCTCAGGCTCTTTGTTGCTAAGGAATAACTGTGTACTAGAGACAGTGTTACTGATGGAGCCTTACCCCTTATGACTCTCATGCACAAAACATAGCAAACAAAAAAAGAGTGAAAAAAGAATTGAAGGAAGATCTAATGTAAGAAATAATATTCTTTGGAGAGACTGCAGACAAACAGGTTACCTTTTATCATTTAAGGATTTGCATTAGCTTGGTAAGTTCTATTAACAGTACAGGAACACAAAGCTTAATTTCTTTTACCTATCCCAGAGCTGCTCCACTTGCCTCTCATTCAAAGAACAGCTGGAAAATTGCTCTTTTGTCGAAGTTACTCTAACATGAAGCTCCACATTAAAATGAAGTATCCAAATTTCTTGTTTTAAAGAGCACAATTGCTGACAGTGACAGAAATCCTCCTTGGAGTATACCTGCATAACATGGTGGATATGAATGCCAACACCATTCCTCCTCTTCTCAGGAACATTAGCTTGTTTTGTGCTCCTGTCATCACCTCCTATTGAGTGTTTGCCTTTCATAAAGTGTTCTAGAAATTAATAGGTTTTGAAAACTGTTTATCTAACCTTTAATCAGAGCAATTATTCTTCAAAATTCACATTCCACTTCTGACTAAGAGCTCACTTGCCTTATGGCAGGAAACATTCAAACTTTCTTTTACGCCATTCTTTAGCAGTTAGTTTACATTTGAACTTGACTTTGGCATGGACTTGTATCCTGAAAGGCTAATCCAGAACAGTATACCATACTGCTTTCTCCATCTGTTTTAAAAATAATGTTATCAACACTTACCCTACTCTTCACTATATAAAGAATTAAGCCAGAGGTTCAAAGACTGATGCCAACTGTGATCATAAGGAAAGAAGATACCACTAACGGATTTTCCACTGTAGTATCACAGAGACCTGACTTTATCAAGCATTTACTATGTAATAGTATGCAATCAGACATGCACTTCATTAATTTAGGATTCCTCATTCTGGGTAAGAATGAGGTATTTGCAAATTTTATTTTACGTTATTGGAACTGAGTCATAGTCGGATTTGCTGGGTGCTGTCTTTTTTTCCCAATTAGCATATTTTAAACAATTTTATATTCAGAATGAAGGACTAAAAAAAGTAAAGCACATTCTTCAGTTCCTAAGACACAAAATTGTTTCTATAAGCTAATCATGTCACAAGTACATTAGAAGCACAGACTGAACAGTGCCCATTTGAAAAGTACTAAAGTACTTTTAAGATGATGTAATGATTTTTACCTCTTGAATCAGGTTCTTTGGAAGTAACCAATATTTCATTTTTTGTAGACATTTGGTTTTTATAAACACCCATCACCATTGTATATTATAAGTGTTTTGTAACTATAATGACATGGACTCTGTGACAAGACGGAGACTAGACTGTGAGGAATATAGATGAAGGGATGACACAAGTCCTATAAAAAGTTGTACTTAAAGAAAATTCTCAAGAAAAGCCACTTCAGTAACTTTAGTTTCATAATATTGGAAAGGTTATTAAAAAGAAAAATAATTTAATTAATGCATACATCTTTCTGAAACTCAATGAGTTTTCTTACAAGTCACTTCACATACAGAATTTAGCTTGCTGGTGGAATAAATTGGCACTTTTTATGAGATCGTTAGTATGTTATAGAAGTGAATAATAATCATAACCCTTTAATCTTCATCATTCTTGAAATACACACTGAAATCAAGTGCCCCACATACTGGCAGAAGGCAAGCGGCATTGCATGAGAAAGTCTGAAGAGTAAGTTTTTCTGTGTTTAAGAAGAAAAAACCTTCCCCATCATGTAATTCCTGCTAGCTTCCGTATTTGCCCATTGTAAAAATGCCAAAAAGAACACATTCATGTGCAGTACAAAAATTTCCCTCTGTTTGTTCCAGTAACCTGACAGCCATGAGTTCTTTTCTTATAAATACTTGGTAAAAAGAAGCTGCATGGGGAAGATAGAAGGCCTGAGGAAATAAGGTTGTTTTCATTCAATAGTTGGCAATAAGTTTTTAACATCAGTAAAGCTTTCTCTCAGGAAAGCTTAAGAATTAAAAGTTGGGGAGGACAAGATGCCTACTTTGCAGTTTGAGATCCCACATAGTTAGGAACACACATGTGCTATGCGTGCATACTGCTTCTACGCACACTACTTTTTTGGGGGTTGGTCTTGGAAGTCCCAGTAACCACCTTTAACTGCATCTTTGTTCTCTACAATTCAAGGAGACTGGTATTTTGCTGTTGCCTCCCTTAAAACCAGACAAATGCAAATCAAACCCATGTGTTGAGTTCCTCAATTATACAAACCCTTTTCAGGAAGCTGACCCTATATGGTGACAGTAAATAGACTTTCCACTGCTGTCCAAGAAAACATGTCATAACTCATTAAGAGGTACCAAAAGTTGCATCAACTGCAGACTTTGCCACTGCTCCCGTCCTGTTCAGAAGACAGGCCAAAACAGCCCTACCCTTAGCAACGGTGCTGTTCACACTGCTGAGACTGGTCAGCTCAAGGAGATGAACTTCACATTTCCTTTGTCTTCTGATGTCAAGGCCTCTTATCACGAGTCTAAATATAATATTCAACATTTACAGTGCATACAAAGACAACAAGAACTTTGTTGTGACATTGGAGCTGCGAGCCTTTCTAGATCTGTTCACCCACAGCCTGCAACGCTTACTTCAGTTTCACCTCTTCCTCACCTCCAAGCCCTTCACCAAAGCATTTCTCTGCACAACACAGTTGGTTCACTACACTTTTGATTAGTTTAAGACTTATCTTGTTTCCCACAGGCAATATCAAACTCACTTTGGAAAGGATGTACAGTCGCCTGATTACAATACTGCATTCTGACACACATGGACCAGGGGCACAGAAGCTGCCTTTTTAAAATTTTTAAGATCCAACATGTGTCCAACACAAAAGACAGGAAGGAAGCAACATCTACCTTGAATAACAGACAAAAAGTGTGAAAAAGAGCATAGTACAAACATCTTCCCCCAAAAATATGAACTGTTAAGTCTAAGGACTACTGTGAGAGGATAAAATTAAGTTATAAGCCAAAATGACTCGGACCCAATTATTAAAAATCTCCATGAACCTGACCATTTAGGTATTTTGCTCAGTGAAAATGCTATCTTAACGGCAGCATCCTGTTTTCAATTTAGTTTTGTCACACAAAATATTTTACAGAAAGCAATATTTAAGTTTTGTAAATTCCTGAGAGTGTTTTATTTATTGTGTATTTATTTGTGTATTTATTTGATTAAAATGAAAATGAGATAAAATCTAAACAACAAGAAGTATATTTTACTGGAGAACAATCTTCCAGGTATGAATAGACTGGATACTGTCAACTTTAGAAGTTATCCAGACTCCAGCCCTCTTGTTACTACCATTGCAGTAGCTTCCCACGTAAAGTTTATGTATTCTACTATTAAAAAAATAGGTGTTTCCACACCCAGCATCTTGCTCCACATTTCACTGTTGCCAGCCACAACCCTTGAATTTAGTAAGACTGTTCAACTGCTGGCACAGAAGCATGTGCCAAGTGACTTCAGAGTCAGCTTAACCTTCCTCAGGTCTGAAGTGGATAACGAATGAAGCAAGTCTGAAGAAGTTTCCTATATTGAGAAAAGCAGTAGCTTGCGTTATCCCAAATTTCTCTGGCTAAAATTCATTGGGAAGATAACAACTGTAAAGAATGATTTTCCAAATACCTCAGCTAGAAGTCACACTTAACTGATTAAGTTACTACATCTCAGGCAGATTTTCAAAGATTTGACTTGGTAGGTCAGTGCCTTTACACTTCAGTGAGACTGAACATCTAAATTTCATTTTGCATTTTATCTTAGAAGGAAAACTAGGAAGCTGCATTTGTATCGCCCACCCAGTAATCCGAAGAAGAAAAAAACTATTTTGTCGCTAGTATAGAATATACCTCACATTCAAGATCAGAAATGTATTTCAGTCCTGATCTGCAAGAGTCTTTCCTGGCCCTATCTTCATTTTTTTCTTAAGAGAATGTCACCACATTCAACTGTGAGAACAGGGCTGTGCACCAGGGACTACAATAAGGTCAAATTCATTTCCAGTTGTCATCAGAACCAGGATATGAATTAAGCCTCCAAAAAACATATTAGCTGAGTAATGCACAACCCTCTTAAAGGCTTCTTTCCCTTCCCCCACAGCTACAAGCTTGGATTTATAAAAAGAGAAGCCTCTGCAGGCACAACAGGTTGGACGTAATGAAGCACTGGTTTCTATAGTCCTCTAGGTACCAACTTGAAAAGATGCTTCGCTAGTAGCAATGATTGGAGAACACTCCTCCAGAGACCAAAGAAAAAGTAATTCAATTTCAGTTGGTGAGAACTAGTATCTAGGAATGGCTGTTTTATAGACATTCTTTTTAGCTTCATATTACAGAAATGAATCAAGACTATATTAATTCAAGAAAAGTCTTATTACCAAAAAAACAAAGAACTTCCTCATGTTACTCACAATGAACTCCCCAAGCTTTCTGATTAACACACACACACACAAAAAGATAGCAAGCTATTTTCATGTTTGTTGTTATCTTTCCTCACCATTCCATAAACAATGGAAAGGAGGGGAAAATTGGTGGTATGTTATGAAATACAAGTTCAGAAATACAGATTCAGAGAAATTGTAGATTAAACAAAAGGCAAATCCAGCAAACGTTTTGTTTGTAAAGCTATGCAGGTTCTCAAGGTAAGTCTGCATGACCTTATTTCTTACATATTATCACTACCTACCATAAAAAGGTCACTTTCAGATAAAGGAGAGAAACAAAGAATTTAAGAAAAAGAATTTAAGAGACTTCCCTAAAATTCTGCAAACAGACATTCACCCAACCACCTCGCTCCATGGAAGCTGAAGAATGCATGATACTTCAGCAAAAAACAAGAGTGAAAAATCCCCCAAACTCCCAACCTTTCCCTGAAGTAGCAGGGGGGAAAAACAGTACTGTTATGTGAGGTGACAAAGAGACACACAAGGAAAACTCCCAGGTGAGAAAGTGCAGTACACACAGGTTGTCTGGCTTGCCTTATTAGCTAGTCTTCGCATGTTTAATCCCAGACCATCAGTCTTCAGCTAAACCAGTCAGATTGTGAGCTCGACCAAAGCAGTGAGAACATCAGACTCCAAACATGGCACGAAGAGACATTGCAGCTTGTATTCACTGTACAGTCAACTGCAGGCTAAATGTTTGATCAGTACCTCAAATTCCTTTTCTTACCCACCCCAGTATCCCAAGTAAAATCTCTTCACTCAGTTTTACAGCATTTTGTACTTACTGCTGGTAGTAGAGACTGCATGTTCTGGTTGGAGTCAGCTATAGTGGCTAGGTAAACCAAGTTCGTATGCAGCATCTGCTGGTACCTACCAAAAAAAAACCAAAGCAAAAAAGGCATTAAGTCAGGAAGACAACGTTACTTCATTTACTTCAACTCTACGCATGTCAAGAAAGCTACTTATGTAAAGCAAAATTAAAGAGATTTATAAGGGTACCATTATCAGGAATCTACACCCTTGCCCTGCACTTCCCTGTTGCCCCACCTTTCCCAGATTTTCTGCCAAATCTGTGCTTGTTCTCTACAGCTCCTGTCTTGCTAGTGCAAGTCTAAAACATGGCGATACTGTTCTCAACTGTTTCACTTCCTGCCTCAAACTAAGTCTCCAGGAGACAGCTAGAGTATAAGTGTGGCTGTTTGGTGTAATCTCAATCAGAAACACTGGGGAAAGGGACCTTCTTTTACTCTGTCCCCACATGCAAGGTATCACATTAATATGAATCACGACCAAGAACAGTGCAAACACTTCATCAGGACCCTGAGCTTTGGAAGTTTGCTGTGGAATTTTTATTTTTTTTGCTACCAAACCACATTCCAGAGAATCAACATCTAGCCCACAGTCACAAGAATAGCTTTGAAAGCACGAACAGAGTACAAATATGTAGCTACACGCTTGCATGCGGCTTAATATAGTAACTGTGCTACATCCTACTCATATCAACAAAAGCATTCCCTTAAAGCCAAAATACCTACCACGTACGACCCCATCTTCCCCCCAGACTACCAGTTCTCTTACGAAGGGCCTCAAGAGCCATACTGTGATACTCTGCCTGTCATCACATGATGGAACATTTGTCCGAGTAATGGGAAAATAATTCCCTCCTTCCGCAGCTGTCTCCCTGATCACTCTACAGAAACCCCACTAGACAACAGATCTGCAGGGGATATTTTAGCAAGCCAGACTTTTAAGATAAGTCTTGTTTGTTCTTAGGCAAGAGTACCTCCTTCCCAAAGCTTAATTATGATACAGGAGATTATCTCAGTTATACAGCCCCTGTTTTCATAAGCATCATCATACTATCAACGTGCAGTAATCAGTTTGCAACATTTAATTGACAGAAGCGATAGTCATACAGCAAAAAAATAAAGTGCAGTATCTGCAGCAATACTCTTCTATTCCTCCCAGCACAGTTTTCCTTCAACATGAGCTAAACAAATCAACAACTGTGATCTAGATGCGAATTTATCCTGTCCACAGGATTTGGATTAATATCTTACTGAGAGCATTCAGATGTCTTTCCTTTGTTCTGATAGTCCATTATGCACTGAATAAGGTGGTTATTTTCATCCAACATCTGAAACGATAAAGAAGTGTGAATTAAGTTTAACATTCTTCATGGGAAACTGAAGATAAATTTGAGCCTTGCTCCTCTTCTCAGAGCTTTTTTTTTTTTTCAATTAAGAAAAAAAAGTTAGCATTCCAGAAAGCTCCACTTTAACCAATTACTTATACAACACACTGTTAACCTTCCCCCTTAGTTTTAGAGCTTACAGTTTAAGGGTTTTAAGTCACTGTTACATTTGTCAAGTTCCCCATTCAATTACCTGTGCTTGATCTACAAGAAGTTCATAGGAAGTTCTCAGTTTCTTCATTTAACCTCTACCAAGAAATTTTCTTAAAAGTGTATGCCCCACGTTGGGTTTCCCCCATCCAAAGCCCACAGCTGTCCATAAATTTAGTTATAAAAGGCATTGAAATGGTTATTGATAGGAACTGAGCTTGCCACAGAACTTGTTTCAAGGAAATGCACTGGAACATTACAAATCTCTTGTACAGAATCCTTATAAAACACAGCTTAACTGCCACAATAGACACATAAGACTACAGAAGTATCCAGGAACGTAAACATATGTGAATTACTTCTCTGGCCGAAAAAAAAGTCCTAAAACCATGGAAATTGCAGATCTCCTGGTTTCCTACAAAAATACAAGAGGCAGTAGAACCACGGCTAACCTGAGCTATCAGACAAGTTACCCATGTCTACTCAGCTAAAGGGGAAAAATTACTATGAAATGGAAAATTTTACATTGATTTTTTTTTCCTTTGCTTCCTCTCAGTGGAAAGATTGTTCACATCTCTTTCCCCTACCCAGCTAGTGAGTTTTACAAAACTAACAGGGTGTAATCATCTTCAAGACATTAGCCAAAAGGCTCATGACTCCATTACCTCCATTTCCCTTGGAATCCAACCCACACAAGTCCTATGAAAAAAAAAGAAGTAAGGCCTGACACTTTTTTTTTTCTTTCAGCTAATCCACCCTTACTATGAAGAAGGTCAGAAACCTTACGCAGCCCACTCAGGACTTACACCCAGGTAAGAATAAGCCAACCAGTCAAGACTTCCTAAATTCAAACCAGCGATTCACCACAGCAGACCGGAATAATCAGTGAGCAACTGTTCCTGCCTGAAATTGCTGGACCTGGAAACCATGTCCTCAAGCAGGAAAGGCAGACGGGACTGCAATATCCCGAGTTTCTGAACTCCAGCAGTTAGGCAGAGGTATACTTGCACGCTCTCGAGAGTATCACGAACACAGTCCTACACCAACACGCTTCGCAGATCCCTTCACACGTGCCAACATCGAGTTGTGTAAGAAAAACAGTACCCGTTTTCACTAGAAACAAATGGCGGTAAAGGGGGTAATATTTTTTACACCGCAGCCTGACACGGAGCGCACTCGTGAGGAAGAGCTCGAACCGAGGCTCTCCTCAGAAGGCCCCCGGAGCAGGGCGGCAGGCGCAGGCAGACCTTCCAGCTGCCAGCTTGGGGCTGGCACTCCGCGCGGCTGCCGAGCAAGCCGGACCTCTGCGCGGGAGGGAGAAGCAGAAAGAAGAGGGCCGGGAGCAGAGCAAAGGCGAAGGGACGCAGCTGCACCCCCGAGGGGGCTGCGAGGAGCGCTCCACCCAGCTGCGACCGAGCCGTCCCCTCCGCACCGACCGCTGCCGGGCGCAGGCCTCCCCCGGCGGGCGCCGCTCCCCGCACGCCCCTCGCTGACGCCCGCACGCCCCGCCGGGAGCCGTTACGGCCGCCTCGCGCGGAGCTCCCCGCCCCCCGCTCACCTTCTGGATGGCCGCCGGCGTGATCTCGCCCTTGCCCCGCTGCCGGGGGGCCGCGAAGGCCACCGACATGGCGGCGGCGCCGCTGGCAGGAGGGCCCCAGCCCGCCCCCGCCCCTCAGGGCGCCCCGCGCCCGCGGGACGGACCATCCCCGGCCCGACTTGGGGGGGCGGGAGAAAGGAGGGGGGCTGCCCCGCGCTTTGAGGCAGGGAGGAGGGGACGTGGAGCGGCCGCGGTCAGCTCAGACAGCTTTAATAAAGCAGCGGGAGTTTAGCCGGCGGTGTGCTGGTTGAATGCTACCCGCTCCGAGTCACGCCGCCTGCCCGGCTCCCCCTCCCCCGCCGCGCCGATGGTACGTTCCGTCCCAAGTCTCCCTAGCGCCGGACGGGCGGCGAAGTGGTAAGTCCGGTTGGGGGGGGGGGGGGGGAGGAGGGAGGATGGGAGCTCTGCGGCTCTCACGTTACAAGGGCCGCGCTCCTCCCCCCTCTGCCCCTCGCGGCACTTGGTCGCGCCCGGGCAGCCCGCTCGGGAGGAGGGGCGGGGCGATGAGGGGCGAGGGGAGGTGAGGGGCGGGGCGAGGGTGGAGGGGCGGGAAGGCGCGGTGCCCGCTCCGAACCGTTGCCCTAACTGACAGGTGGATAATAAAGTAAAATAAAGTAAAATATAGTAAAATAAAATAAAATAAAGTAAAATAAGGTGAAATAAGGTAAAATAAAATAGTAAAATGAAGTAAAATAAAACAGTAAAATAAAATAAAATAAGGTAAAATAAGGTGAAATAAGGTAAAATAAAATAGTAAAATAAAGTTAAATAAAATAGTAAAATAAAATAAAATAAGGTAAAATAAAATAAGGTAAAATAAGGTAAAATAAAGTAAAATAGAAGTTTTGGGGGAGCAGCAGCAGGCACCCCGTGCCCCCAGCTCCTCACTGTGGGGCTGGTTTCAGCACCGGCCTCTGCGGCTTCCCACTCGCCCAAGCGACGTGGGGCGAGGAGAAGCGGTCGCTGCTGAGGGTTGAAATAAATTTGCTGATAAAATTAAATTTGCTGAAATAAATTCGCCCCGCATCAGCCCAGCTTTCCCACTGCTGCCTTTGGAGGGGCTCTGGTTTCACCGCAGATCCTCCTGTGCAAAGTTGCCAAGTCTTAAGTTCTTGGCAGGGCAAGGAGTTGCAGAGGGTGGCAGCAAAGCAAGGCAGAAAATGCACAGCCAAAGTGTTTTGAAAATGCTTTTTTCCCCAGGCACGTCCGCTCTTCTATGTGCTGAGCTCTGGGCTACGAGTGCTGCCTCCTTCCCAAACCATGGCCTTCTGTAACATGGCTGCGGAGCGTGGGGTTGACAAGGCCCGCCCTGGTGGCTGGCAGGACACGGCTCCGTGACAGGACACCCCGCCACAAAATGGCGGACACGTTGCGCACTCTGCCCCTTGGCTGTCTCTGGCTGAGGTCCCCCCGGCTCGTCCCTCAGGCCCTAACCCTTTGGTTACAGCACAGGTTGCCAGCAGCATCGCTGGCCACCCTGTGGCTGTACAGCTGCTTCCCAACTGGCGTGCTCCGTCCTGGGGCTGCTCCGAGGCTGGCTCCTTTCCGCAGCCCTGTCCAGATTGCTCCTCCTGGCTCTGCTGTCCATTACCCTTTTGTCCCTGCGACTGCCCATTGCCCTTTTTTCCCCTGTGACAACCAGTTCCCAGTCTGCTGTCTCCAAGCTGCTGCACTCCCACTGCATCCCCCTCTCCAAGGTCCCTTTTTTAGGCCTGTTCCTCTCCATGCCCAGAATTGTGCTGTCCCTGATTACATGGCACCCTGAGTCGATGTGACGGTAATCTGGCTTGCTGTCCTCTCCAGAAAATGTCTCTGGCCCGGTCCTTTCCCTGTAGGTCATTCTAAGGAGGAGGAGTGATGCCAGCATATCCGTTAGGCTGTTTGCTTCTAACCATTTCACTCATCACCGTGGTATCTGGGCCCATTTTACTTTATTTGTACTAACAGGATTTTTTTTTTCTCTTGTCTCCCACACACTTTATCATCATCCTCACTATCATGCTTGTAGGAAACCAAATACAAAAGAGAAAGTGTCAAAGAAACTTGTTTTCCTAAAGTTGATAGGCTTCATGGTGATTTGTGGTTATCATTCAATGTTCTTCAAGTAAACTCATAGGATAATGGTTGCAATAGCTCTGTGCTCAAACGGATACTTTTTCTAGATATCACAGATGACAATAAGGAATCCTAGGAGTGAAGAAGGCAAGACAACTGTGACCAAATGAGGAGGTGCTATCTCCTAGCCAGTTGTAAATAGAAGAACGAGGGCTTAATTCTTCAGAAGAAGTTCACACCTGGCTCTTGAGAACTGGTGAGGTGTCTGAAAGTGTCATAAAGCTGCAGACACCTTCAGTAACCAGAAGGCAAACACTCTCATCAAGTAGTCTGGACACTCAGAATTCAGCAGAATGCTTCCCCACAAGTATAACTTAACTTCCTCTCTCGTTCTGGTTACCCAACCACTGTTTGCAAAATATTTTGCATTGGGGTAACTTGGTGATCACAGTATTGGGGACAATATTGGTTAGATGTCAGCCACATTAGTACTGCTTTTAAGACCTGAACGTTGCTTTATGTTCCCCCACGTTTCCTGGTTGATGATGAGCAGAGGAAAAAATAGACTTGTGGGATTCCACAGGTGAGGAACCTTAAAATGAAAGGAGTAATTGCCAGTTGTATTTCACAAAGGTGGTCCAAATTGAATGTTAGCAACTTTTTCATTCCTTCCTATTTCTATGCAAAATATGGGAGAATAGTGTTTGGAATTCCACTATATCTGATTTCAGAGGAAGACAGACACATAATTTCATTCATTTGTAATAACTAAAACCATCTCTTTTGCCTGGCTTTGTCTGACAATTAAATGAAATCCCTTTATTTCCCTTTCATTTGTGATGATTTTTCATTCATATGTTTAAAATGTTGGACTTACACATTCATAAATAGCAACAGTTCTAAAGAAATGTTGAAAAAAGACTCCACAGCTCCATTTTAAAACCAACATGTAAATAATGGCACAGATGCATACAAGCAGGGAAATAGATAGCTACAATGGAAATGTGCCACATGTCTCAGAACACATAACCACAACAGGGTGTCTCTTTTATGACTTTCTTAATGCACAGCAATATGCCTAGATATCAAAGGACATATGGTGTATTTTCTCTTTAATTGCACATTTCTTTGCTCTTGTGAGTTACTCGCAACCTTAACATTATTTAATTGTAATTTAGATGCATAAATCTAGGTCATCACCAAGAGCTTCAAACACAAATATGTTTCATCCTGATCTTTCTTTCACCTCTGTTCTAACTTTATCAGCATATTGTCTTTTTTGTTAATGTGCATTTGAGTATGTTGTATCTTCTGGAGAGATACAAACATGCGTAGGGAAGGATGGGCCCTTTTCTGAGAGATTGTTTCCCATGCTTCCAACTCACATTTTTTAATGACAAGTAGTAGGTAAAGATAGAGTGCCTGAGACTAGGGTCTAGAAAGCTTTAACAATTGGTTCCTTGATATAACTATCTAGCTGAAAGGAAGTGCATAAAAGTAGAGTGATTTTAGTCTTTTTGGGATTGTGTCAAAATTCCTCATTGCAGAGGTATATATTTCAGTTAGTTCCTGAGAAACCTGTAATATTTGGAATGATCCAGTCTCACAACAATCTGAAGAAAAAAAAATGTCTTTGGTTCTGCTTGTGTTTTCTGACACTATTTGAGTTTCCATAAATCCTCTGGAAGAGATGGTAACAAGAAGGAATTGGCAGCCATTCCCTTCCACAAGCAGACAAATACAGAATGCTGATTCATCATTATTTTCAAACTTAGATTTAAATTTCAAATGTCAGAATGCCAGAAGCTTTATACAGGAAAGATAATAATGTATAATGTTATGGTAGCCTTCTCTGTTTACAACTGCTTCACTAAAGGTCTCAGTTCAGAATGTTTCCTGAGAACAGCTCCTAAGAGTTAGATGTTTCTTGAATAAAGCCTTTAACATGCTGGTGACAGCACCTCATTTTCTGCATTCATTTCCAATTGACAAAAAAAATAAATAAATAAAAATCACTTTGCTTACTCTAGTAGGTATGATAGCTCAGGATCTTCTGCTAGTAGGATGCCAGGGTGAATTGCAGGCTCTTTTTTCCAGCGCGGACCATTTCATCTTGCAATTTAAAAAGAAGGGCATTTCTGCATATGTTTTGTAACATCAGCAATAAAACCAGGTAACAGTTACAGCAAATCTCAAGGAAGTAGCTTCTTTTGGTAGATGAAGAAGGAAGATAGCAAAAGGAAGAACTGCCATTTTTGGTTTAGTATGTCGTTACCAACTGGTCTTAATGTCATCTCGTAACTTCAGTGGGATTTCCTACACGCCCAGTCTCCATGGACGATATGCTGTTCCAAAAATCTGTGGGCAACATGCTCTAGGTTAGACCAGATCATCTCCAGAGGTCCCTTCCAACCTCTACCATTCTGTGATTGTGTGATTCTGTGAAAATGGAGCTAGCATCTGCCTGCATAAATGGTTGAGTCTCAAAAAATGATTCAGAGTCTATTTAATAAACAGTAATTCATTATCAAAATACATGACAATATCAACCTTTTATTAGGGTAAATTATGCTTGTGCTTCCTAAAAGGGATTGTACTAACAGGGTAAATTTGTCTTGAATTTATTCTGTCAGCTTCTTGTCTGGTTCTTTCATTTTTGCCATGTATATGTTGCACTGGCTATTCTATAGAATATTAATAAGAAGTAGCACCTAAAATGCAAGCCTATATGTTCTGATATAAAGTGAAGTACTCAAACAGCATTGCACACTACAAGGAAATTGGTGGCTCTGCCATGTTCCAAAGGGGCAATAACAAAACTAGAAAAAGTCAACATGATGCTAAATTTTTATTCTTGTATCTGTCATTTTAGTAAGAAAATACAAATATTTAGAATAAAGGCACTCACACCATGTTCAGCAGTTTGCACTAATGGGAGTAAGTGCAGCAGCTGCAGTGAGAAAATCTTTCTGTGTCCTGATTTTATTCTTCAAAGGGGAATCTCCAGCTAGAAGGAATGTATGCAATAAATAAAGAATAGCAGAAAATCTAATCTAAGCCTCCATGGAGCTGAAAATTCTTCGAGAATTCTTGGAGGTTAATATTTTTTTTAGGACACAGAAGCAAAGTACTGTAGTTCACTGATTTTTTTTGAATGTCAAAAGCAAAGCAGAAAAGATAAACCTGAGAAAGCACTGCCAAGCAGTGCTGAAGAAAAGGTATCAATGAACTTGAATATAACTTAATATTCTTGTCTGTTAAATGCAAGGAGTTAGGAGTTTGCAATGGAGACGTGTAGTATTCTGGAGATGCTTCTGGGGGCTCTCACTTCTGCATCATCCCTGGCCTTTTGAAGACTCATGGCCATATGAAGGACAGAGGAAATGACAGAGCAGCTACAGGGCAGTGCTTCTACCTCGTCATCAGAATTCTAATCAACAACTTGCTGAGGGAATACAGAAAGATAATTATATCAAGTGCAGTTTTCTTTCAGATGGCCTGATCCCGTGACCTGAAGAAGGCCTCCCTCATTCCTCTGGCAGTGCTATTTCCAGTGCTGCCCAGGACGCTGTTGTCCTTTGCCACGAGGGCACGTTGCTGACTCACACTCACCTTGTCCACCAAGAACCCCCACGTCCTTTTCTGCCAAGCTGCTTTCCAGGCAGCCTGCCCCCAGCATGTACTGGTGCATGAGGTTATTCTTATCCAGGTGCAGGACTTTGCACTGCCCTTTGCTGAACTTCATGAGGTTCATATCTGCCATTTCTCCAGCTGGACTCCATGCCACTGGTCACAACCCTATAAGCATGGCAGTTAAGTTCTGCTAGCTTTCAGTACACCCCAGTGTACTCTTACCTAGCCTGTATTTCAGCAGTTTGTCTATGAGGATGCTATGGGAAATACTGCCTGAAGTCTTATTAAGGGTGAGATTAAAAAAAAACATGGCACTACCCTTATCCACTGAAGTAGAAGGCTATCAAGTTGGTTAAGTGCAATTTCCCCTTCATGAATCCATGCAGACTACTCCCCATCACCTTCTTGTTCTTAATATGTTTAGAAAAGGTTTCAAGGATGATTTGCTCCATCACGGTCCTGGGGATCAAGGTGAGGCTGAATGGCCTGTAGTTCCCTGGGTTCTCCCTCTTGCTCTTCATGAAGATAGGAGTGACACTTGCTTTCTGCTAGTCCTCAGGAACCTCTCTTGAACTTTCAGAGATAATCAAGTGGCCTTACAATGACATCAACCAACTGCCTCAGCATTTGTGAGTACTTCAGATCCCATAGACCTGTGTAAATCCAGTTAGATTAAATATTCCCTGACCTGATCCTCCTCCACCATGTAGTTCTTGCTCCACAATTTCCTACATGTCTCAGGGAGTAGAAATTTCTGAAAGTTGATCTTACTGGTAAGGATTGAGGCACAAAAAGTATCCAGTACCTCAGCTTTTATAATGTTCTTTGTCACCAGGTCCCTGCCCCAATCAGGGCTGATAAACGTGTGGAAGCCTTTCTTGTGTTTCACATCTCTCACCAGATTCAACTCTAGATTGGCTTTGGCTTTCCTAACCCCATGCCTGCGGTGTCTCTGTATTCCTCCAGGACTCCTCCTCTGTCCTTACTTCCACCCTTTTTATGTTTGGGTTTTGTCAGGAGCTCCTTGTTCAACCAAGGAGGCTCCTTGTTCAGGTCTCCTTGCTCAGTTCCCCACATGTAGGACTGGACCATTATTGAGTTTGGAGGAGATGATCTTTGAAAACTGACCATCTCTCATGGATCCCTCTTCTTTCCAGGGCCATACCCCATGGTGCTCTGCCAAATTCTGCTCTCCTGAAATCTAGGGTTGTGATTGTGCTTTGTAGTTCCATCCTCTCAGGATCTTAGTTTCCAACATCTCATGGTCACTGCAGCCAAGGCTCTCCTGGACCTTCCCATCACTGACAAAACCTTCCTTGTTTGTAAGTGTGAGGTCCAGCTGAGCACCTCTCCTTGTTGGCTCATTGCTCACCTTTCTTAGGAATTTTCCATCTATGCACTCTCCTAGCCTTTTGCATTGCTTATGCCTTATTGTTTAGCTCCACCAGTAGATATCAGGATGGATGAAGTCTCCCATGAGGATCAGGGCCTGCAAACATGAGGCTTCTTCCAGCTGTCTAAAGAAGGCCTCATCTACTTCTTCTTGCTGATCAGAAGGAACAACTTCACCAATGTTGTTCTGCACCACCTGTTTTCACTGCGGTGGTGTGTAAGAGAAATGGCACTAGTGGTCATTGTCAGTGACAAGACTCTCTCTGTAATCTGTTTTTGGACAAATATAACTGAGTTGACTCCTTATCCATCCCAAGGCAGAGCCCCATGAACCATTTCTGCTCTTGTCACACATAAATGGCACTTGTTTTTGTTCTCTTCTGTCTGCTCATTGTTTATGTACTCAAAGTATTTCTTTTTAAATCACAGAAGAATAGCATTGCCATTTAACATTGTGTTCTTTAACTTTCTGTACGTAGGATATCTCAAAGTCACTGTATATTTTATCAGAAGGTCTTTGAAATTTATTCTCTTGGTAAATAAAAAATAATAAATTATAAAATGAAATATAAATCAGGGAATACAGTTATATTTGTTCAAAAATAGATTACAGAGAGAGTCTTGTCAGTGTTAATAACCAGTGGTGCCATTTCTCTTATACAGCACCTTAGTGACAACAAAACACAGCAAAGAAACAATATACTCAGATTCCTGTAAATAAGATCTGTGAGTATTACTGTGCTTGAAACCAATTTGGGAAAATATACGCTAACTGAAATCTTGTTGTATTGAATGTACATTTATTGTTTTCCACTTTCAACGTCTGTGGGATTTTTGCTTCTTGCTTGCTTTTTTTCTACTTCCCAAATGTTTTCAAGGATAAAATAATTATGACTGGAGATCCAGTTGCAGGGTGAGGCTCTTTTAACACTTCTCACACACACTATGTATACATTTCACTTTTAGCTTGGAATGAGCGTATTCCAATTTTACAATGTTTAAGAAGAAGTCTAGATAGATATGTTGAAGACACATATCACGTCATTGTACCATGGTATTCATCCTTCCAGAAGGGGCCCCATTTCTCTTTGTCCCCATTTCTGTATTTGATATGTGTGCAGTAATTTAGCCACCAGGACTGAATAAGGCACACAACTCACTGAAAGCCAAAACTCCTTTCCTGTGAAAGTTTATTTGTTTATACCTTTCTGTCCTGAGTAGTCCCAACATCAGTGGAAACAAAGTAGGTATGTATTTTCAAGAGCCGAAAAAATCACTAGGAAAAACGACTAAGGTATTTTGAAATGCTTCCTTTACTCCAAATTTCTAACATAGATTGTGCAGGTACAGGGAATTGTTGCTTGAAATGGTAGCGTCTCTAACCTGTGTTACACAGATATATATATAAAATACGTATCTATACAGGTGTGTTTCTTTTCAAGCAGAAGCAAAAGGGAGGAGAAGGAAGATGCTTTGTGTTGTGTGTGCAGTCTGTGAGAAGAGGGTCCCAGAGTACAGGAGGCCTGCTGCAAGCAGGAGATTGCATTCATGGGGTGAAGTCTGGACCATGGGGACAGTGGATACTGGAAAGCTGCCCTTTCCCTGTTAAGCAACTGAGGAAAGCAGATGTGCAACCAATCCCGGCATGTGCAATCATAGAGTCATTTAGGTTGGAAAAGGCCCATAAGATCACCAAGTCAACCATCACCTAACACTACCAAGCTGCTAACACTACTCCACTGCTTCCCTAGGCAACCCATTCCAGCGCCTCTCTTCAGTCTTTATTCTTTCCATGAAGAAAATCTCCCTGACATCTAATCTAAACCTCCCCTGGCACAACCTGGGGCCATTTCCTTGCATCCTAATGATGACAAACTGTTCGGATATTCCCCTGGCATGTGAGGTGTCCTCCTGCCTGCCCAGGAGAACTTCCCTGTGTGTTCACAGGAGCAGACACACCAAAAGGTGGTGGGAAGGTTGAGCTCTAGGAGAAGCAGGGGTCACACACAAATAGACTTTAATTGCAATGTCGATAGCTGATGCTTGCATCAAGGTGGAAAATTGCAAAGTAGTTATTATAGGCCTTGGTCTTCCCTTGTTTTAAAATAAGGGCAATAAGGAATGCATGCTAGAAAGAGGTAAATGCCCTTTGAACTACTATACAGACAGGAATTGACTGTAATTTTCTCTAAGCAACATACAAAAATGGAAAAAAAATATAGTAACTGTGTTGATTTCTAATATTTATTGTGCTTTAAGGATGTAGCAATGGTTTTTACCACTCCCCATCTTTTTCTTTTATTTTGCATGAAATTTTAAAGCATGACTCTAGTCTAAAAAGATACTCTAGAAAAGTATCATGGTGTTATTCCATAATGCTGTATATTCTTTTGCAAGTGAAATAGCAATTTATCTTACTATCGAATCAGTCGGAAAATCAAGTTGAGTTTGCTCTGAATATCAGTAAGAAAAATCG
>NC_139721.1:47166077-47178577 GCF_964211835.1 Anser anser | reverse complement strand
ATATCACATTAAATCACCACAACAACTTTTCCTTTTCAGAGGAAGGAAAAAGAGAAGGTGTGGCGTTCAATGCAATGCTCTGGGGTTAGTACAGTTGTACGCTCCTTTTTTTTTTTTTTCTTTTTTTTGTGGGCAGATTACATCTAACTGTATCAAATTCTAAGTTTAAGGCCAGATTCCAAATAGGTAGCTGAAAGAAATGTGCTTTGCAACAGCTCTTTTCAGCAAGATGGTGGACCCAAGGACTGTTGCTTTTACCAAGACAATTTTAAAATATTCAGCTTCCCAAAAGTGCATGTCTTTGCTATGTAATTCTCTCAGTCTTGCTATTAATTTTCTTCAAAATAATTGGTGTTTTATCTGAGCATAATTTTGAATATGATGGTCAGATTTAAAGCATGTTGTCTGATATCATTTGATAAATGTGCCGTGTTGTCATTTTTAATAGCTATCTGCAAGGAAATGTGAATATTGTCATGGTTTATCTTGTTACAGGAACCTATGAATTCCAACTGAAACATCTGGATTTGCCTCAGTTTTCAAGGTGTTAGCGACGCTACTTGAAAAGAAAAGGATTACTGGCTTTTGCTTTTTTATTAAAACATTATATTCATATCTTGCATAATGTATTAAAATGGGAGCAAAAAAAATGACAACTCCCTCCCCCCCCAGAAGCAGGTTGCTATTTTTGTCAAAGCAGATCCCAATTTTTTAAGCATCTCAAAGCTTGGGAAAAACTTATTAATAAGTATAATGAGAATAAAGAGAAGTCTTTGTAAACTAATTTCGAATCATGGAATAAGATAGAATAGAAAGCATTAGTACCTCTCCACATATTGTCTTTCTTTCCTACGAACCAATTTTTTTTTTTTTTTTTTGCATTTTTAGGGTAACTTTTTAGTCTGCTTGGGAATTGATTCTTTGGTTTGGAAATTTCTACATAATAAGCTTAAAAATGTTGCTTTCATAACATTTTAAAAAATCACTTTGTCCTTTTTGTAAATTGTTTTACATCATGCTAGCTCTTGCATGTGTATATACATATGTATCTAGACATGAACACAATGTATGGATGTATGGGATGATTTTTTTTTTTTTTTTACTGAAAATGCATCAGATACAGATCACAAGGAGACACAGCATATGACTATGAGCTTGTTCTCACACACACAAAAAATCATATTCTAACTGTAAATTGTTTTGAATCTGAATGTCACCTGTCTTTTTTTTTTTTTCCTGAAAAGTGTGCTGTTTCCTACTGCTTCAAAATACTACATTTTCAAGCTGCTATATATAAAGTCATGTAAGCAGTGAAATTTTTATTCCACTCTCCTTTTGCAGCTTTGTATGTGTCAGTTGTATTCAATGATACTTTATTAGCATGACAAGATATACAGAAGTGTTGCCAAAGTGTGAAAGAGACAGGCTGCTCAGGTATCTCTGAGAGACAGATAACATCTGCCCCATGTAGAGTTTCATACAGTGTATGAGGCTTTATCTTCTATGTCTGTCTGTCATAACTATCCATTGCTGTTCCTGTGGCAGGCTCTAGAAAATGAAAAACAAATCTTGTAAGTGCATCATTACATTTGCTGTGCGGCCTAAAAAGGGTCTAGCTCAAAAATACTCCAAAACAAACTCTGAAACAAGAATTGCATATCAACAGTGCAGGGTTTCTCAGGCAAAACACAATACAGATGGATCATGAGACTGAATACTGAAAAACAAAACAAAACAAAACACAGAAAAAAATAAAAGGAGCCAGATAAAAGCTTTGAAATTAGATATAAATATTATACATTAATTTTTAGCAGTTATATTAAACTTACCCTTAGAGATATGTAAACATTGAATATCTAGAGGGTTGTGGAAGAACATGGAAATATTGGAACAGTTCTGTGACATATATATATGTGTATGTATTTATATATATATATATTTTTTTAAAGGGAATGTTTGTTTTTTTTTAAGGGTATGAGTTTTACTCCTGGCTTTAATGAAACTTCAATTTTTTTGCAGATTAATTTCATTATAGTCACTGTATGGACTTGTGCAGGTTACTTAACTAAGTTCCAATATGCACAAACACAAAATTGGGCACTCTGTTTGTCTGCTCTAAAAATGGAAAATTAGTGGTTGAAACTTCAGTCATAAACTTTATCCAACATTTTTAAAGTGTAAATTATCCAAATAAATGCAAAATAAAGTAACTGAAGTTTCATTATTTTGTTCTGTAAAATTTTAGTAAATGCAATTTCATACCCTTAATGCAAAAAGTTTTACAATTTCTTTCAGTCTGCCACTTCATCTTTTTCCAGCCTTATTCCTTTGAAAGGGAAAAAAAAAAAAAAAAGTTCTAATGTTTGTAGCCGAGCTTTTTGTATCTGATGCAAAACATGACTTTTTCTTTTTTTTTTTTTCTTTTTTTCTTTTCTTTTTCTTCTTTTTCTGCATCTTACTTAGGTGGTTTGTCCTGACCTTGACAGCTCTGTAGCACATTACTGAAATATTACAGCAATAATTCCGTACCATTATGCCTAATATTACAGCAACATCCTGCAGTTTTGCATGCTGAATATGGGAGGAATTCATGTTTATTTACTTTAATGACTAGATAATGAGTCTGAGATACACAGATCAAAGTGAGCTGCTAAGAGAGAGGTTGTTATGAGCCATAATAACATGCTCCAGTTTGAGAAGAGGGATCTAATCACTTTAGTGCAATGAGAGAAGGGGTAAGTGTAGGGAAGAGGAAAAAAAAATATGCCCCACCTATATTTAAAATAATGTAGGCCAAATGCTACAGCTTTGCCTGTCAAACATCTGGCAGCCCTTTGGACTTTGCAAGAAATTACTTCCCTTTTTTATTAAAGCAGTCAGAATCTCACACTGGTTCACACTAGTTTTATAGATTTGGATCATCATTTGGAGACTTAGATAGCCCCAAATCATCTCTCTGCAAGTTGGCAGAGGCTACTCTTTACTCATAAATGAAGAATCTCCTACTAGAACATCTACATAGTGTAGCAGGCATACTGAAGACTTCAGAGACCAATTACCTTCTATTAAAAAAAAGAGACAGATATAGTATTAAATGAGATATCAGGGATTTTTCAAGGCAAATATGTCCTTTTGGACAGCATGAAAAGAAGGATGGAAACAGAATATTTCAAACTGAAAGGTTATTTTTCCTCCCATTTATTCACAGGCATTGTTAACAATATCCTAGAGCCATCCACTGCTGCATGGAAACACAAGCCAACTTTCTGCTATTTGTTGCTCTTTATAATGAAGTCAGATAAGATCATTCAATCATAGGTGAATCCTGAGTGGGAAATATATCTAATTTGTTCTCATCTTTTTGTCTAGGTATTACCAATGAAAGGAGGAAAATGCAGGGGGCTTATGCAGTTTAAGGTATTTTACATTTGAGAGCAGCATGAAACAGACTGCATACTGCTAAGAAGTTCAGAGTGATAAGCAGCTCTGCAAGTGGCTGCAAACAAGATTTGCATTGTAGTTCCTATAGCATTCCATGCTGCCCATGCATCTAAGTACTACAGTGAATACTTAAAGTCATAATTTTAGTGTATTTCTAAGTTTTTTTTGTTGTTTGTTTTTGTTTTGTTTTGTTTTGCCTTTTTTTTTTGGGGGGGGGCAGAGATTAGAGGGGGAGAATGTATCGAAGCAACAGTTAGGTTTATATTAGTACCTTCAAAGTCATACTTTTTCTCATGACACTTTTCACATGGAAAATGCCAAGGCCCAGTTCACATAGACATAACTTTGTCCACTGCCTAATCACTTTTTTTTCTTTCAGTTAAGTAATCCAGTAAATAATTAATAGATAAGAGGCAAGATAACATACATTTCACCCAGTATAATTAAATTCATATAGGTTAAGGAATAATTTGACATGTAAAACATTTGTAAACTCTAAATAATCTATAGGAACAATATGACAAATATAGAGGAGAAAGTTATGTAAATATGCTTTTTTGCCCACAAATTTTCTATTTCTATTTCCTAAAATTAATATGTGATTAAGTCTTCATTTGAATGTAATATTTTATAAGGAAGGTTTGTTTAAACATTGCTGTATTTACTTGGTAGTAAGCAGTGTGGTCAGTGAGAATTTATTCTTTTGCATTATTGTTGACCATATTTTTATTTTTATTTTTATTTTTATTTTTATTTTTATTTTTATTTTTATTTTTATTTTTATTTTTATTTATTTTTTTATTTATTTTTATTTTTATTTTTATTTTATTTTATTTTTATTTTTATTTTTATTTAAAATCTTTTGAATTTTTTCTTTTGCTTAGCTTTTATATAACCCACAGAGCAACCCTTTCTCTCCTTCTGCATTCTAATATTAACATCATTTATAGTGCCCAATAAGGTATAGGTAAATTAATTACCAAATATATCAAAACACAAAATACAGCTTAATGGAAATGTCAAAAAGCACAGGCCAGTGATTTTTTTATATGATGTATTTGGAAATTAACATTCTAACACCATCCCAGTTCACAGGATTAAAGTTGTAGTAAGAACAGGAAATGGCATAAAATCTACTCTGCATGGCACAGATTGTTGTTGAAAAAGGAAATTGTGAAAACTTAATTTTTGATTCTCTCTCAAGATAACAATCTCACTGTCGTTTCTGGATGAAATTAAATAAAGGTGCTCCTCAGCCTTTATTTGCAGCACTGATCTGCAACTGTCTCTTTTTCCAAGCAGTTTTAGGGGAGGCACATTTATTATTTAAGGAAAATCCACAAAGAACATTTTTATATCACCAGAATAGAAATAATACCATAACAATAAAGATCAAAGATTGATGCAATTGTGAGTACAAGTAATAGCTGCCTTGTGTGGCTGTTATCTCCTCAAGGGAATTCTTTAGAATGGCTTTCATTTTATAAAATGTGTTTGTTTCAATGCTATAGTATATGAGTAGGGTGAGTAGGGAACAGTATTCTGGTGTTTCTTTCTTTCCTTTTTTTTTTTCTTTTATTTTTTTTTCTGCCCCAAGGAAAAGAAAAATCATTTAAAATTGGTGTGACTGGTTTCATGAACTTTGAGACAGCTCTGAACTTCAAAGAAATAAAATAAAAAAAAAATCACAGAGAAGCCATTGATATGTGTATATAGTTTAAAGGTATTTTTCCTGTCTAACCTGGTTTTAAGCCAGAAGATGCCAGTATCTCAGATGTTGTTCTTGAAGGCTAATCCTTTTCCATGTACAACAGTCAAGGAATACATCAGTGTCATGCATTACCTGCTGGCCAGTGCTGTTCAGCAACTCTACCTGTCTTTTGGAGGCATCAAATAAGAGCTGAAGCCAAAAGAATTTACAGCAATTGAGTATCTTACCCAGAGGTCCATGATAACAAAACAATTGTCCTACCTGTCTCTCTATATATGGAATAATATACTACATATTTTGTACATGGTGAAAGCACAAAACTTGAGAGAATGCTGAGACATTGTCCAGTTTTCCTGAGCACATCTTGACCTAAGTTCAGTCAACACACTTTCCTATTGGTTTATTATTCATGAAGACAACATTTATATTTCAGTTGTCAGCAGAGGTATAACAGATGTAGCAAAAATGTGACTGAGTTAATAAGAATTCCAAAACCAACAATAATCTAGGACAAAACCATATTTTTCTTCTTTTTCCTTCTCTGCTCTTATATCCTTAGGTCAGTTCTATCAGAACCAAGCAAAACAACAATAAAACCTTCTATTTTTCCCTAATTCAGTAGGCAAACAAACAAAATCAAACCAAAACAACAACAGAAATATTTATATCAATAAATGAAATGCTGGTTTAGAATAGTAGAACGGAGAGCAGAAGTGATAACTTTGCCAATGTCCAGGTGATAGAGGCTTGAAAACAGAATGGTTTATTCTGAAACTTATATTTTAGGTTTGTGTGATGATAACAGAGAAAAGCCATGAATACAAAATTAAAAAGGAAAATAAATTTTCATATTTCTGTTGTGGGTACTGATATTTAGCTACAAAGTACCATCTAAAAGTATTAACATTGCATGGACATCCAGGTTTCTACAAGCTGGCAAGTAATGCTGCTTCATACTTTGTGCAACCACACTGAACTTACTGCAAGTCTTCCTGCAATGTAGGAATATAGAAATATTTCACATTTGTATTGTTCAATATTTTTATTACTTCAGCTCACATTTCTGTGAGATAAAGGAGGTGATAGTGCATGACATTGATCTGATTTATTGTGTCAATAGGTATTGCATATTTTGTTTGTTTTCTTCACTGTATCTATAAAGAAACAAAGACTTTTGGCAAGACAATTGTTCTACACTTCTCACTAAAATATATTGCTTCTATGGCTTCTATGCTGCTCGTGGCTTGGACTGGCGTACGCTTCATTGGGTTAAAAACTGGCTGGATAGCTGGGCCCAAAGAGTTGTGGTGAATGGAGTCAAATCCAGTTGGAGGCCAGTCACTAGTGCAGTCCCCCAGGGCTCAGTACTGGGGCCAGTCCTCTTCAATATCTTTATCGATGATCTGGATGAGGGGATTGAATGCACCCTCAGTAAGTTTGCAGACGACACCAAGTTAGGTGCGTGTGTCGATCTGCTCGAGGGTAGGAAGGCTCTGCAGGAGGATCTGGATAGGCTGGACCGATGGGCTGAGGTCAACTGTATGAAGTTCAACAAGGCCAAGTGCCGGGTCCTGCACCTGGGGCGTAACAACCCCAAGCAGCGCTACAGGCTGGGAGATGAGTGGTTGGAAAGCTGCCTGGCAGAGAAGGACCTGGGAGTACTGGTTGATAGTCGGCTGGATATGAGCCAGCAGTGTGCTCAGGTGGCCAAGAAGGCCAACAGCATCCTGGCTTGTATAAGAGGCAGTGTGGCCAGCAGGTCTAGGGAAGTGATTTTCCCCCTGTACTCGGCTCTGGTGAGGCTGCACCTCGAGTACTATGTTCAGTTTTGGGCCCCTTGCTACAAGAAGGACATGGAGGTGCTCGAGAGAGTCCAGAGAAGGGCGACGAAGCTGGTGCGGGGTCTGGAGAACAAGTCTTATGAGGAGCGGCTGAGGGAGCTGGCATTGTTCAGCCTGGAGAAGAGGAGGCTCAGGGGCGACCTTATCGCTCTCTGTAGGTACCTTAAAGGAGGCTGTAGTGAGGTGGGGGTTGGTCTATTCTCCCACGTGCCTGGTGACAGGACAAGGGGGAATGGGCCAAAGTTGCACCAGGGGAGGTTTAGGTTGGATATTAGGAAAAAGTTCTTTACCGAAAGGGTTGTTATGCATTGGAATAGGCTGCCCGGGGAGGTGGTTGAGTCGTCATCCCTGGAGGTCTTTAAAAGACGTTTAGATGTTGAGCTTAGTGATATGGTTTAGTGGAGGACTTGTCAGTATTAGGTAAGAGGTTGGACTGGGTGATCTTGGAGGTCTCTTCCAACCTAGACGATTCTGTGATTCTATGTAGACATTTTCCTGAGCTTCAGTCCTTCACAATAGTATTAAATCACATATGCCATTTGTCAAGAATAGTCTTAATATCTTAAACATCATCTTCTACTGGATTGAATTGGATGAAACTGTAAACAACACATTAATTAAAATGTTCAGTCTCTATTTGAGATATTACAATGACAAGGAGGCCAAAAAGATAAATAAAAAAGGATCAGAAGCAGGAAGTTCATCCAGAAAATGACTTCAAACATCAGAGAAAAAAAAAAAAATCTGAATCTGGACTTTTAATGGAGAAGAAAGAATTCAGAAGTAATTAATACTAAAATTTGCAGAAGTTTGGGATCATGGTGCAAAGTAATGTGATAGGGAAAAGAAAAAAAAAGGCTAATGCAACGAACCTGCATAATATAAAAAGTAGTAAGCACTTCTCTTCACTGCAAGGAAAACTCCACTCAGATCTTATGATTTAGGATGTGAGAAATAAAAATGATAAAGGCAAGAGGACGACTATTTATGAGGAAATATCAAAAAAGAAATATCAAAAAAGCATTATCAAAAAGGGGACATGAAAACATTCTACAAGAATTTGAATGGTGTGTACATTAAGACAAAAAGACTTTTCCCTGAAGTTCACCAGGGAGCATTAGCTGAAAGAGAGGCAAGTAATAAAGCCTCATAGTATTAAAAGAAATACTGGAATTTATTTATTTAAAGAACCAAGAAAATTGTCTTGTCGGGAGAATTCTACTAGGGCAACGAAGTATAGGTGAAGAGAAATATCAGAAAAAAAAATGCAAATTAGCAGCAAAACATGAGAGAATATCAGACACCCAATGGAAATAAAAGTATGTCAACTACAATGTAAATTAGTACATCATGAGCATAAAGAGAACACAGGTACATCAGCATCAGAGTAACGCAGATAGGTGGTAAGAAACAACAGAAATAAATAAATACATAAAATTCGATCACAGGAGCCACTGGAAGCAGACAAATGCAAATTTGCTTAGTAGCTAGTTAGCAGCTGTAGCATCACATTTCCTCCTTACTCTGTTAGTGATGTAAACCTTCTGTAAGGAGGGAACACTACTTATAAAGCAGGTTAAGTTACCTTTTTTTATGTCTGTCTCTGTATTGGGTTCACATGGCAAGGGTTTGATAGCACGGGGGCTGCGCAGCTGGCTTCTGTATAAAGAGACCAGGAGCTGTCCCATGTTAGTTAAGAGCCAGTTCCAGATGTGAGAAACAAAGCTGTGTTTTTGCAATAGAAAATGTTTTTGCGGTGGAAAACTCCACTAACCTTGCGTATTCAAAAGTGATTGTGCAGCATAGCAGTGTGGAGTATGTTAAGCAGATAAGGGGAAGGTCCCACTGTCCCAAAGTAAGGAGGATAGCTACGAAAAACAGGATGAGCAGTACAAAATCAATTAAAAAAAAAATCACGGGCCCTCTAGTCACGAGAGAAGAAGAAAATAAAAAAAGGGAAAAGGAGAAATTAATGATTGGTCAAAATATTTACATATATGGTATAGAAGTGCGTCGAGTAGGTTGTGAACCTGTAGTAATCAGCCAACGAGGAAACAAAGGAGAAATGATGTGTTGGGTAGTAGGAAATATAAGGTTATGATAAACTTCTACTGTGCACTCCTGCTTGCAGGATGCCCGCCATTGCAATCATGTATAAAACAGCTTTACAGAAGATTCTGTCTGAAGAAAATTATTGAGATTTTTCTCACACAGATGGCTCCAAAACAGACACCCTGCTGGCCAGAGGTGGGCCAGTGTGCAATGCTGGTTGTGCCTTGACGAGAATAGATTTAAGAAAGGGAAAAAAATGCTGCACAACAGCAGCTGGGAGAAAGGAGTGAGAAAATACAGAGAAGCAACACTGCAGACACCAAGGTCAGTGCAGCAGGAGGGCAGGAGGTGCTCCAGGCGCCACAGGAGAAAGTTCCCCTGTGGCCTGTGGAGAGGCCCCTGGTGGAGCAGGCTGTCCCCCTGCAGCCCATGGGTCCCACACGGAGCAGATCTCCACGCTGCAGCCCGTGGAGGAGCCCCCGGTGGAGCAGGTGGATGTGGCCTGGAGGAGGCTGCGGCCCATGGAGAGCCCCCGCAGGAGCAGGCCCCGGGCCGGAGCTGCAGCCCGTGGAGAGGAGCCCACGCAGGAGCAGGGGGTCTGGGGGGAGCTGCCGCCCGTGGGGGACCCGTGCTGGAGCAGTTTGCTCCTGGGGGATGGACCCCGTGGTAGGGAGCCGTGTGGGAGCAGTTCTTGAAGAGCTGCTGCCTGTGGGCAGCCCCCGCAGGCTCAGTTCGGGAAGGACGGCATCCCGTGGGAGGGATCCCACGTGGAGCTGGGGTAGAGAGTGACTGTGAAGGAGCAGTGGAGAGGAAGTGTTAGGGACTGATCACAGCCCCCATTCCCCATTCCCCTGCCAGTCTGGGGGAGGAGGTAGAAGAGAGTGGATGGGGGGGCAGAGAAGGTGTTTATAGTTTGCTTTTAGTTTCTCACTGTTATAGTCTGTTAGGGATAGGCAATAAATTATGTTAATCACCCTATGCTGAGCCTGTTTTCCTGTGATAATAATTGGTGAGCCATCTCCCTGTCCTTGTCTCAACCGTTGAGCCCTTTTCCATCGTATTTTCTTTCTATCTTTCTTTGAGAAGGAGGGGTGAACGAGTGGTATGGTGGAGTTCAGCAGCCCAGCTGGGTAAAACTACCACACTGTTTAGAATGTACTATTGGCAGAATTGTCTGGTTATTCCTGTTGTTTCCCTCCCATGGCATCTCCAAGGTGTTAGAGTAATGGCACCAAAGCTCGTTGCTTCAGTCATGTTTATTGCTTGTAGCATAACCAAATAAAATCTGCCAAAATTAAGAATCAGATTTGCCCATATTCTTTTTTATTGGCAGATTAATTTGCTCATACATTAATGCAAATTCTTTCCACTCTGTATGTCAGTTGTAGTCAGAGGTTTTTATACAAAAATACCTAATCATTTCATGGAGCTTGAACAGCGACCTTCTTCATTATTGCACACAGCTTCCAGTGGTGTGGAGTGATTGATACTTGCAAGGTTTCATCAAGAGTGTTCTGAAAGCCCTAAGAACTGAGCTGTCATGATGCCTCAGATTTATCAGTGCTACATACTTTCTCAGGAACAAACCACAATACATACACTTTGACATTCCATATAGCTACTGTCCATATAAAAGAAAAATGTATCTATGATAGTTTGACTCCATTTCATGCTAATTTATGATTCAGAGTTGACAACTACCTCATAACCAACTGAAAGTTAACATTTTCCAAAACTATTTTTAAATGAATTTACATTTTTAGTTAAAATTACCATATTCTCTCAAGTATATTTGAAGCAAGCTGTATTCTTGGTGAGTCCTGTGATATCTGACTTGTCATCAATATGAGTCAGACAGTCTTAGGGTGTCAGGTACATCTCTCCTTTGCTTTCAATCTAGACATGCCCATTTACAGCATTTAAAGATGTAGTTCAGTGTGCACTACATTCAGCATCTAGAACTGTCATGAACTGAAGGTCTGATTTGTGCAGCTGCTGCTGTGAATCTACCCTTCTAATTTCTCACTCAGAAGAATTTGGTCTGGAAGCAATAACAATGACAAAATACAGTAAAAAATGAAAAAATGGCTGAGCTTGTCATTTTTCTGTGCCTGAAATTGTGTGAAAAGAAAAATATATCTGTGAACTAAAGGCCAAGAGTATTAGAAGTGTTTGTCTTGAAAAGAGGTAATGTAATTAAAAGTACAATTATTTTTTTCCTAAGTACTGAAGAAAGAAGATTAAAATAGTATTATCATTGCACTGTCCCATCCCATCCCAAATAGAGGATGACTAGAAAGATGGTACATCAAAAAATAACCAAATATTTTCTTATAAAATGTTTAAAATAACAATGGAAGTACTTAACATAGAGTTCACTGAAACATTATTAGAAAAATGTTTATGCAATATCTTAACATAAAACTCAAGTCACGTTCTGCCTTTTCAGATCAAGATGGCTTCAACAAGGAATGAGGTTAGTGGTACTAACCTTTCAGGGCCCTGAAAGCTGGAACTAATTGTGAAGCATTTCATTATACTAAAGAGAATACCTGAGTGATAAAATGGTGGATGAAATTCAATGTTAATAAACATAAAAACCTGACTGGAGGAAAACAATTCTAACTTTAAACGTATAGTGAGGGGATCTGTAACTATTTCTAATATTCAGTAAGGAAGTTCAGTGCTTATAATAAACAGTGAAAGCATCGGCTGAATAAATTGATGCAGTCAGAGATCAAATCAAATGTTAGAGATCCATATAAAAGCAGTAACAAAACTAGAAAGCATAATTTCACAGCATGTATGTATCTTAAGTGTTTAGGGCAGGTCTGATCTCCCTAATTCAAGAAGAATACAAAGCAAAACGATTTGGAGAGAAATGTCAAAGATAAATCAGTGGTATGGATTGGCTTCCATTGTCTTCCAGAAGATAATGCTGAATAGTCTAGAATCTTTTAATTTGAAAGATAGACAGCTATAGTGGTTTTGCCCAGCTGGGTAGCTGAACTCCACCACATCACTCTTTCACCCCTCCTCCTGAAAGAAAGAGAGAAGGAAAATGCAATGGAAAAGAGCTCAACGGTTGAGACAAGGACAGGGAGATTAAATTTCTACAGCTAATCTTTGCAAATCAGTTAAAAAAAAAGTTTTTTCTCTTACATATAGAATAACAAACTAAATAATACCAAACTAAATGTAGCATATTTCTTGATGCTCCATTGTCTTGGACATGCTGAATCTCATGGAACTGTATGGAACTATCTTCTCAACAAAACAATCATATTAAAGAAAAGAGAATATTCTTATTTGCAGACTGGTTCATTGTGTGCTTCAGATATACAATTAATTATACAAAAAGGCTATTCAACTTCTTCCTATACCAACAGCTTCAGATCTTTGTTTAATTGAATTAGCTTGTCTGAGCTTTGAACGCACTGTCAAAGAAAATCACA